>NW_006256342.1:8046576-8236384 GCF_000478725.1 Eutrema salsugineum
TATAGGTAAAATTTAAATGTATAATTTAAATATTAAAAATATATTTTTTAAAATTCATAGAACTAAAAATATATATAAAAACCGGGTTAAAAATATTTTGGTAACTAAAATCACCAATTTTGAATTATACATATATATCAAAAATATATTTTTCATACAAAATAAAAACATAAAAAATTAAAAATTATTGCATACACTATAATGTGGTTTGAAAAACCAGTTGTACACTCCCTTCGTTGATTAAATTTTAGAAAACTATAATGCTAAATAATACTGTTAATACATCTCAATCTTTTAACAAATATTTATATTATACGGTACGGAAAAGTTAGAATTATGTTTTTATAATATTTCATTTTGAATTAATATTAGCGGACAGGTTAAAATTATATTTTTATAATCATAATTAATTTTAATAATATAAAAATATATCTAAACACAAAATCAATATTTTTACGTATTAAAAAAGATATTTATAAAAATAATTATATCTAAACTCAAAAACACAAATTATATTACAAAATTCGTTAAACAATAAAAAATATTCCCGTGCGGATGCACGGGGTTAGAATCTAGTTAAAGTGGAATGTAAAAAACCGTTGTAAATATGTTCATTTTATTTATCAGATGACTAAGATTTTGCAAAAGCTTTAGGTTATTTAAGAATGAAGAGTTACATATCTAACCAAGTTCCTCTTAGCCCAATGGTAACTTTCAAGTGGGAGATTTCTGGGTTTGAGTCCACTTGATCACCTAGCCCCATTTTAAATTTGGAATATTTTTAAACATGTATCTAGATGCAAGGTAATGAATAAAAGAAAAAAAAAAGAGTTATATATCTGAATTAGGAAAGCAAAAGAGATTATTTGTGTATGTAGTTATGGATTTACATGGCCAGTAATGAATAAAAAAAGATGAATCTAATGTAGTTTACACTCTTTTTTAATAAAATTAAAAAAATCTACCACTTTTTAGAGCTTTTTTTTAAGTGGATCTAATTTCCCCTTTTAAAAAACATACTCCACAATATTTACCCAACAAAAAATGTAAAAATGTGTACCATCTACTAAACAAACATATAGATGATTATAAATTTAAAAATTTTAAAAAGAACAAAAAAAAAACAAAATATACATACTTTAAGCTGATATAAACAATTCGACTAACTATGAAACTCAGAAAAATAAAACAGCATTAAACGATAAAATAGTTCATAATATATTTTACTAAGTCTACGCAAAGCACAGATGACGCTTTAAATAATTTTATACATAAAAAGAGATTAACTCTCTCCAGCTTTTTGATATGTCAACAGTAGAGAGAGTGATACCTATCCATTTATATATAAAATTTTAACATTAAGTTTCAAACCATTCAAAAAAAACTTTTATTATTAATTGACTCTTAAATAATATTTATGTAAATTCTAAACAAGAATTTATGTTATAATTAATTAAAAATATTAAAATGGATATTTATTTTATTTGTATATAACTCTAAATTACTTAATAATATTTAATAGGTATTTTAAATTGATTTTTAAGATTGTTTATAAAAACATACTAACAAATGATGATTATATTTACTTTTACAAATATACTAATTTAAAATAGTTGAAAAGAAAAAACCCGTACGTTATGTACATGTATTCACTTAGTAATATATAAAAGATGAAGAAAATTCTTATGCTTGATACATCATCATTAACCTATTAAAACTTGACATATGTACTATTAGGGAAATGTTTATTTTTTCTTTAATATGTATAACTATTCTTGAATATAAAATTATTTAATTTGAATTTAATATAAAAAGACTATAAACGTATAATATCAAATAATTCATAAGTGTTTTTCTCATTTTTCGATGTGGTTTAATTGTTATTTTGAAACTAATATAATTTAATATTAATGAAAACGATGAAAAAAAAATTATGTAAACAAAATTGAAAATAACATATTAAAAAAAATCAAACAACTGAAAAAGAAAAATAAGAACTAAAACAATAAAAAAAGAAAATTAGATAAATAATTGGAGAGATAACAAATTATCAAAATAATGAAATAATGATAAAAAACATAGAAACATTACGGAAACAAATAAAGATATAAAATTTTGAAAGGTAAAAAGGGGATTGGAGTAAATGATAGATACGTAAATATAAACACTACAAAATGGAAAATTTGGAAATTTAAAATCATTAATTATTAGAATTAGGATGAAAAAAATTCAAGAATTAATAGGATAAAAGATATTATTTAGTTTATAAAAAAAATTCATAAAACACAAGAGATTAATCATTGATAATAGACTTGAAGGTGAAAGTCTCATCGGTATAGTGGTCGACTAATAATTCATTAATACTTCTATACCATGAGATATGAAATTTGATTATTGGAGAATGTCAAATTAAAGAATTCAAGTTTAGGAGGTTTCTAGCACAGTGTAATAAGAGTTATTCGTCGTGGTCTATGGCAAAAGTTAGGGTTCTATTATGAATATGGTGCAGACAGAACATTATGGTTTTTTTTGTAAGTAGATAGAATTGTCTGCTATAAAAATTGTTCCAATATTTTTTTCATAATTTGTAATAAAATAGTATTAGATGATAAAAAATAGTAGAATTGAAGGTATTACATAATTAATTATATATAACACAAAATAAAACAAAATTTACATGTGAGCAGTTTTTCTTTTACTGTGTCATATTTTCTATGCAAACTTAGTCTATCATGACATGGTGCAGACAAAACATCGTGGATCATTGTAAGCAGGTAAAATTAAAGTTATATGCTATAATATCATCCAAATAGATGCTTCAAATTTGTAATATTCCAAAAGATAAAAAATAGTAGAATTGAAGATATAAAATATTAATTATTTATAACACAGTCAAGTTTATTGTCGTAATAAATCAGGGCTTATAAAAAACTCTCGTTCTTCTCTCATTTTTATCTCTGAGAGATAGGGTTTTTTTCAGTTTTGTTGTAAATATTTCGATTCATATTGGATGTGTTCCGACTTAGATTGGGTTTCTTTTTTCGTTTTAATGGATAATAAATTCCAAGTTTCTCAGATTTTGTTTTCATTCAATCGGAGTCCTTTGCTATTTTTCGTTGTTGATTCCTTTTAAATTAATCTTTTACTAATCTTTAGTAGAGTGACGAATTTCTTATGTTTAAAAGAATCATTAGTCTTATAAGACAGAGCAAATGATTTATGGTTATTTGGATATTTTTGCTCTTTTTCCTCTGTTGAACCATTTTCTTCGCATTTGTTTTTTTTTTTTAATTTTTGTGATCAAATCTTCATTAATTAAAGAACTCCTAATCGGATTCAGGATACAAACCAAAGCCACTAAGAGTTTGTTTGGCTAGAAAGTCAGCAATAACATTATCCTTCCTCGGGATAAATTTAAACTTAATACTCTTAAACATAGTAGAACATATATTAATGTCAGCAATAATGCCGTGAATTGAAATCGGCGATATCCCCGAAGAGATAGCAGCGATCAAGGTTTGCGAGTCCGATCGGAAGATAACTGCATCAATTTGAAGAGCAGCTGCATGGACGATCGCTGCATAGAGATCCAGAGCTTCTGCCACAAGAACTGACCCAACATCTGAAGCCGATCTTGCATGCTTGGAAATGATAGTTGAAGATCGATCAAAGACCCATCCCAAACCTGCCATCTGTGAGTCCACACGCCACGCCGCGTCAGTTGAGCAGATCAGGGAGACATCACCTCTGAAAGAAAGCTGTTGCTGGATTATCGGAGCTTTGACTTGAAGGGTTGCGTCGATTTCGTTGGCTGTATTCCATTCCAGAGCATCCT
This sequence comes from Eutrema salsugineum, assembly GCF_000478725.1. NCBI lineage: Eukaryota > Viridiplantae > Streptophyta > Magnoliopsida > Brassicales > Brassicaceae > Eutrema > Eutrema salsugineum. The sequence goes on from NW_006256342.1 coordinate 8,050,412, forward strand.
AGAGAGCTCTTAGGACAGTTTCCAAAGTGGAGAGGTTTCGGTTATTGAAGGTTCTTTGATTCCTGAAAATCCAAAGAGCCCAACATATCCAGGAGAAGAGGCGGCCTGCTTTGACTCTCGTAGGTAGGAGGGTGAGAAAATTGCATGAGTTAGCTATCCCATTCCTCACATCAGTTATCTGTGATGAGTCGAATTCAGCTGCGAATGGAGCAGATCTCCAGACCTCTTGAGCAAAGGCGCGGCCAAACAAGAGATGGTGAGTAGATTCATTCTCTTCACACCTAATACATTTAGCCGAAGGTACGATGTTCCTCACTCTCAAATTTTTCCCGACAGGAAGCGCTCCTTGGAGGGCTTTCCAAAGGAAGAGTTTCACCTTAGGTGCAGCTTTAACATTCTAAACCAGCTTATTCCACTCAGTTTCCACACCTGGAAGGAGAGCTTCATATTTGGAGAAAGCAGCAGAGAGGTAACCAGATTTAGTGAATATTCATCATCCAAGTTTTTAAACCATATCAACTTATCCTCAGCACCAAATAATGACAAGGGAGGATCTGATCAATCAAGGTGGTATTCCATTCGCCTGATTCGTGATTTATGAGATCACTAACCAGCAGATTTTTGCAGATTGAGGGGGTGGACCTATTGGACGGAGCACTTTCTGACGAACCCAAAAGCTGATAGATGCACCGTTACCCAATGCCCATCCTAATTGTGAGGCAAGCAGATCTCTCCCTGTAAGATGCTTATCCCAACCATGTGAAGCCATGGAAGGGGCTTAAGTCCTCAGGATAGAATAGTCCATGAAGTATTTGCCTTTGAGAATCATGCAAAGAAGGCAGTTTGGGAATCGAATCAGTCTCCAGCTCAGCTTTGCAAGGAGTGCATCGTTGAACAGGTTTATATCTTTGAATCCTAATACTCCTTGCTTTTCAGCTTTGCCATTCTGTCCCAAGAGATCCAACTAGTTTTATGGTGATCAGGGGAGGAGTACCACCAAAATCGTGTCAACGATGATTGAATATGTTTACAAAGTGGCTGGAGAAGCTTGAAACAGATCATAGCATATGATGGCATAGTAGCAAGTACACTCCACAACATGATTAGCTTCCCTGCACCCGAGAGAAGCTTTGACGATCAGTTTGCAGCTCGATGCTTGATCTTATCCACTATCGAGGTGAATAAGTTTTTTTATTTCCTTCCAAAATGTTCTGGGAGTCAAAGGTACTTGCCAACTCCTCCCTCATTTTGGATTTTAAGAATGTTCATTATTGATTCCTTAACTGATTGAGGAGCCTTCCGAGAGAAGGTTACTGATGATGATTGAGAGTTTATAAGTTGCCCTGATGCTGCGCCATAATCTGATAAGATTCTCATTAACTCGTTGCAGGAATTTGTGTCAGCTCTAAAGAAGAAAATCGTATCATCTGCAAAGAGCAGATGGTTAATGCAGGGACATCCCCGAGCTACTTTAACACCTTTGAATTTTTTCCTCTTCTGGGCCTGATTACAAAGTCCCGAGAGCCCTTCTCCACACAGTATGAACAGGTAAAGAGACAGGGGATCACCCTTTCGGATCCCTCTAGAAGGTATGAGAGACCCTTTTGCTGAACCGTTGATTAGCATAGAAAGGGAGTCTGTAGAAACACACTACATTATCCATTGCACCCATTTCCTGTGAAATCTCATTCTTAGTAGAACTCTTTGGATGAAACTCCACTCAAGTCTATTGTAAGCCTTACTCATGTCTGTTTTGATTGCCATAGAAAAATGTTTCGAAGCTTGAGAGATTTTTAGGAAATGTAGAACTTCATGTGTGATCAAGACATCTGATATTGCACGCTTAGGGACAAAGGCATATTGATTCTCAGAAATAATCTTGTTCATCAATGGTTGGAGTCTTCTACATAAGAGTTTGAATATTACCTTGTAATAGACATTACAAAGGGCAATAGGTGTGTAGTCAGCAACTTTTGTAGGTTCATTTACTTTCGGGATGAGTCTGATGTGAGTCTCATTTATCGTTTTTGGCATGATTCCAGATTTGAAGAAAGCTTTTAACTCTCCCACCAAATCTGTGCCAATGACCTCCCAGTTGGAATGAAAAAAACACGTTGAAAAACCATTGGGGCCAGGGGCTTTATCTGGATGGATGGAGAAGAGGGCATCCTTAATCTTAGCATCAGAAGGTTCTTGGCTGAGGAGGAGGTTATCTTCCTCAGAAATGACCAGTACGAGTGCATTAGCGATTATCTCTTCAGTTTTATGCATGTTAGTCTCTTGAGAGGTGAACAGCTTCTTAAAGTAGGAAGAGATAATCTTAACAATTTGATTTTTTTCAAAAACTGGGGATCCGTCCTCCGACTCTATCACAGGGAATTTGTTGATAGCAAACCGTTTTGTTGCAGAGGCATGAAAGAAGTCTATATTTCTGTCCCCCAATTTGAGCCACAACTGTCTGCTACGCTGCTTCCAGAAGGCCTCTTCATCTTTGTATGCACTGGTAAGTTGTTTTTTTTAAACTAAATTTCCTCCGTAGCACTAGCCGTGTTTGCCATTATAACTTCCAGTTCCTCTTGATATTATTCGAATCGAGCTCTGCTGTTCATTTGCTGCATTTTATTCTATTGAACAATAGCAAATCTGCATTTATCAAATTTTCCTTTCATGAGGAGATGCTTATTTTCCTTCCAAGTGTCTGCCACAAGCTTTTTGATTTCTTCATTTTCCTTTAACCATCTGTCATATCAGAATAATCCTTTCCTTCGTTTTCTTTGAGGGTCAAACCCGTTTACAATCGGCTGGTGATTAGAAGCTTTGTATTTTAGATGCTTACATCGACCTGAGGGAAATAAGTCTGCACAGGCACTATTGGAGACTGCTCGATCCAGGCGACATTGGACATTACATTCATTCTTAACTCCTCTCCAAGATAAAGGACATCCAGAATGGTTTAAATCAAATAGATCTTATTCCGCAAAGAAGCTTTTGAAGTCATTAAAGGAACCTTCAGATCTGGTATTGCCTCCTTCCTTTTCACTATTGTCTAATATGTCATTAAAATCTCCAGATAAGAACCATGGGGAATCCCTAATTTATGCCAGGGCTATCAAATGATTCCAGAATTTTTTACAATCAGCTTTAACCGGATTACCATAGACAAAGGTAGAGTATAACTTTTTAGTCTCGTAGATCACTAGGGTATCGATGTAGTTATGGCATGACTCCATGATTTCTAATTGAATTTCCTTTTTCCACAGCAGCAGCAGACCTCCTCCCCCATGACCATGGGGGGTTACAAGTAGATGATGATCATAAGCGAATGATTCAACTTTCTTCATCACGAAGTCAATGGGGTTTTTTTGTATCAGATAGAAATATAATATCAGGATCCATACGGTGGTGGAGGTCCTGAAGTCTGTGAACTGTCCCGGGATTCTCCAACCCTTGACTGTTCGAGGCCAGTATCTTTAAGGAAGAAGAGGAGGCGGAGGCCGAAAATCCGCCTGTTTCTTAGCCATCTTTGGGATCACTTTTGGTGCTGACGGAGCCGAGCCTCTGATAACACCGTATTTTGACCATTTTTATGGATCGTTTTGAAATACTTTTTCTATGTTTTTAATTGCGTTTAAGTAATTTTACTACGTTTTTCTAGTATTCGTAGTTCCAAGACTCTTTTCAGGTAACTTAGGGAAAAGCTTAACAAAATGGATAGAAAACCAGATTTCAGCTCAAAGTCAAACCGTCAGAAGTTCACCCCTGATTGAAGGCCTTCTCACCGTCTGATCCAGCTCAAATTTGGAGACCTTAAAGATGGAAGTATCAGCTTTTTAGTGCACTTTACAGCTTGGGAATCCAACGGTTCAATCAAAAGATACGCGAAGAGCAAGATGTCCCGTAAACCAGCCGGCAAGCACTTCCACCCGCGGCCAAACACTCATTCCCCATGGTCAGGAGCATCCCGACCGCGGCCAAACACTTGTTCCCCGCGGTCACACTTGTCCCGACCGCGGCCATCAACCTCCGAGCCCAAAAAGCCCATTTCTGAAGCCCATATTTGGAGAAACCCTAAGTGACGTCCAAAGAGGTCTTGAGCACTATAAATACATGTCTTAGGAACCCTAAATATCATGTAACCGAATATCATCCATCATTACTTCATATTTTTATTGTTTTTGCTTTAGGTTTTAGGGAGAGAGAGATTTGTTCTCTTGAACCCTTGTTCTTTCTTTATCAATTTCGATTTCTATTCTACTTATTAATACTATGTTTTTGATTTCGTTCATTATGTCTGAGTAGTTTTATTGTTGGGATTAAGGGATTTTTGATGGGGATTTATATGTTCGATGAGGATTCCATGAGCTTTTGAGCCGAATCTTAGAACTTTTTCTTCTGAATTCGTTTTTACTGCATGAGAGTAGCGTCATGAACTACAATCTGATCCAGATGCTTGGTGACACGAAAGTGTTCATCTGGTGTCCTACCTATGGGCGATTTGTGAATTAGGACGATAAACATAATGCATCTCTTCTCTTCCAGGGCCAGAGTGGAAACCTACTGGTCAGGGTTGAGAGAGATAGTTGTCTATGATCACGACAGTGGCGTATTCATACGTCCGTGACTCCAGTTCGAAAAGTTTAAGCTAAGATCTTATCAATTTTACTCTCTAGCAATGTTTTGAATCGTTCGTACCCCTGAGAAAACTTCCCTGAACCCCAACGCCTTCTTTCTCATTGATTTACACCGATTTTATTTCAAGCTTTAGTTCAATATTGTCTTTTCTTTTTAGTTCATTTTCATTTAAGCAATTAGATATCCGTTTTTTACATTTTTAGTCATTTTCGTTAAGTTTAGTTATTACGTCATTTAATTCCCGTATTATCTTTTAATATTTCGTTTTTACATTTTAAACACACTACCAAACCCCCACAAAACCGTTTGGTTCTAGACTTCCTTACTTAATACTTATTTCAAAGGCTTTTGCAGGAAAAGATCCTCCTTCCCTGTTGATTCGATCCCTAAGTACTACAATCGATCAGCTGTGCACTTGCGGCTATTGATTTCAATTAGGGTAAAACTTGACAACCCTCGACACACCCACATCAAGTCTCCACATCAAGTTTTTGGCGCCGTTGCCGGGGAAGGCACACAGTTTCTTTTCTGCAAAACCCCGAGAAAGGTTAGTAAATCGACTCTAGAACCCCCTTTTCTGCAACTTTCCATTTTTCGGTTATTTTGTATCCATTTCAGAAGATATGGATCATATGAAACGAAATTACTACTATGAGGGAGGTTTTTACAACACTCCTTGAGCCACTCAACGCCAAGAAGCACAATACATTCGTGATCTCTCCTAAATGGATTTGAATGCAATTCCGAACCACCACAAAAGAGGACTTCACAGCCACTACAAATCAATTCGTGAAGGTTTAGAGGAACAAGGAATCTGCTGGGAGACCTTGACAACTTACAATGCCCACGGAGATATCCATGATCCTCTCTTTGATGAAGATATGTCGTCTGTCTCCCAAACCGAGATTGATGATATGCTTCAGGAGCTCAATGAATCTATGGATGATGGGTATTGGGTATCTTGTGAAGTAGATGGAGAATCCTCCATCAAGTTTGTTAGAAAGAGGCCATCAAATGAAATTCCTTTGGATCATCACGTCGTGGAAGCCAGCCATCAAGAAAAAGGAGAACCTCTTTCCATCCCTAGTGACGATCTCGTCTCTACCGATTCGTTCAAGTGTTTTGGAGACGACAAACAAGATCATAAGTCCCTTCCTCTTGATGAACCAAAGCCTTTTTCTCCTTCAGCTCCTCACCACCTTGAATGTAAGACAGACCACGTGGAAAATAAGACACTAATGGTGACATCAAAACCACCATTGGAGGCGCTTTCTAAGACGAAGGATTCCGAGAAGTTTGATGCCCCATTCTCAATCAAGGAAGTGAAATTTCGTTATTCTCTTTGTGATTCTGGACCTGATGTGAATCTCATACCAAAGACCATTGCAGAGAATACAGGTATTTCGATTTTTCATCCCTCTAAGATTTATATTCACTATGGAGATTTTTCTGGTGCAGCTTTACTTGGTTCCAAACCAAAATTGCCTTTTCAAGGGAAAGGTTGTCTTGTTTCTACTGGTTCCCATGCTATGGAGATGAGAAACAATGCAACAAACCCTTGATACTTGGTATTTCGTTCCTAGCATATGTTGGAACACTCATCAACTACCTGCATCAACATATGAGTTTCCTGAAGATCAACAAGAAAACCCCATACCCGGTGATTACTACAAGGAACTCTCATTGTCTGACAATAGGGGGCGTAGATGATCCAATATTTGACCCTGGAGGAACTACAAAGGATGTTGGATACGTTCTAGAAAGAAGAGCACCCAAAGAAAATGCTGGATTTACAAGTTTGACAAACAAAGGAGTGGAGTTTAAATGGCTCTCAAGACTCTTTTCCGAAGACACTCCACAAGGAAAAAGAATTGGAGACAAGAAGCAAGAGGATCTGAACATCTTTCCTAGGATATTCGGCACCGCGGTAGCGTGTACGCTACCAGCGGCCAAACCACCTTTCCCCGCGGTCGCGTGTGCACTACCAGCGGCCAAACCACCTTTCACCGCGGTCGCGACACTTCCACCAGCGGCCAATGCTCTTTTTACCAATTCTCCAACAGTTCAAGCTATGGCGACACCTCTCCAAGCAAACTGTCCTCACCTTGGATGCTTAACCATCTCCACCACTTCAGATCATAAAGAATCATCTGTCCTTGTATCTTGCAACATGGTTCAATGTCATGCAGTAAGAGAGACCTTATTCACCTCATCATACAAGCATCTAAGACGTTCTCCTATCACAAGTGGTGTTGAAGACTCATACCTCAAAGAAGTTCCAAGACTGATTTTTGATCCTGGAGGAGGCTACCATCTCAAACCTAAGGACAAAATTTCCAATTCGGAATGGCGTTATAAGGGATATACAAAGGAAAGACAAGGGGAAGCAAAAAGGACTTGTCCCAAGACATTGTCTTTTTAAAGGACTAAGCAACGTCCAACACCAAAAGTCGAGCTAAACGACTTAAAACAGAAGCGCTTAATGGGAGGCAACCCATTTAGGTATTGTTTTCTTTAGAATTTTTCTTTCTTTTTCTTTTGATATTTTTCTTTTTCTTAGTTTCTGGTGTTTCTTATAAAACAAAAAAGCCAAAAAAATCAAAAACCCAGAAAAAACCAAAAACAAGGATGGTACCTGACTGCTCGGCCCAGCAGGATCCAAGGAGAAGCCGGAAGAGGCCGCGATATAAGCCCCCGCGGTCGCAGGTGTTCGGACCGCAGGAAACACATGTTCGACCGCGGTCGTGTGATCCTGACCGCGGCCAAGCACTTGGTTGCCGCGGTCGTATAGCCCCTGACCGCGGCACTTGGTCGTTGACATCCAAACCCGACCCAAACCATCCCTTTCACCTCATTTCACCTCAGCAATCACCCTCCACCTCATTCATCACCTTCCATCACCTTCATCACCACCTAATCACCTTCCCAAACCCCTTCGAATGAATCCAGTTCATCTCCACCAGCATCCCGGATCCAGGTAAGTTCTCTTTGTCCTTACCAATTCGATTATCTATGCATTTTTCTCATCCAATCTCGACTTGTTTCACACTGAGGACAGTGTGATTTAAGTCTGGAGGGGATTTCATCCCTTTCTAACCACTTTTCTTTCATGAGTCTTGCATTATCTACACTTTTTGTATTTTCTTTAAAGTTTTTCAAAATCGGTTTTCAAAACAAAATACGTTTTAAAGGGAATGGTGAACATGAATCAATGATAGTTGACTGTGTGCTTTAGACTGTTCCTAGTGACTTGCTCATTCATGATTTAGGACTAGATTAGGCGGTAGCTAAGCACATTTGAAACGAAGTACCCCAGAGGAATTTGAATGATTTCGATTTAGATGAAGGGATACACTAGCTCTGTTTTATTTGGACTTAATTTGGACTTACTTTTCTCATTGAAGCATTAGACCAGGGAAACGAATCATACATTCAGGACTCCTTTATCCTTTTACCACTCTCTGTTGATCCTGAATGGCTAGTTCATCTTTAGCTAGTTCCCCACCTTAACCAATCCTCTTTCAAACCACATGCACTCTTGTTTTCTATTGTCTTATATGCAGATAAGTGCAAAAACGTTGGAGAGAAAGAGGAACGACGCAGTTTTCAGTCACCAAGGACAGAGACCTGCGATTTGCCGGAAAAGTTCCTGGAAGGATTCAACACAAGAGGAAGCTCAGTTTGCCTTAGAAAAATCTCGAATTTTGGTACAATCTCGTCCTCTAGTCTCTCTCTCTTTAAAAGGCATTTCCTATTCTAAAAAAAAAAAAAAAAATCCAAAAATAAGAAAAGAAAAGAAATAAAAGCCTTAGAGAGTCTAGAGAGGTCGAATTTTAAGTCCCAAGGCAACTGGAGTTCGATTTTATGGAGTTTTGGAGATTGTTTTCTGATTCCCGGAAAGAATCTAAGTCTGGGGGAATAGCTGTTTACAACAAAGGAGGAAGGATTATGCAACAACATTGGGCAAGAAGAAGTGACTGAAAACTGTGGTCATCAACAGGTCCTTATCTCTCTTGCGGTTTTGCATATTATCTTGCATCCTCCAGATCTTCAGGTAACCCGAAACACTTTAACTCCACCACTTAAACAGCCCTTTAATGCCAAACGCCGTCTACCCTAGATGATGTCTTTAATGAGAACTCACTTTTGAACTTAATGAATGTAGAGAGCTAGTTAACTGGAATCAAGATTTATGTTGTTTAAGTTTTGCATGACGGAAAAAGTGGACTAGTATCTCTTGTACATTGGTGAGAATTTTCTAGACTAAGTTGTGGATTGATGCACTATCTTTGGTCCTAGTTTAGGAGTCCATGTCTATGAGATTTGTGCATTCCCTATTTTTGTTTTCACTTAACCAGTTTATGCTTTTGCTTTGTTAGAGGACAAACAAAGGTTTAAGTCTGGGAGAGTTGATAACACCGTATTTCGACCGCTTTTATGGATCGTTTTGAAATACTTTTTTCTATGTTTTTAATTGCTTTTCAGTAATTTTATTACGTTTTTCTAGTATTTTTATAGTTCAAAGACTCTTTTCAGGTAACTTAGGGAAAAACTTAACAAAATGGATAGAAAACCAGATTTCAGCTCAGAGTCAAACCGTCAGAAGTTCACCCCTGATTGAAGGCCTTCTCACCGTCTGATCCAGCTCAAATTTGGAGACCTTAAAGATGGAAGTATCATCTTTCCAGTGCACTTTACAGCTTGGCAATCCAACGGTTCAATCAAAAGATACGCGAAGAGCAAGATGTCCCGTAAACCAGCCGGCAAGCACTTCCACCCGCGGCCAAACACTCATTCCCCACGGTCAGGAGCATCCCGACCGCGGCCAAACACTTGTTCCCCGTGGTCACACTTGTCCCGACTGCGGCCATCAACCTCCGAGCCCGAAAAACCCATTTCTGAAGCCCATATTTGGAGAAACCCTAAGTGACGTCCAGAGAGGTCTTGAGCACTATAAATACATGTCTTAGGAACCCTAAATATCATGTAACCGAATATCATCCATCATTACTTCATATTTTTATTGTTTTTGCTTTAGGTTTCTCTTGAACCCTTGTTCTTTCTTTATCAATTTCGGTTTCTACTCTACTTATTAATACTATGTTTTTGATTTCGTTCATTATGTCTGAGTAGTTTTATTGTTGGGATTAAGGGATTTTCGATGGGGATTTATATGTTCGATGAGGATTCCATGAGCTTTTGAGCCGAATCTTAGAACTTTTTCTTCTGAATTCGTTTTTACTGCATGAGAGTAGCGTCATGAACTACAATCTGATCCAGATGCTTAGTGACACGAAAGTGTTCATCCGGTGTCAGATCTAGTTTGGGAGAGCAAAACAAACATATGAGTGGAAACCTACCTATGGGCGATTTGTGAATTAGGACGAGTCTTAAACATAATGCATCTCTTCTCTTCCAGGGCCAGAGTGGAAACCTACTGGTCAGGGTTGAGAGAGATAGTTGTCTATGATCACGACAGTGGCGTATTCATACGTCCGTGACTCCAGTTCGAAAAGTTTAAGCTAAGATCTTATCAATTTTACTCTCTAGCAATTTTTTGAATCGTTCGTACCCCTGAGAAAACTTCCCTGAACCCCAACGCCTTCTTTCCCATTAATTTACACCGATTTTCTTTCAAGCTTTAGTTCAATATTGTCTTTCCTTTTTAGTTCATTTTCATTTAAGCAATTAGATATCCGTTTTTTACATTTTTAGTCATTTTCGTTAAGTTTAGTTATTACGTCATTTAATTCCCGTATTCTCTTTTAATATTTCGTTTTTACATTTTAACGCACTACCAAACCCCCACAAAACCGTTTGGTTCTAGACTTCCTTACTTAATACTTATTTCAAAGGCTTTTTGCAGGAAAAGATCCTCCTTCCCTGTGGATTCGATCCCTAAGTACTACAATCGATCAGCTGTGTACTTGCGGCTATTGATTTCAATTTGGGTAAAACTTGACAACCCTCGACACACCCACATCAAGTCTCCACATCAGCCTCCTAGAGGTTTAGCTTTACTTCGTGAAGGACTTGATCTGGCTGGTTGAGCTTTAGAGTGAGATGAGTCGCCTCCTTTTAGAGTAGATTTACTTAGTTTCCTATTTGGAGATGGTTGAATTTTTGATATTTTCCTCTTCTTTGGTGTTCCAGCAAGGAAGGGTCCAGCAGATGTATTTTTCTTGCCTGGAGGTCTTCCTAGCTTCCTCTTAGATGGTGGAGCCATATTATCTGGAGTTTTTAGACGTAACTCCTCAGCAGATTCATTGATAGGGCCAAGTCTGAGAGCTATCAGGGTTCTATCCTGGGATACAGGGGAGTTTGAGACACCCGAGCTAGAAGGGCCAAGTCTCTGATGAGCTGATATTCTTGTCGGTTCATCCTGGATCACTGGGGATTCTGAGCAGGTTGGGTCTAGGGAAGCCCTGACCATTTGAGCCGCAGCCATCTCAAATTGTCCCTGTTTTTCCACTAATCAAACCCAAACCTTCTTTGCAGCACTTTCAGTGGGATCAGGTCCACTGGCATATTGAATCATAACTTCTTTCAATTCGCCTATGGCTTCATCCATAGAAGCTTGAGGTAAGGTTTCAGTATGATCTTCATTAGGCTTATGAAACTCATTTCCATTGTCCACGTATCTTCTTTTAGGTCTTGAGCCTTGAGAATCATCCGGTAAGGAGAGAATACGCCTGGGAAGTTTTCTTGGTCTCTTTTTCTCTATTCAGACTGGTCTTCGAGGGGATCTATTGCTTCTTTCTGACTGATGGAATGAAGATCTAGAGACAGAGGAGGTAGAGTATCTGTCTTGTCTCACAAGATGCCTTCGCCTCTGGTCATCTCGGTATCGGAGTTGGTAAGAGCTCGAATCCCTTATATCAGTCGATCTACTGGGGGTGGAAGGAGGATACAGAGCCTTCTAATTCTTTAGATTTGGAGTAGTGGCCTCAATGGTTGTTAGGAATCTCTTGAATAGAGGGTCTTGTAGCCTTTGATGTGCTTTTTGAGTTGTGAGCTGCCTTTCTTTCAGATGGTCTGGAGGATGGGTTCTGTTTAATCTTAAGGTCCGACACTGAAGAATGGTCTTTTCTATTCGAGCATTCCAGTTCATCGTGGTCCAGGAATCCACAGATCTTGCAATGCTTCTTCATTTTTTCATAGATAAGGTCAACAACAACTTCATCACCATTTTCAAACTCCAATGTAGATGATTTGATCAATGGTTTCAGGCCATCAATGGTCACCCTCATTCTTGCAGGGGTATCAGTGATTTCCAGCTTCTCAAAATTTCCAATGTTGGATGCTAGGCTAACCAGCGTCGGTTCAGCCCACAGAAAACTTGGAATGCCCTGGACGTTGATCCAAAAGGGGATTTGAGATGGGAAGGAGCTTTCCACCGTAGGCTCCCACCTTTGCAAGATAATCATCCAATGTGAAAAGTGGTACAGCCTCCCATCTAGAACTTTTTGTAAATTTTCTTCTTTTGAGAACATTTACTGAAACCTTCCTTGCCCTGGGTCTGTTCTAACAGGTCGGACAGAGACTTTCCAGTGGTCGGCCATTAAGGGGAGGAGGGCCCACATTTTTGGATTTTAGGGTTTGTGATGTGGTCAATCAGTGTAAGGTCGTATTTGCGAATGTGGTTTGATGTGTCAAAAAGGGGGACCTTGATTTTTACCGCACGAGAAGGTTCCTCAGATAAATCCAGACTTTTCCCTTTTTCAAAAGCTTAGAATCTTCTCGCCATAAAATAGATCTGGTTATTTGAACTGGTGGGTAATCCATAGAGTGGATTATTCTAGTTTTTAGGTTACTACACACGAGGTAAGACTTTAAGGAAAAGACAATCTATCCCCAACTTTAAACTGCACAAAGATATGTAAGCGTTAGACACATAGAGAATTTATTGCTTGACCAACACTTATGGAGTTTGATAGCCATTCATGATGCATTTAACTCAGGTGAGAAACAACATTAATTCCGAGGATATGGGGTGAGAGAGCTGGCCCATATCAATTGTTGGTGAGAATATCGGATTGAGTGGAGAAAAAACCATCACCGGAGTTTGAAAACCATCCCGGAAAGCATATCGGGAAGTAGTTGGGAGGTTCCTGGCCTCCTGGCCTCAATATTATTTTTCCCTTCGCATCGGTTTATGCATGTTTTCTTTCAGTTGAATGTAAAATCTTACTCCACTGTAATGGGGCTATTAAAATGGCTTTGGAGATAAGTTGCTCTTGCAAATGAAGAAAAAGGTTTTTGATATCACTTCGATTGATTAAGTGTAGGTTCAGCAGAGCTTCAGCGAAGGATCTATTTCTGATCTATCAAGTTTTATCATAGTTTAACTCTTCTGGTGGTAATTGGTGTTTTATACAGTTCAGTTAATCGGAGAAAGGAGCAAGTAATTTGGTTTTCGAAACAGATGGCCGGAATTGATGGAGTCTCGCGGTGGCTATTTGTCGACGGCGACATTCTTTCTCCCTCAGCTCTGTGCAAGACATATTGGACATGTATCATTGTCTTGTTTATCATTATCTTGTTCAATAGGTGTATGTTTAATTGGGCATTATAGTTTAGTTGTAATCATAGAGTTGTAGGGCTTCGAAAGCCTAAATTGCCTATTGGGCTTTAATGAAAAGTTTCCTGAAAAAATTGTTATTTGTAACACAAAATAAAATAAAAAAACATTTGTTTTCTCGGAAAAATGCCAAAAAATATTTTAACTATTTACTTTGCCAGAAACCCACACAAACTATACTATCGATCCATAAAATACCTAAACTTTTTAAAAGTTCCATTTTTTCCCTCTGATTTCACGGTTATTAACGGACATAACGAAATCAATAAGCAGCATTAAATTTTTATAGAGAAAAAATTTTAAAAATACTTTAACTATATAATTTTCCCAGAAATCTACATAAACTTTTTACGTTGCCAAAATTCTCTCTGACTATTTTTTCGATCTGTAAAAAATACCCAAACTTTTTAAAGCTCTATTTTCCCTCCTCAGGTTTCACGGCTTTTACGTTAGTTTTTCGTAAAATGTGCTAATTGTTGTAGGATTGATATCACTGTTACCTTTAGAAAATCCCCAAATCGATTTGGGAAAAAAAAAATCTAAACCTTAATTTTTTTCTCTCTCTTTTAGAAAATTAAGGGAATTGGTTGAAAATATAGTTGGTAATCTAAATCGAGTTGGAAACAATGTGTGTTGTGATATGTAAGACTGATAAGAGAAATTTGAAGAGATGATGTATGTGTTCTGAACAAGATTTATTGCTCTATTAACCACATTTTCAACCTATTTTACTCAATTTCTGAAAGAGAAGAGAAAAAAAAGAGAGTTTACGTTTGTCTTCTCCAAATTGATTTGAAGATTTTCTATGGGTAATAATGGTACTAATCCGAGAATAATTAGCACATGTTACAGAAAACTAACACAGTTTCTCGATTCCTATATGTCAACTGATAACTGTGAAACACGAATGAGGAAAAATGAAACTTTAAAAACTTTGGATATTTTTATAGATCGAAAAGTAGTCTAGATGAATTTCTAGCAACGTAAAAAAATTGTGTGAATTTTTGGTAAAATTAAATAGTTGAAATATATTTTTAGTATTTTTTCTATAAAAATTTAACGTTGCTTATATATTGATTTTATTATGTCTGTAAATGGCTGTAAAATTTTAAAAATTTAAAATTTTTTTATAAATAAAAAATAGTTTATGTGAATTTCTGACAAAGTAAAAAAAATTATGTAAAATTCTTTTAAAAATTAAATAGTTAAAATATTTTTTTTTAATATATTTTCTTTGTTTTCTCCAACTGTGTCATATTTTCCATGCACCGACTATTAACCATTGACTTAGTCAATCACTAGCCGATTTCACATATTCTTCACTTTAATATTAGTTTCTCTTTTTTTTCTTTTTTTTTTTTGAACTGCAAACTGCGAAGACAAAAATCTTCATTCAGTTTTACGTATAGCTAGCTTCAGAATGGGTTTAAGATACATGTGATTTGTTTATTTTTAATTTTTCTTTTGTAAATAGACATTGTATTTACAAATCAGTTAAAGTTCGGATATTCGATCCGTTCTAGAACATAAATTAAAAAATCTACAAAAATTATGAAAAACAAGAAAAAAAAGTATAAGTTCAATATTCATGATTTTAGTTCTGAAATTTTTGAAAAGGCATAATAATTTACAATTAAACTGATGAATAAATTATTTTAAACTCTAAGGTATCAAATAAATACACACTTTATATGTGTCTACTTATCTATATAAAACATACAACATTATTATGAATGTATCTCCATATTACTGAACAGAATAGATATCCAGAATTTTATTTTTTAGTAGTATTTTTTAATTTATTATCTATATAACTGATACTAAATTTTAATACTTGTTTGCTCTACAAATTTATAACTTTTGTAATCACATTGAAGCAAATAACATATCAAAACAGATCTTCTAGATAATTTCCGAATCCTAATTAATAATAGAAAGGATCGAATATCCGAACTTTAAACTTATTCTTTGGTCTGAGGATTGGATATTCGATTCCTAAACCCTAAACCCAATCCTCAGACCAAAGAATAAGTTTAAATGTTGAGTCCTCTCAAACATTCATGTATTCCTCTTTCCCCATTAGTCGTCAATTTCATTCAAGGTTTTTTTTTTCAAACATTCAACGGTCAAATTTTCCGATTCCTAACAGCTAGCGAATAATATGACATAATAAAACCTCCTTCTCCATTATTCTCATTACATTATTTTCCCCGTGATTTTTCTTTTCTTTTCTTTTACCTTGACCCACTCGCGTTTCCAGAAACTTATGACTTTTATCACCTAAAACGTTTACATTACAAAACACACATATATAATCTCTTACCCACTTTTCTCTCCTTCATTGATTTCTAATAACTTCTTGAGTGATCAAGTTGCTTCTTGAAAGACCAAACCAACACAAACTAAACTATATTGTAATGGGACTTTCATTGAGAGCGAGAAGGCGAGGAGGAAACAAGAAGGAAGTACAAGTTCCGGCGATTTCTTGCTCTGATGAGGAAGATATAACGATCCCATCGCAGTTCCAGTGTCCGATTTCGTACGATTTGATGAAAGATCCGGTGATTATCGCCTCGGGGATCACTTACGACCGCGAAAACATCGAGAAATGGTTCGAGTCCGGGTGCAAAACGTGTCCCGTGACTAACACGGTTCTAACCACTCTTGAACAGATTCCAAACCACTCTATACGTAGGATGATTCAAGAATGGTGCGTTGTCGCTAAAGGGTCATCGTTAGGTCGTATCCCGACGCCACGTGTCCCGGTCACCAGCCATCAAGCCGTCGAGATTTGTGGGAAGTTGTTGTCCGCAACGGGGCGGGAGGATCATGCGGCGTGTGTGGAGATGGTCAAGAAGATGAAGAGATTAGGGAAAGAGAGCGAGAGGAACAAGAAATGTTTGAAAGAAAACGGCATCGGATTAGTTCTCTGCGTTTGTTTTGACGCGTTTTCGGAAAACGCAAACGCGACGGATTTGTTGGAGGACGTTATGGTTTTGCTGACGTGGATGTTTCCGATTGGGTTAGAAGGTCAAGCGAGGTTGACTTCTTCGTCGTCGTTTAAGCGTTTGGTCGGTTTTTTGAGAGGCGGGGATCAAAACGCTGCGATTTTGGTGAAGGAGCTATTATCGCTAGACGAAGCAAACGTTCACGCGTTAGCCGCGATTAACGGCGTCGAAGAAGCGTTGGTGAGATCGATTCGCGATTCTGTATCGTTAGCTTCGATATACCGGATGATCTCGGTTAAACCGGAGATAACCACGAGGTTTCTGGGATTGGATCTGGTTAATTTAACGGTGGAGATGCTTGTTGATTCGGAGAATAGCGTTTGCGAGAAAGCGTTATTGGTTCTAAACGCGATTTGCGAGAGTAACGAAGGGAGGAGAGAAATCAGAGGAAACGAATTGGTGATGCCGATTCTGGTGAAGAAGATTTTGAAGGTATCTGAGATTGCGAAGAAGGATTTGGTTTGTGTGATGTGGAGGATTTGTAAAAGTGGAGATGGATCTGAGGTTGAAGAAGCGTTGAGATTAGGTGCGTTTAAGAAGCTTGTTGTGATGTTACAGGTTGGATGTGGAGAAGGGACGAAGGAGAAAGTTACGGAGTTGTTGAAGATGATGAATATACAGATGAAGATGAATGGGTTTGTTGATAATTCTGATTCTTCAATTGAGTTTAAGCATTTAAAAAGGCCATTTTAATTCAAAGAACGAAAATACACTTGTATATTGGAAATAACCATTTTTTTTTTCAAATTATAGACAATATTGTTGGAGGGATAAATATTTTTAGATTTTGCCAAATGGATTAATGAATGCTTAATTATACAAATCCCGTTATGGGAATGTTTAGCGCTTCATACAATACAATTATAAAAAATGAAAAAACTATAATATCAATTAGATTTTGATTAAGTTATGTAAGATTTCAAATTTGTTTTTGAGACTCTTTAATTCATTTAGAAAGATTTGGATTAATGGATAATTTGAGTTAATTTCAGATTCTCTTAGGTGTGATTTATAAAACATAACTTCTGGATATCCAAACACATATTTTGATATGAAGTTTAGTTATACGACTTATAAATATACGGTTTTTCTGTCTAAATATTTTTAGATTTTATCTGTATATAGTCCTAATCTAGTTACTATATAAAGACCAAGTCCATAGCGAATCTCTATTTTTAATCCGAAAACATAATCCACTATCACGAGGAAATAGTCAAAACGGTCTAAATCTTCATCAAACAAACAGTTTTAAAGGACCTAATCTAATTAATTTTAGATTCATTACAAAATACTATGGTTCAGCCCATTGTATCATCGTTATGGTAGGATATAGTAAAAATAAAATGTGAGCAATCCGAATTATAATTGGATTAGAAGAAGACTACACAAGTAAAACTAAGACTAGTTTGCATTTGGTTTCATTTCAACCAAAAAAAAAGGTTTCAGGCTTTCAGCCTTCAGGGTTGTTTTTCCCTTTTGTTTCATTACAAAAAAATATGATTTATCTACACAAAAAATCAATGTTTAGTACCAAAAAAAAATGATTTACAAAATGAATTGTTCACTAAGGAAACTCTCTGAAGGGAACATCATTCCAAGACATGAACTCTCCCCTCCAAAGTAATCATCCCCTGCTTCAATTAGCAACATATGATCTGCATTAGGAAACTCATACTTTGGCTGCAAAACTTTCTTCTGCTGATCTGCAAAATCCTCACAGCAATTCGAACAAACATAAAGCGGAGGTAAAGTATCAGAATCATCAATCCCACAGCATCTTGTGTGCTGCCAAACCTCACACACATCACAAGAAATCATCCTCTCTCCATCATCATCTCTAGCTCTGCAAACACATTTCACCATCCATGTTTCACATCCACCTTGAAACTTCAGTTCCGATTCCATATCAATCCCAAACCCTCTCACTGTTAAAGCAGAACAAGACTCGAGTCTTCCAAACAGTACCTTCCTATCATCACCATCTTCCTTGAGCTCATCGATCTCATTCACCACAAAGTTTGTCAAGATGCAGTAAGTATCTCTGAATGTGTCTTCAATGGCTTGCTTTAGATCAAAGACTGTGGCTTGTAATGAGACCGTGACTAATTCTCCTGGAGGTAGCTCTGTGATCTGCTCTGTCCTCAAATCAATCAAACTTGGATCGATACGACAAACAAACCGGAAGATTTTGTCGTTGTTGTCCCATAAAGGCCACTCCTTTACGAAGTGTTTACTGTCTAGGATAGCTTGAGTTGCAGATCTCACTGATTCAGATTCTGGGTAATTCAGCAGAACATTTGTGTAGAGCAACTGTAGATCTCCATGAACATCAGCTCCAGGTTTCGATTCAGTGACAACCCTCAAAGGAATCACCTCTAGTGCAGGCTCTTTCTTCGGTTCTATCAGTTTCGTCGCATCATCAAGCTCCTGTATTGTGTAATGCAGAATCCGTGTCATAGGATCCACGTAACGCCTAACCAAAACGTTCCCAACAACGACGTTGTTCATCGACTTCAACACGTAATCGAGCAAACCAGTATCTCCAATAAGTAATCTAGCTGCATCCCTAACATCTTGCCGAGTCATACCGTTCTGCTTCCTTGCTTTCATCTCTTTAAGTGACTCTACAATCACTTCAGCAGCATATTCCAATCTTCTCACAGGCCATCTACTTCCCAAATTAGCCGCCACAATGCTGTAACTCTTATATCCAAGAGACTTCTCATTTTCCAAGACATCACTCTTCTTCAGAAACAACCTGTTTGATCTTTTCTGATGAGGGAAGTCCGGTGAGGGAGGAGGAGCAACGTGAAGCTTGCTCGTTTGAGGAGCATGAGACTTGATGATAAGCATAAACCCCAACAGATCTTTGAATGTCTTCAAATGTCCTTCACTCATTCCTCTATAGTACCTGAAAATCTTTTTGATCTCTCTGGATTGTTTATGCTCACTGAAATCAAACACAATCTGATCAAGCTCAAGAGAACCAAGAAGCTCTATAGCACTCTCGTAATCATTCTTGGTCACACCGTAGCTTCCACGACAGAACTTGTATCCCCATCGACCAAACCACGAGTGACCATACGCCACTCCGTAAAGCAACCGAAGATCCAGAGATCTCTTCTTAGACAAATCCTCAACTGTTATCATCCTGCAAGAAAACACATTCCTTTCAATCTCCTCCCATTTCATGAACAATCAAAAACCAAACAAACACACAAAAGGATAACGAACCTTGCTCCGAGGTTGGTACATACTCGATCCCAAAGGTCGACGATTTCTCTCCCGCACAAGTATCTCGATCCTCCTTCAAAACCATTGACGCAGATCAAATGACCAAACCCATTAGTGTGAATCAGTCCATGTAAAAGATGAGTTTGTAGATCAAAAACATCATCTTCTAGAGGCAGATTCCACTCAGTATCAATTGGTATTACAAAATGATACTTCCTTTTTGAGACAAAGTGATTACTCCATCCTGTAAAAACAATTAAACATAATCCATAAACATCTCTTAAGCAATCATTAATGCAAAATTCCCAATTTCTTCATTTAGATCGATACATACTCATCTAAATCCAATACCCAGAATCTTAAAATCTCCTCAAACACAAATTCACTGATAATGATCTCTAATCCAATCGTTAACTATCATAGCTTACTCAGAATCTCGATTTAAACATCGTAAATCCCTAAACTGAAAACCCAATTCTTCAAAATCTCCTTAAGCACCAAAATACGATTTAACTAAACCTTAATTAGGAAATCTCCGATTCCAATTTCCGAAATCAGAAACTTATAAAAACGATTAAACCCAAAATTGAAAGAACCTGTGCATTTGCAGTGATCGCAGTAGGGTTCCGAGGATCGAACGACCTCTTCTTCAATTGTGTAGAGAGGAATCACAGAGTTCTTCGTCTCGTGACTGAGAAGCGTACACCAAACTGGCATCCCACGGATGTTGTAATCCTCAACCTCCGCGAAGTCCCGGAGAAAAACCCTAATATTATCCCGGAAACTTCCATTCCGGTTAACCGGAAACTCCTCTTCTCCGAATCGTTGCAGATTATACACTTTCGGCTTCCTCTTTCTCTTCCTGCAAGTCTCGATTATGGGAACCGGCATCGTTTTTTCGATTCGTCTGTTAATCTCAAGCTAGTGTTTTGTGGGATTTCGTCATCAACAGAGACGAAAATTGATCTCACTCTCTCTCTCTCTCTCTCGTTTTCGCTCTCGATCTCTCTCTGTGAAATTACGCGCTTCAATTTGAAACGAAACGAAAAATCTGTGGATTAGTTTTGAGAAATTGCCCTCGAGGAAGATCAGTATCTACGCGATTGCCATCGAGCTTGTTGCAATTTAACGGTTGTAGATTGAGTTTAGTGATTTACTGGATCTTGACCGTTCATCTCTGTAACTGTAAGTTTGTTATGCTCAACTTCCTCATTTGCGTTGACATCAGTATCAGTCAACAGCAAACTGAGAACCGAGTAATAAAAACCTTTTTTTTTTTTCTTCTTTTTTGGAGAAATTAGCATGACTAAACATTTATGATTCGACTCAGCTATAAAACCATCTAAAAATCCGAGTTAGTCGTATAAAGAAGCATTTTCTGAACATCATCTCTTATATAATCACTACAAAAAAACAAAATCTATTCCCACGAAATTTCCCACCGAAATTTTAGTGGGTAAGCTAACCCACCGAATCTCAAGCAATAAACCATGATTAAGTGATTTGGTGGGAAAATTGTTGTTTATTTGCAACGAAATATATCGATAGAGATTTCATGGGAAATTTGCAACGGAATACAAACGAAACAAATATCGTTGGTATTTACATGGAGAATTCGTGAGAAATCCATTGTAAATTTGCAACCGATTTTTTTTGTCAGAAAGCTGTGGCGTCAATATATTCGTTTATAGCCGTTGCAGTTAGCCATTTGTATTTTCACAAATCGGTGGGAAATCCGTAATTTTTAAATAGGCAATTCGTGGGAAATCAATTGTAAATTTGCCACCGATTTTTTGGTCATAAAACTGTGGCGTCCATATATCCGTTTATAGCCGTTGCCACTAGCCGTTTTAATTTCTGAAATTGGTGGAAAATCCACGGGAAATCGGTGGGCACATCGGAGATATTTTTCCTATATAAACCACTCTTTCCTTCTCACTTTTTATATATTTTTACAAACAAAATGAATCCAAATCTGAATGATAGATCCTGGATGTATAATACTCGTGTGGATTCTCACACAGGGTTGATTACAAAAGAGTTTGAAAAACGTTTAATTGAGTTCATGGATTTTCCCACAAATCAAGACATTACCAAAAAAAGGGAAGATGTTTTGTCCATGTCCTTTGTGTGATAATAATAAATTTATTGACAAAGTGTGGACTCACTTGTATAAGCCAGGATTTAGGCCAAATTACCAGACATGGTATAATCATGGCGAAGTTGATTTAGTTAATATGGGTAGTATGGATGCTCCTGTAACTGATATGGTAGCGGAATCCAGATTACCAACAGGATCTACAGATATAGTACAAATGGTAAATGATGACTGATAGGGTAGCGGAACCTAGAATATTCTTCTGATTCAGAGTAGTTATAAAAAAAATTATTGTATTATTTGGAACTTATTTTGTTCATTAAATATAACTAGGTGTTTAGTCCGCGCGTTGCACAAGCCTAAGAGTGTTAAAAATTTAAACTAAAAATTCATGTTTGTAAATTGAAGAGAATAAGAATAATCACTTGAAACATATATTTTTCTTCTTCTTGTTCTATTTCTTCTAGTTTATTTATTTATTTATTTTCTACTTTCTCTCCTTTTTATCACTTTCGTCTTTTTCGCATTCTCCGTTTTTTATTTTAAGGTTTTTCTTTATCTCATTCTTCATCTTCATCTTATTTTACTTTATCTTCTTGATTATCTTTACTATAAATTTCAAATTTAGTAACAAATATGTAAAACAACTTATAATTATATTTCTTTTCCGTCTTTCTTATTTTTTCTTCTCTCTATATTTTGATTTTTCTTCTTACTCTTAATCTTATTTTCTTATGATTTTTGATTTTTTCATCATTTACGTCTTCTCTGTTTTTGTTCTAGTTTTTCTTTGTCTTGTCTTCTTTCATCATCATTGTTATATTTTCGTATTATCTAACATACTATTCTTATATAGTTTTTCTTTTTCTACTTTCTTATTTTCACCTTCTTCTACTGTCTTTTTTTTCATCTTTTGATCTTCCTGTTATTTTTATTTATCCATTTTTATTTTAAAATATTATAATCTATTAATTTATTAGAATATTTTTCATATGTGTTTTCTGCCTTTTCTTATTCCTTCTTTTCTATATCTTCTGGATTTTCTTCTTCCTCATAATTTTATTCTTCTTTCTCATAATCTTTGACTTTTTAATCATTTACGTCATCTCTGTTTTTTTGGTTCCAGATTTATTTATCTTCTTTCTCCTTTAATCCTATGTCCATTATTGCAAAATTGTTCTGTTTCTATCTTTTTATCAATACTTTCTTCTTTTTGCAAACTTCACAATAGAGCTTTTGTTCTTCTCCATCTTCATGGGGACCAAACACTATGCTTCTTTGGTTCCACCACCGACCATTATTATCTGTATTAAATCCATTTACATGAACCTTACTTTGTCATGATTTTCTTGCTTCTTGTACTGGGACAATAATGAAAAATATTTAGAATCAAGAGAAGAACATGGAGAGTTGTCTTCATCAG
Organism: Eutrema salsugineum; assembly: GCF_000478725.1. Classification (NCBI taxonomy): domain Eukaryota; kingdom Viridiplantae; phylum Streptophyta; class Magnoliopsida; order Brassicales; family Brassicaceae; genus Eutrema; species Eutrema salsugineum. Next base: position 8,073,388 of record NW_006256342.1, read on the forward strand.
ATGGGATCAGAACCAAAATTTTCCCAGCTTATCATTTCCTTCCAGATTATCATTTTCTACACATGTCTCTCTATATTTTTATAATTTTTTGTGGTGCTATAGTTTCATCTTCAGAAGCAAGCTTTTAAAAATCCATGAGTCTTTTTCTTAATATTATCCTCAAGTATACTTCTTAAATGGTCCAAAAAAAAGTATAGTTCTTCTTCCAAGGGCACAAAGTCTGTTTTTTATTTGCTTTCTTCTGATTTCTTATTCCCTAATCTTGGAAAAACTCTTCTCCTCTTTCTTAATACATGATATCGATTCAATGCTAGCTCATTTATCGCAAGCTTTTTTCTGCTAATTAAATCTTTTGTTAGCATCATCATCTTTCTTCTCATTGGAAGGAAATTAAGAGAGTTGGTTTGGTCCTTTTATACCGTAAATGAATCCAGCAAGATCCCTTTAGTGAATGTGTCTTTTGCTTCCAAACTTATGGCTATGAGAGTGCTTGCATAAATAGAGATTATAGTAGCAAGTTTAAGAGAAACCACACCACCAATCCAACCTAAGAAATTCATGATTGTTCCCAAATATACCATCACACACGTGCTGTTTACACTGATTATCAAAATGAAGATCACTTGGAACCACGAACCTGAAACATTCAATAAAAGAAAAAGACAACATTTTTGGTCATGCCACAAGTCTTTTGCCTCCAAAGAACATTATTCCACCTTCAGCTCACCGTTCAATAATTCTTTAGAAATTAGGAAAAGTGGCTTAAATCTTTCAGAAACACCTTAACTATGAAGGGATGTAGACCAATAGTTGCTCATTGATCACCTTTTCCTATCAAGAATCAGAGTAATAATATAGTAACTACTAACACCGTATTTTGACCACTTTTATAGATCGTTTTGAAATACTTTTTCTATGTTTTTAATTACTTTCAAGTACTTTTATTACGTTTTTCTAGTATTTGTAGTTCCAAGACTCTTTTCAGGTAACTTAGGAAAAAGCTTAACAAAATAGATAAAAAACCAGATTTCAGCTCAGAGTCAAACCGTCAGAAGTTCACCCCCGATTGAAGGCCTTCTCACCGTCTGATCCAGCTCAAATTTGGAGACCTTAAAGATGGAAGTATCAGCTTTCCAGCACACTTTACAGCTTGGCAATCCAACGGTTCAATCAAAAGATACGCAAAGAGCAAGATGTCCCGTAAACTAGCCGGCAAGCATTTCCACCCGCGGCCAGCAAGCAATTTCCCGCGGTCAGAAGCACCGCGACTGCGGCCAGCCATCCATTCCCCGCGGTCACAGCCATCCCGACCGCGGCCAGCCAACTCCGAGCCCGAAGCCCCATTTCTGAAGCCCACAATGATTCCTTCATTTGGAGAAACCCTAAGTGACGTCCATAAATGTCTTGAGCACTATAAATACATGTCTTAGGAACCCTATTTCGAGGCTATGCTATTTTTCTTATTGTTTTAGAATACTTTTTAAGTTTTAGGTTTTAGGGAGAGAGAGATTTGTCTCTTGAACCCTTGTTCTTTCTTTTTCAATTTCGGTTTCTATTCTACTTCTTAATACTATGTTTTTGATTTCGTTCATCATGTCTGAGTAGTTTTATTGTTGGGATTAAGAGATTTTTGATGGGGGCTTATATGTTCGATGAGGATTCCATGAGCTTTTGAGCCGAATCTTAGAACTTTTTCTTCTGAATTCGTTTTTACTGCATGAGAGTAGCGTCATGAACTACAATCTGATCCAGATGCTTTGTGACACGAAAGTGTTCATCCGGTGTCAGATCTAGTTTGGGAGAGTAAAACAAACATAGGAGTGGAAACCTACCTATGGGCGATTTGTGAATGCTGACGAGTCTTAAACATAATGCATCTCTTCTTTTCCAGGGCCAGAGTGGAAACCTACTGGTCAGGGTTGAGAGAGATAGTTGTCTATGATCACGACAGTGACGTATTCATACGTCCGTGACTCCAGTTCGAAAAGTTTAAGCTAAGATCTTATCAATTTTACTCTCTAGCAATGTTTTGAATCGTTCGTACCCCTGAGAAAACTTCCCTGAACCCCAACGCCTTCTTTCCTATAGATTCACACCGTTTTTATTTCAAGCTTTAGTTCAATATTCTCATTTCTTTTTAGTTAATTTTCATTTAAGCAATTAGAATATCTGTTTTTCTCGTTTTTATTCATTTTCGTTAAGTCTAGTTATTAGGTCATTTTAATTCCCCTAGTTTCTTTTTAGATTTCGTTTTTACATTTTAAACACACCACCAAAACCCCCGCAAAACCGTTTGGTTCTAGATTTCCTTACTTTATATTTCTTTCAAAGGCTTTTGCAGGAAAAGATCCTCCTTCCATGTGGATTCGATCCCTAAGTACTACAATCGATTAGCTGTGCACTTACGGCTATTGATTTCATTTAGGGTAAAACTTGACAACCCTCGACACGACCGTACACATCAGTAACCGTCACAACAATGATTCTCTGTGCAAATTCATGTAAGAAGAAAGGGATGATAAGTGTACTGATAATAGTTTTGGTGTTGTGTTGTGTTGTTTAACTTGGTGGTCTCTGAGCTCTTTGCTATCTCCGCAAATTTCTCCAAAGTATTCTTGATTAACCATTGCTTTAGCGGCTGACGCGCCTGAAGAAAACAACAGATGAATAGCTATTTTACATGTAAGGATTTAAATGCTACCAGCAGATATGATTTAAGACATTCACTTTTTGATTCGCTCTCTAAATCATCAGAATATTTGATAAAATTTACATATTGAATAAAGAATGCTTACTGTTTCGAATAGAACAAGTAGCAGTGGAACCTCATATGCAAATGTTAACTGCAAACAAAGCATGGAAGAACCCATAAAATATAAATGAGATTGGCGAAATTTATTAACTAATACTAATCATTGTCTTAAACTCACCTGTTCTATAGACACGTAATTATCAGATATTTCTGAATACATTCGATCAATTTTCTTTCCATCAGTACCATGACTTGTGAAGGCTGTGGAGGAGGATAGGGATAAGCATAACTTTCTTGACTATACACATGCATAGCGGTTGAGGATGATGGCCTCAGAGCTAGAGCTAGACAGAGGTGGGTGGAGGAGGATAACTGTAGCTATTTGATCTATTTTAAGGATAAATTTGATTAAAAGCTCATGATGATGATGCTGGTGATGGCGACCCTTGCCTCCATTTTTCTTTCGAATTATCTCCTTTCACCAACCTTTATTCAAATCGAAAAAAACAAACTTCAAGCTCAAGATCAATACCTACATAAATATTTTATAAAAATTCGAAATTTAGAATTTTATCATCTTTACGGGGCTGATACCCACAGTAAGTGAATCACAAGAAGAAGAACATAATCGTTTCAAATATGCAAATTAATACCTATCACAACAGAAGAGTTCAAACCTCTTATGATATCAGAAGACCTAACAAAGGGCAATTATAGCATTGAAGGACAGAGAATAATAGACTGCATGCATGAGTCGCTTACAAGAAAAACTGGCGGTGAGATAAAATTTCTCATATGTGATTTCGAAAAATCAAATTTCCTGCAAATTTTACATATATGGTAAGGCATCATTTCCAAAACAACAAATTACAACGAAACAACATTACAACCACTCTTTTTTTTCATCCATTACAACCACTATTGAATATATTAAGTCCTTATACATCCATCATAAGGAAGAAGATATTAATCTGATCAGAATTCAGAAGTACCATTTGAAACTTGAAGCTGATTTTGATCTTCAGTTTCCCAGAGTGCTACAAGTGTGTCCTAATGAAACCCAGTTTTCGTGCACTCTACAATACATAGCTTCAGCATCTGTTATAGAAACATCACAACTAATTTAGCAACTCACAAACTACATGATTGGCACAGAGTCATCGATTTTAACCATTATTCTTGATGACAAAGAAAATTCCACAATTTTGCTTAACATAGTTCACAAAGTAAGGATCCCTCATTTTCGACTTGGAATGACCAAAAGAAGACCACGCCTAAGCACGTTCTAATAATAACATCTCAGGTAAATTTTTAATTTCTAATAACATCCTTCTTTTTTTTGACATCAATAACATCCTTCTATATCCATGATGATAAATCAAACCTGCTAATGTCAACGTCGCTCACTTGTGTTAGATTTCACCACCGATTTTGATAATTTGTGATGAAGATGTTTGTTACATAACGAAAAGAAAAAACATACTATTTTTCATCACCGGCGTCAATGTTTTTTTCTTTCTAACGTGTTATTATTAACTTATATCCATGACCATGCGTATGACCTAAAATATTATACATGTTTCTTCATAAAAGATATCTTCACCACCGACTTTGATAATTTGTGATGAAGATTTTTGTTACATAAAAAAAAAACATACTATTTTTCATCACCGGCGTCAATGTTTTTTTCTTTCTCACATGTCATTATTAACTTATATCCATGACCATGCGTATGACCTAAAATATTACACATGTTTCTTCGTAAAAGATATCTGATCCATCTCGCCGTATATCCAAGCTCATATTAAAAACTTACCAGAATGTAAAAATCTCCTTGACAACCCTTATGATAGCTATTGAGCATACTTTTCAGCAGAAAAAAAAGAACAGATAAGTAATCATATATAATGATAGACAAACTGGCAGAGATGCTCATGATCTCTTTCTCTGTCATCGTCAGAATCTTTTGTCTCGCCGAACTCAAGCTCCATGCTCATGAACGCTGAACTCAACCTTGTCTGTAAAGACAACCCTAGCTTTATGCGTCATTGCATACCACATTCAGCGACTTCTCAATCATCAACCCTAGGTATTTTTTTTTTCCATTTAAGATAGGTTAACTATCTAAACAACTTGACTTTAACCCAAAATAATTCTACAAATCTATTATATTAAACCAAATCGTAGAGATATTGGTATGTTAGATGGTATACAATTAATATAATTTTATTTCAAACTTAATTTGAACTGGTTAAAAGGATATCATTGTCTTTTTGATGAAGGACAAAAAAATAATTAACCACCCTGAAACTCAATGAGAGAGCTGGAAAGCAAAATTTTACTTCACTTATAATATATATGATATCTGAGATTTGTTTTATAGTTCGTTATTTCTTAATATCTGGTTCTGTTAGTTATTATTTAAAACATATTGTTAAGTTTTTAATTTGGGCCATAAACATAATTTCTGCTTTACAAATTACAAAAATGTTTGTAATTATTGGGCTTACTTAATTTGGGCCAGTAATAGAAACTATCTAGACAAACAACTTTAACCCTAATTACCTAAATATCATAATCTTCTTCTTCCCTCTTGTTTCTAGACGCCTCGCCGACATCGACAAATTTTGCGAAGGTAATTCTTCTTCTTCCCTCTTTTTTCTATTTGTTATCTTGTTTAGGTTTCTTCAGAATCATTCCATAAAATTGCTGTTTCTTCTTTTGTTCGCCTAATTTGGTTCATGTTGTTTGAACTGCTTTCTCTTCACTCAGATACTAGTCAAATTGTTGTTTGAACTGTTTCTGCTTTTGATTTTCTATTCTTAGTCTCTCTTAACCGTGTATCTGTATTGTCTAACTATGTATTTTTTTTTGGGAATGGAGATGATGAGCCGTGAAGAGTTTGACCGTTTTGTGAGAGAACATAGTCCATTCACTCCCGATGATACACCATCGTTCCTGCAATTTGAGACTTTTTGTAAAGACCAGGAACACGATGTATTGATGACAATAAAAAAGATTCTGCAAATATCTCTTTCCTTTATTCGAAATCGTTTAAACAATCTTCTCACAAGATGTTTAATTAGATTTACATGACACCAACACACTGGTTCGTCACTGACCAATTCCTAACTACCCGAACCTTACCCACACAGCAACAGCTATGCAATCTCTCTTTGTTCACTCACCAAAACTCCAAACTGCTTTTTCTTGCTATAGGCTTATGCTCGTTCTATTTTTGCCAAAAGCCCTAGCTGCGTTTTCAACTCCTCTTTTATATCCTCCAGCTTCACTAGTTGAGAATATCTCGCTTTCCAAATCTTGAGGATATCTCCAGATCTTCGTTTCCTTGATACTGAGATCCTCTGTTATGATACACCCTGTATCTCCAGCTCTAATGAACGTCCTCCACGTCAGACACACTTCTTTTAGTCTTCGTGCCTTAATCTTGTCATGTGTTGCACAGTGCTCCGATTTGTTCAAACACAAGACTCAACAATCTCCCCCTTTTTGTTTGAGTGTGTATCTCCAAGCACCCTGTAGACAAAACAACAGCCAGAGAACAAAGAACCCCAAGAAGTAATCCAGAAAGTTATCAACTTAAGCTGCTGAATAGATCATGAGAGTTAAAACAAGGTTCTTATGAAAAAACATACTCCGAGTGGTTGAGACCAAAAAAGAAAACAAATTAGTACACATCAGCTAGAGCTAGTACTAACTCCCCCTGTCTACTAGGACCCAAAAACAACCACTGATCTCCTACATCATTAACAAGAAAAAGAAACTAAAACACCTATGCAGACTTGGTCTCCTCCTCATCTTCCGACCCTTCTGGTTCCTCTTCCGATTCAGATTCAGCAGCATCTTCTGCACCGTTCTCATCATCTTCGTTCTCATCATCTTTGAGTAGAGGCTGTGTAATCTCTCCCTACTTGAGAGCCCTCTCAGACAAAAATAAGCACCAAGCAATGATTCACAGCAGACAAAGGTACTTACCTCGAAGACGTTGCTGAATGGATTTGACCATGCGACCAAGAGCTGCCAGGTCACGAGCAAGAGACGGCGGATTAGTTTCTTGTCAATCTTCATTGGATCAGGGTCCTTGGACAAGTGATCTCCTGACGATGCTGGAACAGGGCACTGAAACTGCAGCACCTGATAGATGAGATTCGGAAACATGAGGTGATTTTCTTTCTTGTCAGGTGTGCGGCTGATGGTCTCAATCTGATCAAACACCATACGACCAAAGTCGAACTTCTTCTGCTTAAGCAACATAGCCAGAAATTGTATTCGCCCTTTGACCATTGTCGACTTATTCGTTGCGGGGATCCAATTTCGGCAACAGAACTTTTAAAGGATCTGCATCTCAGGAAGAAAGTGTTTCGAACAGAAGCCTTGCCACTTCTTGCGTTTCCCATTCGTCACCGTAATCACCGCAGCATTGAGGTCTTCAGATAACCACAGAGTGTTAGGAGGAGCAGGAGGCACATATTCTTCCACGAACATACACCATTTGGGTGTGACCATGAATCTCACGATCCGCAAAGTTTGCATAAAACTCAGACACAACTTCATTCACAAATGCACCAAGATCAAGAACATTGTAGATTAACCCTGCTTTCTCAATAAGGTCTTTAACCTTCCTCAGCCGATCATTATCAAAAGGCAATGTTCGCATACGGTGAAATTTATGCACTTTAAACGCCTTGTATCGAGTAACAGCAGCTTCAGAGACAAAGGTACGATTGAAACTCCGTTTCCGTGGCCTGAAGAATTTCGGTTCTGCACAGAACTTCTCTTGAACCTTGAACTGATTTCCGATAATCCTATCAGACATGATTTCATAAGGATAAGGTTCCTCATCATTCTCTGATTCGGGATCCTCCATTTGAGTCTCTGCATCGGGAACCGATTCCTCACTCTGTGCTGAAGCCTCAAGAGTTGCTGAGTTAGGAGTAGCAGAGTTCTCAGCCTCGGCATTATCAGCAGAAGTGGCATTGGAGTTCGCGTCATCGGCTGCATTGGACTCGGTGGCTTCATCGTTCTCATCGTCTTCATCAATCAGCTCTGGGACCTCGATTTGTTGCTTGTTGGAGCGACGCGGCACCGAGCTTGAAGAGAAGCAGGCAACGGCTGACGACGGGGCTGAGATTTGCTTGCATGGACGAAGCTGGCGACGGATTGGTGCGGCAGCGTCAGGAGTCATGTCCGCCTCTTCAGCTGCTTCGCCTTTGCGCTTGGCTTTTGGCAGCGGAGATCGCCAGGGCATCGACGAACTCTTTCACGGCGGTCTGACGAGTGCGGCGAGACATCGGAACGGAGTTCTCCTTGGAGTTGGCGAGTTAGGGTTCTCCTCTGTGGCAGCGGAAGAGTTGCACATGAACAGCCACTGTGCTGAATATATATGACACGCGGGAGAAATAAACCGTAAACCGATCCTGCTAAACCGTAAACCAACTTAAAAAGAAACACATGAGAGAAATTTGAACCAGAAAGTCAATTCACGATTTTTCATGAGTTCATACTTAACAACAACCTTTACTTCGTTCAGAAAATCGATGAGTACCCCATGAACAAAATTGACACATGTTCCTCATAGATCCACAACTTGAGTAAAAGCCAGATTAGACTATAAGATACAAACCTGTTCTAATTCAGTACTGAAACTACATACATACCAGATGAGTGTCTCTGCAGGTGGAAAATTTTGTTGAGAAAATGGTCAACTCACTAATACAGCCAGCCAGAGGTAGTCTATGCATTGCCATGTTTTCAGATGCACCTTCTCCTGACAAGGGAGCTGAGCCAAAATGAACTTAAGCTGATTTCTCCAAAACTCATAGATCTGCAACACCAAGAGTGGTTCACCTCATCTCAGAAGTGCTTTACTTACTGATCAGTTAACACACTTTATGTATCACAGGCTGAGCTTTTATCTGATCTGGACAGTGATCGAGAAATAATATTGCAGCCTTCCCTTTTTTTGTTTTTCACTTTCAAAACTACTTAGCTGCAGCCAATGATCTATCTTAGCTCAATTAAGGTCTACTTCCTGAGCCATGAACACATCTTCTGCAATTTTGATCTGTCCATCTGCAGACAATGATCTACCTGATAACACCGTATTTTGACCACTTTTATGAATCGTTTTGAAATACTTTTTCTATGTTTTTAATTGCTTTTAAGTACTTTTATTACGTTTTTCTAGTATTTGTAGTTCCAAGACTCTTTTCAGGTAACTTAGGGAAAAGCTTAACAAAATGGATAAAAAACCATATTTCAGCTCAGAGTCAAACCGTCAGAAGTTCACCCCTGATTGAAGGCCTTCTCACCGTCTGATCCAGCTCAAATTTGGAGACCTCAAAGATGGAAGTATCAGCTTTCCAGTGCACTTTACAGCTTGGCAATCCAACGGTTCAATCAAAAGATACGCGAAGAGCAAGATGTCCCGTAAACCAGCCGGCAAGCACTTCCACCCGCGGCCAACAAGCAATTTCCTGCGGTCAGGAGCATCCCGACCGCGGCAAACCACCCATTCCCCGCGGTCAGAGCACTCCCGACCGCGGCCTTCAACCTCCGTGCCCAAAAAGCCCATTTCTGAAGCCCACATTTGGAGAAACCTTAAGTGACGTCCAGAGAGGTCTTGAGCACTATAAATACATGTCTTAGGAGCCCTAGAAATCGTAAAAACCGAATACCATCTATCATTACTTCATACTTTTATTGTTTTTGCTTTAGCTTTTAGGGAGAGAGAGATTTGTTCTCTTGAACCCTTGTTCTTTCTTTTTCAATTTCGGTTTCTATTCTACTTCTTAATACTATGTCTTTGATTTCGTTTATTATGTCTGAGTAGTTCTATTGTTGGGATTAAGGGATTTTTGATGGGGATACATATGTTCGATGAGGATTCCATTGGCTATTGAGCCGAATCTTAGAACTTTTTCTTCTGAATTCGTTTTTACTGCATGAGAGTAGCGTCATGAACTACAATCTGATCCAGATGCTTGGTGACACGAAAGTGTTCATCAGGTATCAGATCTAGTTTGGGAGAGCAAAACAAACATAGGAGTGGAAACCTACCTATGGGCGATTTGTGAATTAGGACGAGTTTTAAACATAATGCATCTCTTCTCTTCCAGGGCCAGAGTGGAAACCTACTGATCAGGGTTGAGAGAGATAGTTGTCTATGATCACGACAGTGGCGTATTCATACGTCCGTGACTCCAGTTCGAAAATTTTAAGCTAAGATCTTACAAAATTTCCTCTCTAGCAATGTTTTGAATCGTTCGTACCCCTGAAAAAACTTCCCTGAAGCCCAACGCTTTCTTCTCCATTGTTTTACACCGATTTTCTTTAAAGCTTTAGTTCAATATTGTCTTTCCTTTTTAGTTCATTTTCATTTAAGCATTAGAATATCCGTTTTTATCATTTTTAGTTATTTTCGTTAAGTTTAGTTATTACGTCATTTAATTTCCGTATTTTCTTTTAAGATTTCGTTTCTACATTTTAAACACACTACCAAACCCCCACTAAACCATTTTGGTTCTAGACTTCCTTACTTAATACTTATTTCAAAGGCTTTTTGCAGGAAAAGATCCTCCTTCCCTGTGGATTCGATCCCTAAGTACTACAATCGATCAGCTGTGCACTTGCGGCTATTGATTTCAATTAGGGTAAAACTTGACAACCCATAACACACACCACATCAAGTTTTTGGCGCCGTTGCCGGGGAAGGCACGCGTTTTCTTTTCTGCAAAACCCCGAGAAAGGTTAGTAAATCAACTCTAGAACCCCCTTTTCTGCAACTTTCCATTTTTCGGTTATTTTGTTTCCATTTCAGAAGATATGGATCCTATAAATCGAAATATACAAAATGAGGGAGGTTTTTACAACACTCCTTGAGCCACTCAACGCCGAGAAGCACAATACATTCGTGATCTCTCCTCAATGGATCAGAATTCAATTCCGAACCACCACAAAAGAGGACATCGCAGCCACTACAAATCAATTCGCGAAGGTTTAGAGGAAAAAGGATTCTGCTGGGAGACCAGAACAACTTACAATACCCACGAAGATATCCATAATCGTCTCTTTGATGAAGATATGTCGTCTGTCTCCCAAACCGAGATTGATGATATGCTTCAGGAGCTCAATGAATCTAGGGATGATGGGTATTGGGTATCTTGTGAAGTAGATGGAGAATCCTCCATCAAGTTTGTTAGAAAGAGGCCATCAAATGAAATTCCTTTGGATCATCATGTCATGGAAGCCAGCTATCAAGAAAAAGGAGAACCTCTTTCCATCCCTAGTGACGATCTCGTCTCTACCGATTCATTCAAGTGTTTTGGAGACGACAAACAAGATCATAAGTCCCTTCATCTTGATGAACCAAAGCCTTGTTCTCTTTCAGCTCCTCACCATCTTGAATGTAAGACAGACCACGTGGAAGATAAGACACTAATGGTGACATCAAAATCACCATTGGAGGCGCTTTCTAAGATGAAGGATTCCGAGAAGTTTGATGCCCCATTCTCAATCAAGGAAGTGAAATTTCGTGATTCTCTTTTTGAATCTGGACCTGATGTGAATCTCATACCAAAGACCATTGCAGATAATACAGCATATGTTGGAACACTCATCAACTACCTGCATCAACATATGAGTTTCCTGAAGATCAACAAGAAAACCCCATACCCGGTGATTACTACAAGGAACTCTCATTGTCTGACAATAGGAGGCGTAGATGATCCAATATTTGACCCTGGAGGAACTACAAAGGATGTTGGATACGTTCTAGAAAGAAGAGCACCCAAAGAAAACGCTGGATTTACAAACTTGATGAACAAAGGTACTTCTTTACGTATACCTTTAACTAATGCTCATATAAGAGGTGATGAAGACTTAATTGAAACAAGAGTGAAGCTTAAATGGCTCTCAAGACTCTTTTCCAAAGACTCCCCACAAGAAAAAAGAATTGGAGACAAGAAGCAAGAGGATCTGGACACCTTTTCTCGGAAATTCACCACCGCGGTCGCGTGTGCGCTACCAGCGGCCAAACCACCTTTCCCCGCGGTCGCGTGTGCGCTACCAGCGGCCAAACCACCTTTCACCGCGGTCGCGACACTTCCACCAGCGGCCATTGCTCTTTTTACCAATTCTCCAACAGTTCAAGCCATGGCGACACCTCTCCAAGCAAACTGTCCTCACCTTGGATGCTTAACCATCTCCACCACTTCAGATCATAAAGAATCATCTGTCCTTGTATCTTGCAACATGGTTCAATGTCATGAAGTGAGAGAGACCTTATTCACCTCATCATACAAGCATCTAAGACGTTCTCCTGTCACAAGTGGTGTTGAAGACTCATACCTCAAAGAAGTTCCAAGACTGATTTTTGATCCTGGAGGAGACTACCATCTCGAACCTGCTAGGCAAAGCAAGGAGATATAAAAAAAGACTTGTCTCAGGACCTTCTTCATTGGAATAAGTCACGTCCAACACCAAAAGTCGAGCTAAACGACTTAAAACAGAAGCGCTTAATGGGAGGCAACCCATTTAGGTATTGTTTTCTTTAGGATTTTTCTTTCTTTTTCTTTTGATCCTTTTCTTTTTCTTAGTTTCAGGTGTTTCTTATAAAACAAAAAAGCCAAAAAAATCAAAAAAACCCGAAAAAACCAAAAAGAAGGATGGTACCTGACTGCTCGGCCCAGCAGGAACCAAGGAGAAGCAGGAAGAGGCCGCGATATAAGCCCCCGCGGTCGCAGACGTTCTGACCGCGGGAAACCTACCATCGACCGCGGTCGCGTAGTCCTGACCGCGGCCAAGTGCTTGATTACCGCGGTCGTGCAGCCCCTGACCGCGGCATCTGGTCGTTGACATCAAACCCGACCCAATTTCACCCCATTTCACCTCACCAATCACCCTCCACCTCATTCATCACCTTCCACCACCTTCATCACCACCAATCACCTTCCCAAACCCCTTTGAATGAATCCGGTTCATCTCCACCAGCATCCCGGATCCAGGTAAGTTCTCTTTGTCCTTACCAGTTTGATTATCTATGCATTTTTCTCATCCAATCTCGACTTGTTTCACACTGAGGACAGTGTGATTTAAGTCTGGGGGAGGATTTCATCCCTTTCTAACCACCTTTCTTTCATGAGTCTTGCATTATCTACATTTTTTTTCATTTTCCTTAAAGTTTTTCAAAATCGGTTTTCAAAACAAAATACGTTTTAAAAGGGAATGGTGAACATGAATCAATGATAGTTGACTGTGTGCTTTAGACTGTTCCTAGTGACTTGCTCATTCATGATTTAGGACTAGACTAGGCGGTAGCTAAGCACATTTGAAACGAAGTACCCCAGAGGAATTTGAATGATTTCGATTTAGATAAAGGAATACACTAGCTCTGTTTTATTTGGACTTAATTTGGACTTACTTTTCTCATTGAAGCATTAGACCAGGGAAACGAATCATACATTCAGGACTCCTTTATCCTTTTACCACTCTCTGTTGATCCTGAATGGCTAGTTCATCTTTAGCTAGTTCCCCACCTTAACCAATCCTCTTTCAAACCACATGCACTCTTGTTTTCTATTGTCTTATATGCAGATAAGTGCAAAAACGTTGGAGAGAAAGAGGAACGACGCAGTTTTCAGTCACCAAGGACAGAGACCTGCGATTTGCCGGAAAAGTTCCTGGAAGGATTCAACACAAGAGGAAGCTCAGTTTGCCTTAGAAAAATCTTGAAGTTTGGTACAATCTCGTCCTCTAGTCTCTCTCTCTTTAAAAGGCATTTCCTTTCCACCAAAAAAAAAAAAAAAAAATTCCAAAAATAAGAAAAGAAAGGAAATAAAAGCCTTAGAGAGTCTAGAGAGGTCGAATTTTAAGTCCCAAGGCAACTGGAGTTTGATTTTATGGAGTTTTTGAGATTGTTTTCTGATTCCCGGAAAGAATCTAAGTCTGGGGAAACAGCTGTTTACAACAAAGGAGGAAGGATTATGCAACAACATTTGGCAAGAAGAAGTGATTGAAAACTGTGGTCATCAACAGGTCCTTATCTCTCTTGCGGTTTTGCATATTATCTTGCATCCTCCAGATCTTCAGGTAACCCGAAACACTTTAACTCCACCACTTAAATAGCCCTTTAATGCCAAACGCCGTCTACCCTGGATGATGTCTTTAATGAGAACTCACTTTTGAACTTAATGAATGTAGAGAGCTAGTTAACTGGAATCAAGATTTATGTTGTTTAAGTTTTGCATGACGGAAAAAGTGGACTAGTATCTCTTGTACATTGGTGAGAATTTTCTAGACTAAGTTGTGGATTGATGCACTATCTTTGGTCCTAGTTTAGGAGTCCATGTCTATGAGATTTGTGCATTCCCTATTTTTGTTTTCACTTAACCAGTTTATGCTTTTGCTTTGTTAGAGGACAAACAAAGGTTTAAGTCTGGGAGAGTTGATAACACCGTATTTCGACCGCTTTTATGGATCGTTTTGAAATACTTTTTTCTATGTTTTTAATTGCTTTTCAGTAATTTTATTACGTTTTTCTAGTATTTTTATAGTTCAAAGACTCTTTTCAGGTAACTTAGGGAAAAACTTAACAAAATGGATAGAAAACCAGATTTCAGCTCAGAGTCAAAACGTCAGAAGTTCACCCCTGATTGAAGGCCTTCTCACCGTCTGATCCAGATCAAATTTGGAGACCTTAAAGATGGAAGTATCAGCTTTCCAGTGCACTTTACAGCTTGGCAATCCAACGGTTCAATCAAAAGATACGCGAAGAGCAAGATGTCCCCTAAACCAGACGGCAAGCACTTCCACCCGCGGCCAACAAGCAATTTCCCGCGGTCAGGAGCATCCCGACCGCGGCAAACCACCCATTCCGTGGTCAGAGCACTCCCGACCGCGGCCTTCAACCTCCGAGCCCAAAAACCCATTTCTGAAGCCCACATTTGGAGAAACCCTAAGTGACGTCCAGAGAGGTCTTGAGCACTATAAATACATGTCTTAGGAGCCTTAGAAATCGTAAAAACCGAATACCATCTATCATTACTTCATACTTTTATTGTTTTTGCTTTAGCTTTTAGGGAGAGAGAGATTTGTTCTCTTGAACCCTTGTTCTTTCTTTTTCAATTTCGGTTTCTATTCTACTTCTTAATACTATGTCTTTGATTTCGTTTATTATGTCTGAGTAGTTCTATTGTTGGGATTAAGGGATTTTCGATGGGGATACATATGTTCGATGAGGATTCCATGAGCTTTTGAGCCGAATCTTAGAACTTTTTCTTCTGAATTCGTTTTTACTGCATGAGAGTAGCGTCATGAACTACAATCTGATCCAGATGCTTGGTGACACGAAAGTGTTCATCAGGTATCAGATCTAGTTTGGGAGAGCAAAACAAACATAGGAGTGGAAACCTACCTATGGGCGATTTGTGAATTAGGACGAGTTTTAAACATAATGCATCTCTTCTCTTCCAGGGCCAGAGTGGAAACCTACTGATCAGGGTTGAGAGAGATAGTTGTCTATGATCACGACAGTGGCGTATTCATACGTCCGTGACTCCAGTTCGAAAAGTTTAAGCTAAGATCTTACAAAATTTCCTCTCTAGCAATGTTTTGAATCGTTCGTACCCCTGAGAAAACTTTCCTGAAGCCCAACGCTTTCTTCTCCATTGTTTTACACCAATTTTCTTTAAAGCTTTAGTTCAATATTGTCTTTCCTTTTTAGTTCATTTTCATTTAAGCATTAGAATATCCGTTTTTATCATTTTTAGTTATTTTCGTTAAGTTTAGTTATTACGTCATTTAATTTCCGTATTTTCTTTTAAGATTTCGTTTCTACATTTTAAACACACTACCAAACCCCCACTAAACCGTTTTGGTTCTAGACTTCCTTACTTAATACTTATTTCAAAGGCTTTTTGCAGGAAAAGATCCTCCTTCCCTGTGGATTCGATCCCTAAGTACTACAATCGATCAGCTGTGCACTTGCGGCTATTGATTTCAATTAGGATAAAACTTGACAACCCACAACACACACCACATCACTACCTCAGCTTAAATAAGGTCTACTACCTGAGCCGTGGACACATTCTCTGCAGTTCAAGGGTCACATTTTAGCACTTTTTTTTTTGACCATTCATAGCTTAAGCATTGATTGATTTCTTGAGTGTCCTTCACTTCAGGCCTTAAAAGTTCTTCTCCTTTTGACTTATCAGTTCATTTTCTCAGTGAATCCTCTTGTCTAAACTCCCAGAGAAGTCTTGCATCTTAAAGACATGAGAAGCAGCTATTTCCTCCATCTGTTGCGCCAGTGAGAGATTTTTTGGAAGGTGATCTATACATGGGGATTAAAACACATATGCCGAGACGGTGAATCATGGCATTGAATATGATCCCCTCCCAAGCCAGAACCTGCTAACACTCACACAAACCAATTGCTTTTCTCTAGTGGATAAATGTGTAAGGATCAAGTGGTTTGGTGAATATATCTGCAAGTTGTTTCTCTGAGGCTACAGGCACAATTTCAACATGTTTTTCCTCAACCAATCCTCTGACAAAGTGATGTCGAATGTTAACATGCTTTTTCTGTGAATGTTGAACTGGGCTTTTAGAGATATTGATTGCACTCATGTTGTCACAATGCACTAACAAAGGTTCGGAAGTCATACCATAATCATCCAGCATGTGTTGCATCCACAGAAGTTATGTGCAACAACTCCACAGAACAATATATTCTGCTTCAGCCGTGGAAAGTGTGACAAAATTTTGTTTCTTGCTATGCCAAGAAACCATATTATTTACAAGAAAGAAACAGCCACCTGATGTGCTTCTCCTGTCATCAAGACTCCCTATCCAATCTGCATCACAAAATCCAGCTATGTTTGAGTTAGTATCTTTTGTGTAAAACAGGTCAAGGTTTACCGTTCCCTTTACGTATTTGATAATACGTTTCACAGCCACAAGGTGAGTGCACGTGGTGATGCTTGATATCTGGCACATACTCCCACATTGTAGCTTAAATCAGGACGACTTGCAGTAAGGTATAGTAAGCTGTCAATCATTTCTCTGTATAGCTTCTCATCAATCCTATCTCCATGTTCGTCCTTTGACAGCTTAACCGAGGTGCTCATTGGTGTTCGACTCTCTTTGCTGGATTGCATTTCAAACCGTGTGATCAAGGTGCGTGCATAAGCTTTGTGACACAGTTATACCCTCATCTAGCTGCTTCACTTGGAGCCTCAGAAAATAGTTCAGTTCTCCACACATGCTCATCTCAAATTCATCCGTCATGTCTTTGACAAACTGACTGGTAAGTCCAGATCTGGTGCTTCCAAAAATTATATCATCCACATAGATTTGAACCACCAAGAGGTCTGATTTCTCTTCAAGAATAAACAAGGTTTTATCAACACTACTTCTCTTGAATCTGGTCTTGATGAGAAACTCAGTCAGCTTTTCATACCAAGCTTTGGAGATTGTTTCAACCCATATAGGGCTCGTTTCAGTTTGTATACATGTTCTGGGTGCCTTGGATCCTCAAATCCCTTTGGTTGTGCCACATATACTTTCTCCTGAAGTATCCCATTCAAGAAAGCACTTTTTACATCCATTTGGAATAGCTTGATATTTAACTTGCAGGCAATTCCAAACAGCAGACGTATGGACTCCAACTGAGCTACTGCAGCAAAAGTCTCGTCAAAATCGACCCTTTCAATTTGACAGTACCCCCTGGGCAACAAGCCTAGCTTTGTTTCGAACAATGTTACCATCTTTGTCGATTTTGTTCTTAAAAATCCATTTTGTGCCAACAATGTTCACATTTGGTGGTCTTGGAACCAAATCTCATACACCATGTCTGACAAACTGATCCATCTCCTCATGACACGCTCCTACCCATAATTCATTTTCTAAAGCACCCCAGACATCCTTCGGTTCTACAAGTGATACGAAGCATGCAAGTTTTGCCATAGCCTTGAAATCAATTTGGATTTTACGAGTCCTCCTTCCCTCAGTTAGATTCCCAATTACGTCACTTTCTGAGTGATTTCGATGCACTTGTAACTTGTTTGACCCATTCTCTTGAGTTTCTTCCTCCATGGTATTGTTGGTTTCTGCCTCAAAAATTTCTGCAGGTTTTGTATTGGACACACAAGTTTCCTGTGTTATCACATCAAGAATAGGACCACTTTGATCATCGAAAACAACATTTACGGATTCAACAATCATCCGTGAATTCTTGTTGTAGACCCTGTATGCCATACTGTGGGTAGAGTACCCCATGAAAATGCCCTTTTCACATCTTGAATCAAAATTGCCTAGATTATTTTTATCATCCAATATGTAGCACACACACCCAAACACATGAAAGTAACTGAGGTTGGGTGTTTTCCCTTTCCAGATTTCGTATGGAGTCATCTTGGTACCCGGTTTGATGTATACCCTGTTGATTATGTAATAGGCTGTATTAACAGCTTCTGCCCAAAATTTTGAGGCGACGTTGTTCCCATGTAGCATGGCCCTGGCCATTTCCTGTAAAGTGCGATTCTTCCGTTCCACAATACCGTTCTGTTGAGAAGTCTGAGGAGTTGAAAACTGATGTCTAATACCGTTGGCATTGCAGAACTGGTTGAACATTTCGTTCTGAAACTCTCCTCCATGGTCGCTTTGAATCTGAACTATGTTCCCTTTTGAGTTTTGCAGTTGCAGTGCCAAGATTTTGAAGCTTTCAGCTGCCTCTGATTTCTGTTGGGATCGATTTCCACCCTCAACAATTTTACCCACCTCTAAAAAGACTAAGTGTTTGAGATATTATGTCTAGCTATGTCTGATCCGAGCTGGGCTTCCTTTTTGATGGGCCGAGCCCTGTTGAGGTGCAAGTTGGGCCGAGCCGCGAGAAAGAGAAAGTGGGCCGAGCCCTGTTGAGGTGTGAGTTGGGCCGAGCCATTGGAAAGAGCAAGTGGGCCGAGCTGAAAAGAAAATGGAGGGTGAGCTGCATCGCAAGACATGTGGGTCGAGCTGATTGATGTTCGATGACTAGCAGGCCTAGCCGCAGAGGATGAAACCCGTCCAAAAACCCTAGGCGAAATGTTAAGGCGGCGGCCGCACGAGACGATAAGGAAATATTCCAAAAATCTCTCCCGAGATTCTCGGCTAGACGGTTCATAGACTCTGTATAAATAGTCGCTGTAAACAATTCATTATGTAACTTTTCACAACTCGAGAGCAATAAGACTTAAACACTTTTCCAGCAAAAAACCCTCTTTTGATCTTACTGTTCTTGTGATAAACCCTAGAAATTTCGGATCCCTTAAGTTTTTCTTAACAAGTTTTTGGTTGTGCGAGTTTTGGCTCACACAATTTCTCTCTCAGAAATCTCACCCAAGTGAATCTTGAATAGTCATCCACTAAGACAAAGATGTATCTTTTCCCAGTAAAACTCTCAGTTTGAACTGGTCCCATCAAGTCCATGTGAATTAGTTCAAGGATTTTCTTAGTAGCTGTCTCAGTCACTTGGTTGTGCTGAACCTTAATTTGCTTCCCTTGACAGCACGCTTTACAGATGGTATTTGTTTCATTGTCAAGTTTAGGCACCCCTCGAACAACCTCAGCTTTGACAATCCTCTGTAGCCTGTGGATGTTCATATGTCCTAGTCACTTGTGCCATAGATCTAGTTGTGATTCCATTGCAGAGAAGCACCGATATGATGGTTTCCACATATAGCAGTTATTACTTAATCTCACACCAGAGAGCACAACATTCCCCTTCTCATCCACTGCTTGGCAATCGGTTTTGGTAAAGATCACTTTGAGACCTTCATCACACAACTGACTAACACTTATCAAGTTAGCAGTCAGACCTTCAACGTAGTATACATTGATTAGAGACGGTTGGTTAGCATCTTCAAGTTTACCAACACCTCTGATCTTGCCTTTAGCTCCATCTCCAAATGTCACTTTTCCAGCTTTGATCTCAGAGTAGGAATCTAGGATTTCCTTCTTACCAGTCATATGCCTTGAACAACTACTATCAAAATACCATCGAGTGTTGTGCTGGCTTGTTGCAGATGTAAATGCAGCATTGTTAACGTGTATCTCATTGTCTCCAGGTTCACATCCTTTCTCGTCGAGATTGTCAATTTCTGTGAGAACCAAATTACACACGAACTCATCCTGTGCGACACACGTTCATGCAGTTTCCTCCTGCTTTGCTGCTTTGGATTTCTGCACCAGAGCTGTCTCAGTTGACTGATTGTCATAAAGGTGCTTCTTAGCTATCCAGACCTTTCCATACCATCTGCTCTCAATAAAGCAGTTGTTGTTCCACCAAGCTTCCCTGATTTTCTTCTTCTTCAGTGCAAAGCAGTTTCTCTTAAAGTGACCTGCCTTTTTCGCAGTAATAACAAGCTATTCTCTGTATGAAAACTTCCTTCTTTGATTTCAGCACAACGGTTCTTGGAACAAAGGTATTTTTCAAATCCACATGGAGTTTTTTTTCTTCCTTGTCCCTATCATATTTCCCTTGAATGAAGTTCTTCAGATTTTGATAGCTTGATTCCTCTTTGTCTTGAGTTGGCTGATCACGACCATTGAAACCAAGTCCCCAGTTCTGCTTATCTGTTTTTCCCATTGTCAATAAGTGATCCAATTTCTCAAATCCCTTGTTAAGCATCCTGATTCTCTTATGGTTTTCAGACAAGTTGTGCTCGAGATTTCTGCTTCTTGATTTTTCTTCTTCGAGCAGTTCATTCATCTTAACCAGCTTGAGTTCTAGCTCCAAGATCCTTAGATCATCCTTATCTGACCCTCTTTTCTTTTCAGACTCAGCAGACTTGGTAACTGTGTGATCTTCGTTTCCCTTTGTTTCATGCTTCACATCGGTGGGGGTACTTTCAAGCTCGAGTATATTAACTTTTGCTTCTAATAGAGCTTTGTCCTTTAACAGCTGCAGGTTGTTATTACTCAGCTTCACCCAGTTATCATAGAGTAGACGATATTCAACCTTGGCATCTACCTCACCGTCTTCATCAGATTCTGATCCACCATCTGAATCATTCTCAGACTTTTCTCCTACGAATGCCACAAAGTTGAGTAGATCAGCTTCTGCAATACTGTCTTCTGACTCTGTTTCACTGAAGCTCAGAAAAGATCTGTCATTTTTCTTATTAAGACTTGGGCAGTCAGTCTTCACATGACCAATTCCTTTGCATTCATGACACTTGAGTTCTCTGAGTTTAGCCAGAGGACACTCTGATTTGAAGTGACCATACCCATCACACTCGTGACACTGTAGGTCTATTCTCCTGATCGTTTTACCACTCTCTTGCCTCTGCATACGACTCGATCCGCGTTCACTATCTTGGGTTCTCCCACCGGTTCTCAACTGCTATTTTTCAATTCTTTTCAGTGCCTTTCTGAAGTTTCTGGCCATTTGATACGATCCGAGGAGATCAACTCTGAAGATAAGGCAACAGGCGAATTGAGATCGTGACTTGGAGGGACAGATGCGATGATATTGGTGTGATGAAGCGATGGTGGCGCGATGAGAGATCGATGGAGGGAGATGGTGGTGTGATGCGGCGGATCGATGGTTTGAGATGGTGGTGGATGGATTCGTCGATGGATCGTGAGAGGGATGTGATGGTGATAGCAGAATCTCTTGTAAACAGATTAGTTTTAAGAGATTCGAATTTCAGAGTTTTTAGTTCTCAGAAATCGAAAAGAGAGAAGAACACGTTAAAAGTTTGATCAAAATTCTTCACTGAATATGACATAGGCGATTTTCTCTACTTTATAGAGTAAGAGAGAAAATCGCAGCCCTAATAACAAAACAACATGGAGTTTGAAATAAAACAACAAGAAGTTTAATTTAAAAATAAAACAGCGAGGCGTCCCTTCTAAACCTAAGTGGTGCGCCTAAAACAACTAGTGCACAAGTCATTGTGACTTTGCACGTTATTACCCATTAGTAACAACTTCTAAGTAACTCGACGTAGCAATGATTTCTGCCTCGTTAAAAACCTTGGAGAAGAACCTCCTTGCCTTCCAAAATCCTCACCAAGGAAAAGAGTACAGAATCATCACCTAAGTTACCTAGTCATTGTTACTGGGTTCTTCATTCTTCAAGATAGAGATGTTGAAGATGTGAGCTCCAGCCTCCTGGTGATCGCTGTCCTCCGTGGCAATGAGTGCATGAGCCTCCTTAGCCATCTCTCTAGCTCTGGAACGAGTGATCCTGCCAGCTACCTCTGGTTCCTTCTCCTCTGAGCTGGTCACGATCATATCATCCTCTCCCTCTTGAAAAGGATTTGCCCTCAAATCTGAATCTGCAACAAAAGGAAGCAAGTCAGAAACATTGAAAGTATCAGAAACATCATACTTACCTTGAAGATCAATCTGATAGGCGTTGTTGTTGATTCTTTTGATGACTGCGAATGGTCCATCAACTCTGGGCATTAGCTTGTTCTTTCGCTCAGCTGGAAATCGCTCCTTCCTCAGATGGATCCACACCAGATCTCCTTCTTCGAAAATCAGTTCCTTTCGTCCTTTGTTGGCATGCGTCTCATACTGCTTTGTCCTCTTCTCGATGTTCTCCTTAGCTTTAGCATGTATTCTTCGGACCTGTTCAGCTTTCTCCTTGCCATTCAAACTGCATTTTCCACTTAAAGGCAAAGGGATCAAGTCTAGAGGTGATTGTGGATTAAACCCATATACAATTTCAAAAGGAGAAAAGAGAGTAGCGGAATGCTTAGCGTGATTGTAAGCAAACTCGACATGAGGCAGACAGTCTTCCCATGTCTTGAGGTTACCTTTCACCAAAGTCCTTAGAAGTGTGGACAACGTTCTATTCACCACCTCGGTCTGTCCATCGGTCTGAGGATGACACGTAGTTGAGAATGAGAGCTTTGTTCCCAGCTTAGCCCAAAGCGTTCGCCAAAAGTGTCCTAAGAACTTCGTGTCTCGATCTGAAACGATAACCTGTGGCATTCCATGCAGTCGTACTACTTCCCTGAAAAACAAGTTAGCTACATTCACAGCATCATCTGTCTTGTGGCTAGCGATGAAGTGAGCCATCTTGCTAAACCTGTCAACAACTACAAAAATAGAATCTCTACCATTTCTGGTGCGAGGTAAGCCAACTACAAAATCCATAGAGATATTAGTCCAAGGTTGAGAAGGAATAGGCAAAGGAGTATACAAACCGTGAGGTTGAACTTTACTCTTAGCCATCTTACATACGACACATCTAGAGCAGATTTTCTCAACGTCCTTCTTCATGTTCGGCCAGTAGAAGTGCTCTTGTAGCCCAAGAAGTGTCTTTGTGACACCGAAATGTCCAGCTAATCCACCTCCATGAGCTTCTCGTACCAGTAACTCTCGAATAGATCCTCGTGGTATGCACAATCGGTTACTGAAGAACAAGTATCCATCCTGTCTATAAAATTTCTCACAGGCAAACTTATGACATTTCGCATAGCTCTCAGAAAAGTCAGTGTCAGATTCATAAAGATCTATAATATGCTCAAATCCAATCAACTTTGATGTTAAAGTCGAAACAAGAGTGTACCTCCGGGATAATGCATCTGCGACCACATTATCTTTACCTTTTTTGTACTTAACAATGTAGGGGAATGTCTCAATGAACTCCATCCATCGCCCATGTCTTTTGTTAAGTTTCTGCTGACCCTTGAGGTGCTTTAGAGACTCGTGATCGGTATGAATGACGAATTCCTTAGGCCATAAGTAATGCTGCCACGTCTGGAGAGCTCGAACCAATGCGTATAACTCCTTGTCATACGTGGGATAATTCAGCGTTGATCCTCCTAACTTTTCGCTGAAGTAAGCGACGGGCTTCCTATCCTGCATAAGAACTGCTCCAATACCTACACCAGAAGCATCGCATTCAATCTCAAAAGTCTTAGTAAAATCAGGAAGTACTAGTAAGGGCGAATTGATAAGCTTCTCTTTAAGGGCTGTAAAAGCCTGTTCTTGCGCCTCTCCCCACTTGAACCCCACGTCTTTCTTGATGACTTCGGTTAAGGGCGCGGCTATGGTGCTGAAATCACGAACAAAACGCCTGTAGAATCCTGCTAAGCCATGGAAACTTCGGACTTCTCCAATATTCTTGGGGGTTGGCCACTCCTTGATAGCTTCTATCTTCTCTTCATCTACTTTAACTCCTCCTGCACTTACTACAAAGCCTAAGAAAACAATCTCGTTAGTGCAGAATGAACATTTAGATAAATTAGCAAAGAGAGATTGAGAGCGAAGAACATCAAGAACCGATCTGATGTGATCTAGATGTTCTTCCAAACCTTTACTGTAGATGAGGATATCGTCGAAATAAACTACTACGAACACGCCAATGAATGGTCTCAGGGCATGGTTCATTAGTCTCATGAAGGTGCTGGGAGCATTGGTGAGGCCAAACGGCATAACTAGCCACTCGTAGAGTCCCTGCTTTGTCTTGAATGCCGTCTTCCACTCATCCCCTTCCTTCATTCTGATCTGATGATATCCACTCTTCAAGTCGATCTTAGAGAAGATTGTCGATCCACAGAGCTCATCCAGCATATCATCTAGCCTTGGGATCAGATGCCGATACTTCACAGTGATGTTGTTGATAGCTCGGCAGTCTACACACATCCTCCAGGAACCATCCTTCTTTGGCACCAACAGAACTGGAACCGCACATGGACTCAAGCTTTCTCGGATATGGCCTTCGCTCATCAGCTCCTCCACTTGCTTTTGCAGCTCCTTAGTCTCTACAGGGTTGGTTCGGTATGCTGGCCTGTTAGGTAAGGCTGATCCTGGTACCAAGTCAATCTGCTGCTCTATCCCGCGAATTGGAGGTAGCCCTGGTGGAATTTCTACTGGAAAAACGTCCTTGTATTCCTGCAAAATCTCAAACATAGCACTAGGAAGCTCCTGTGAAGGGTTAGTACTAACAAGGGATTCCTTGTACACAAACATAAAAGTAGTCATTTCAGGATCAAAGAGTTTAGAAAATTCACTGTGGTTTATGTAGAGGCTGTTGGCGACTTTCTCCTTCTCCTTGAGCTTCATTTGAACTTGATCTTGATAAATCTCGGTAGGCGTGAGAGGTAGGAGGGTAATTTTGCGACCTTTGAACTCGAATGAGTGCTTGTTGGTGTAACCGTCGTGTATCACCCTACGATCTGATTGCCACGGTCTGCCTAGCAACACATGACTCGAACCCATGGGAATGACGTCACATAGAATCTCATCTTCATACTTCCCAATGGATAGAGAAACCATCACTTGCTGAGATACGGTCAAGGCTCCACTGTCATTCAACCACTGAAGCTTATACGGCCTTGGATGAGGAATAGTCTTGAGCTGGAGCTTCTTAACCATCTCTTCGCTTGCAGCATTAGTACAACTTCCTCCATCTATGATCAGGCTACAAACTTTTCCTTGAATGAAGCATCTCGTATGGAACAGGTTCTCTCGCTGACAAGTCTCTTCAGGTTGACTCTGAACACTCAAAGTCCTTCTGGCAACCAGCATCTCGCCCACAGCAGCAGCTTCTTCCTCTTCCTCTAATTCATATTCGGCCTCTGAATCCTCTTGAGGAACTATCTCTCCTCCCTCTTGTAACAAGAAGACCTTCTTGTTTGGGCAATCTCGAGAGTAATGTCCCATTCCTTGACATTTGAAACACCTCACATTGCTGATAGAAGTACCACTTCTTGGTTTGAACTCAGCTTTAGCTTCTTCTTTAAGTCCAGTGGAGGGTGGTTTGATGTCTCTGGAGTAAGCTGGCTTGCTGATCTCCTTAGGCTTCGGCACACTAGGCGTAAATGTGGACTTGAAATTTCGCCTCTTGACTTGAGATTCCACCAATTCAGCCTTATGCACCATCTCTTGTACATCTGCGAAATCCTGAAGTTCCACCTTGTCTTGAATTTCTCGGTTAAGTCCTCCAAGAAATCTCGACATTACCATCTCTTCGCCTTCTCGTAAATCTGCACGAATGAGCAAAGTTTCCAATTCTTGATAATAATCTCGAACAGACTTCGTACCTTGGACAAGGCGCCTAAGTTTGTTGAGTATCTCGCGCTGATGATGGGCTGGAACGAACCGCTTCCTCATCTGTATAACAAGTTGATCCCAAGTAGTAATCGGAAGTTCCCTCAAGCGATTTCTGGTGACTCCCAACTGCTCCCACCATAGAAGCGCATACCCATGAAATTCCGAAACTGCAATCTTCACCTTGTTGAGCTCGTAAGTTCCTTGGACCAGAAAATTAGACTCCATCTTCCTTTCCCAATCTAAATAAGCTTCGGGATCATTAGTTCCATGGAAAGGAGGATACTGGATTTTGATATGACGCAGCTGCTGTCGTAGAGGATCATAATCTCGACCATGTCCTCGGCCTCGATCTCGTCTCACAGTTTCTCTGCTATGATCAGAAGCTTCGTCCTCCTCATAGTATTCTGGGTCTGATTCCAGGGTAACTCGATGCCCAGCAATATATTCCTCTCGGCGGTGCTGACGATCTACCCTTGGGCCATCTCGTTCTGCACCAGTAGGATTCCTCCTCGGATTAAACGTAGTCTCTCTGCCCCCAATTTGGCTTCGGTTGGACTTAGCTTTAGTCCTGGCTTCGGAAGGTGTTGGGTGGCGTGGAAGTTTCCGGGAAGATCCTATGTGCCCTTTACCCTTTGCTAGTCGCATTGCTTCCGAAGGAGTTGGGGTTTGAGACGACTCTTCTCCACTTGCACTGAGATCTTTGAGCAGATCACTCATCTTGGTCTCGAACTTGTCGTTGAGTTGTTCGATTTGTTGGGTGAGCTGAGTTGTTATGGCTTGATTCGCTTCTTTGATTTGTTGAGACATTGCTCGGTTCAGAGCTTCCATTGTCTCAGCCGAAAGCTCCATGGTACCTAAAAAATAAAAAAATAAAAACTCGCAGTAACTTGTTCGAGAAGAAATCACGAAAACAGCAAAATTAAATTCATCATAAAAAAAAAAATTAAACGATCCCCACGAAATCTAAAAACAAACTTAACGAAACTAATGAAATTTAACGAAAATTTTTTTTTTTGTGTACTCTTTTTTTTTTTTTTTTTTTTTTTAAACCTAACTAACGAAAATACAAGACTCTCTTATCAAATCTAAACGAAACAGCCGAAAAATACAAAGATTTTAGGCCTAAACGCAAACGACAACTCGAAGACTCCTAACGAATGCGAAACACGAAGACTATCAAAACCCTAGACACGATACGAAGCAATGAAACTAAAACTAACAAAATTTCGGACACCACACGACACAATGGATAAGCAGCTAAGACCAGATCGATGCAACCTAACGACGATATAGAAGTGATGCAGCGAAACAAACTAAAACGAACACGATTAACAAATATCAAAACAAAACGAATGATACGATTCGATAACTCTTAACAAACCTAACGAAAACGATAACGAAACAAACCCTAGACACGAAACAATAAGAATCGACCTAATCAAGAATTCAAACGATGAAAGCAGGGATCGACACCAGCTAATCTAGGTTTAGAATCGAATTTCAAAGTACAGAGATTAGGGTTAGAGTTCGCTCAGCCTTTGGTTCAGAGTTGGCTCTGATACCACGTGATACGATCCGAGGAGATCAACTCTGAAGATAAGGCAACAGGCGAATTGAGATCGTGACTTGGAGGGACAGATGCGATGATATTGGTGTGATGAAGCGATGGTGGCGCGATGAGAGATCGATGGAGGGAGATGGTGGTGTGATGCGGCGGATCGATGGTTTGAGATGGTGGTGGATGGATTCGTCGATGGATCGTGAGAGGGATGTGATGGTGATAGCAGAATCTCTTGTAAACAGATTAGTTTTAAGAGATTCGAATTTCAGAGTTTTTAGTTCTCAGAAATCGAAAAGAGAGAAGAACACGTTAAAAGTTTGATCAAAATTCTTCACTGAATATGACATAGGCGATTTTCTCTACTTTATAGAGTAAGAGAGAAAATCGCAGCCCTAATAACAAAACAACATGGAGTTTGAAATAAAACAACAAGAAGTTTAATTTAAAAATAAAACAGCGAGGCGTCCCTTCTAAACCTAAGTGGTGCGCCTAAAACAACTAGTGCACAAGTCATTGTGACTTTGCACGTTATTACCCATTAGTAACAACTTCTAAGTAACTCGACGTAGCAATGATTTCTGCCTCGTTAAAAACCTTGGAGAAGAACCTCCTTGCCTTCCAAAATCCTCACCAAGGAAAAGAGTACAGAATCATCACCTAAGTTACCTAGTCATTGTTACTGGGTTCTTCATTCTTCAAGATAGAGATGTTGAAGATGTGAGCTCCAGCCTCCTGGTGATCGCTGTCCTCCGTGGCAATGAGTGCGTGAGCCTCCTTAGCCATCTCTCTAGCTCTGGAACGAGTGATCCTGCCAGCTACCTCTGGTTCCTTCTCCTCTGAGCTGGTCACGATCATATCACCATTAAACCCATACTTTCTTCAAGCTTCAGATTCATGGTCTCTTCCATTTTCTGGATTTGATCCACACTCTGAT
Source organism: Eutrema salsugineum (assembly GCF_000478725.1). Lineage (NCBI taxonomy): Eukaryota > Viridiplantae > Streptophyta > Magnoliopsida > Brassicales > Brassicaceae > Eutrema > Eutrema salsugineum. The sequence goes on from NW_006256342.1 coordinate 8,101,705, forward strand.
CTGCCATAAAGGCAATTCCTTTGAAGTTTTTAGGTTGATTAGCTTCAGCCTCCATCTCCTCGGCCTTGAGCATACCCAGAAGTTGTGAAAATTTCATGTCGTCAGTGTTCATGGCCATTTTGAGAACGGCCTTCTGAGCTTCAAACTTAGGCGGCAGACACCTCAACAATTTCTTCACTAACTTCTTGTCTTTGTAGACTTTTCCAAGCACTGATGCCTCATTAGCAATGAAACAGAGTTTTGAACTTAACTCATCATTTCTCATACGTAGATTTTCAAACTGAGAAGCTAAGTGATCTAGCCTTGTTCTCTTCACACTTGATGTTCCCTCAAATGAGTTCACCAGTTCTTCCCAGGCGTCTTTTGCTGCGACACATCCTTGATCAGCTTGAACTTCTCTGCATCAATGGCCATAAAGATTTAACTAATCGCTTTGGAGTTAAATTTCGATGCCTTATTCTCAGAGTCAGTCCATTGATCTTTGGGTTTGGGTTTCTTCTTTCCAGCATCATCAACGACATATGGCCAGTTTCCACTGCAGTCCAAGCATCTTCATCGATCGACCTGATTCTTTGTTTCATACGAACCTTCCAGTGACCGAAGTTGTCCTCATCCAGCATTAGTGACTTCTGAATTGCCACAGACTCCTTAGCCGTGTCCATATTGTCCTTCACATGATCTAAACCTGATTGTAGATCTTCTGATCAACCATAGGTGACCTGCTCTGATACCAATTGTAAAGACCAGAAACACGATGTATTGATGACAATAAACAAGATTCTGCAAATATCTCTTTGCTTTATTAGAAATTGTTTAAAAAATCTTCTCACAAGATGTTTAATCAGATTTACACGACACCAATACACTGGTTCGTCACTAACCAATTCCTAACTATGCGATCTCTCTTTGTTCACTCACCAAAATCCCAAACTGCTTTTTCTTGCTATAGGCTTATGCTCGTTCTATTTTTGCCAAAAGCCCTAGCTGCGTTTTCAACTCCTCTTTTATATCCTCCAACTTCACTAGTTGAGAATATCTTGTTTTCCAAATCTTGAGGATATCTCTAGATCTTCGTTTACTTGATACTGAGATCCTCTGTTATGATACACCCTGTATCTCCAGCTCCATTGAGCGTCCTCCATGTCAGACACGCTTCTTTTAGTCTTTGCGCCTTAATCTCGTCATGTGTTGCACAGTGCTCCGACTTGTTCAAACACAAGACTCAACACTTTTATGTCTCAACGCACAAGAAGAAGCCCACAACGTCCTTCATCCTTTAATACTGTGAAACAAACATTTATGGAGGATGTGATTATTTTTCTCATAAAATACTACATTCGATGAAAGCTAAAACTATTTTAAGCTTGAATCGTTGCGCTACCAATTTTTTTATTATTATTATTTTGTCTTTACTAATTCTTTATCTAAGACATAATTTAACTTTAATCTTGTTACATTTACAAATTTCTTATTTAAATTTGTATCAGATTCCAAATAATATCATTGGAGTCTAAACATTAAAATGTGTGAAAATTATGGAGAGAATTGTACCTGAACATGCGAAAGAACGCACATATTATCTGCGTTCGTGAGTCTAAGAAGCGCCAGATGATTGATTCTCATTCTAAGTGTTTTTCTCTCTGTTGCGTCATCTCAAATTTCTCATTTCATTTTCTGGTGTGTGGGGATTTTTATCTGAAACTAGATGATCTCAACTTACATGACAAGCAATCATTCGGTCTCTGTGCTTCTTAATTCACATCTCATAATATTTTTCGTTATAATAATGTCATGTTCATGCAAGGATTCTTGTCTCCCACTTTCAATAACCTTCTATAGAAATAGAATCACAAACTCGAATTCAAAGCCTTTGGTAAAAAAAAAAACTTTCTTTCGAGTTGCAGCTAAACCTAACCCGATTTAATGTCACCATCCCATTGTTGGTTTTCAGGAGTAGTCGACGTAAAAGAAACTAACATCGAATCCAAGCGACTTACGGCTGCAGAGAACCTTTGCTCATCTGTGAAAATTCTATAAATAGTAGCCTCTGGTCAAAAAATAAGACTTTCCATAGATAACATTGCTTTTATGCAAGATATCGATTCTATTCCTCTTTCTTCGATGAACCCATACCAATTCGTTTGACAAACCCACACCAATTCAAAAAAGAATCCAAAGAAAGAAAAGCCTTTGAGAGGCAAAACTCTCCCAAAGTTCGCCCTAGCCGCCACAAATCTCTTTTTCTCCGCTTTCTCTCTCCGGCGGTTGTTTCTTGCCGGAGAGGGTCCTTCTTCTCATTTTTCTCTTTCGTGCTTCAATTCTGGCTCTGGGCTGATGTAATTCTTAGGTGGATGTCCCATTTCTTCTCTCTTGCGATGCGGTGCCATGGACAAGCGGCGGAGCTGAGGCGGATCAATGGTTGGGACACGTAACTGAAGCTTCTCGATGTGTTCACGATCCAGTGAGGTGCCTGCTATAGAACGGCGGAGCTAAGCTCGGAAGAGTTCACGGAGGGAAGATCTTAGATCTAGATCTGCGACAGGATTATGTTTCGTGGGTTTCAATAGCTTGTGTCGAGGTGTGTTGGCGGGGATAAGCGGCAGAGCTGAAGCAGATCGATGGTTCGGAGACGCAAACAAAGCTTCTCGACGTGTTCATGATCTAGTGAGGTGCCTGCTATAGGACTGTGAAGCTTTGCTTGGAGGAGATCATGTTGTGAAGATTTCTTAGCAGGAGAGATCAGCTTTGTGGCTTCGGAGGTTGCATCGCGTGTGGAGGGGATGGTTTTGCGGCGGATTTCTTGAACGGTGATCAGGCCGGCCCAAAGTGATTTGACGCCTAAAGCGTAGGATAAAAATGATGCCCTTAATCAAATTTTTTTTTGCAGCATATTTTTGAATATTTAATTAAAATAATATAAAATATCATTGAAACATAATTTGTTATGTGTTTAAGCTTAAGATCGATTTTTTTAAAACTCAGAATCGATTTTTTGAAGTCCAGAATCGATTTTTTGAAGCCCAAATCGATTTTTTGAAGTCAAAATCAATTTTTTGAAGCCTAAAATTGATTTTTTGAAGCCCAAAATCGATTTTATAAACAAAAATCGAATTTTTTTTTAATATTTGATAGAGATAATGATTCTTATTTCTAAGTAATTTTTTTTTCCCATTTTTTGGTCTTGATCGATGTGGGATAAATGTTTTTAAACACACTTGTAAAAAAATTTTCAGACTTTTTTTGCTACCCCCAAAATTAGAGTTTTCTGGGCTGCTCTAAAGCCTTTGCTTCAAGGACCTTAGTTGTGGGCCGGCCCTGACGGTGATGATCCAGTGAGACGTGGTGGCTGCTAGAGGACGGCGGAGCTAATCTCGGAGTTTTCCCTGTGATGGTTTTTGCCGGGTGATTCCCTTCACTGGAGAGAGACTGGTTGACGCTGGAGAGTCGGTTTGCAAGGGTAGGAAGAAGGTTGATGTCGGTGGCTGAAGCTTGAGGACGACTTCTCACGGCGTTGTCTTCTCCATTGCCCAAGGGTTCTTGGTTATCCAGTTTTTTTCCATTTTTCAATTTTCGTAAACCAGTGCCGGTTATGCCCGGTTTGGGTTGGGTAAGTTTTGCTTTTTTTTTTTTTTTTAAAAGTAACCTTTTTTCTTTATTAATGAAAACGCTTTAACAAAAAAAACAAAAAAAGCCAAACCCACACCAATTCCACATTAGATAAAGTAAAAAGGAAACTGTTTTGCATCACGAACCAACTTATTCAGACTATAATCCAGTAATCTGAATCTCCATAATCGAGATTTCCAAAAAAATAAACCAAAAAATCAAAGCTTCTAATCAAATCGACCAATTAACTACAAAAAAAAATAAAAAAATCTGATCGACCAAAAAATTTAATCAAAAGAAATTTGGAGTGAAACTCATTGGATTGAATTGGATAGAAAGAAATCTGACTGAAATCAATTGAATCCAATTAATGATGAAGGCATGAAGCTTGAACCCATGAATGGAATCTCGAACAAGTGGGAGAGAAAACGTGGAGGAAGATCATCAAAACAGCATAACAGAGGAAAATAAATGTGAGGAAGATGAGAATTTTCAGGCGGGATTAAGGTTGGCAGTTAGGCAACTCTGGTCATGCACATTTTGTGACTTGTAGGTTTGTTTATAAAAAATAAATTAGTTGAAGGTTTGGACTATAAACTCTTTAACTTGGAAACAACTTTGATATTTGAATGTTTTTTTAATGGTTATTTTTTGTTGTTGTTTACATTACTTTTGTAGTTTTATAGAAACACATTATCCTTTTCGTAATGAGCTTAATAAAAAAATTTGCAAAAATCACATCGTTATTTTCGTAGTAGTAAGTTTAACATCGTCAATTTTTGATAATGAGCTTGCAGTGCACTCTCTAACCCTTTTTGGGTTGAAAACAAGCTCATTTTCAATATTTCAAAGAAGTCATTGTTTATTTTGCAATGAGCTCTCTTGTAAGCCTTCAAAACCTGTCTCTCCCTTGAAGTGAAGAGACCATCCAAATACCCAAAAAGTTATCACTTCTAATTTGATCATGCAGCATCAAAAGTTTAACCATTTTAGAAAACATTTGTTGTAAGTGTTAGAGTATTTGTTTTTTTTTTATAAGACAAACATTGAGTGTTTTTTATGCATCTTTTTGGGAACTCCAAAACAAAAGATGATTAAACACTATAATGCACTAAACATGTACTGAACCTACAAATAAACAATTGGGCTATTAGTTTCTCACAAATCTATTGGGATTTTTTTGAAGAAAAGATTTAACTTCATTATCGGTAACAAAATTAATAGAAACTCTGAAGGCACATGAAAAACATGTGGCAGCCCGAGATAAGAACATGATGGAAGGAAAATTGGCTTATTCCTACCTAATCTTTCCGAGAATGTTAAATTTAGATTTGAACATTTTTTGGGTGAAAACATACTTAAACGTAACAAAAATTTGACTTTCATCTTTAACCAATTATTTATGTGCACAAAACACTTTCCGTCCATTATCTGTTAGAACGACGTCAAATAACGTCTACGTGGCAGCCACGTAATCTACAACGACATTTTGAGTTTCCGAGTTTTTTTACAGAAATTGATAAAACGTCGTCATTTTACCATGAGTCTTAAAACTGATTATCAATAATCCCGTACGATAGTCCCACATCTGGATCTCGTCACTGTCCAAACAGGCGAGAATCCATGGTCTCTTCCTGTGGAAGCTCAGTCCCTTGACAGTTGCACTTTTGGTTTCGATTTTTGTCATCGACATTTTTTCAGACTGGAGAGATCTCAGCAGAGAAATGGCTTTTATGAAGCTCCTCCCGAGTTAGTTAGTGTGCCTGATTAGAGTTTGTTAGTGTTAATACAGTTAGTTAATCACACTGTGTGATCAAACTCAACAAAATGAACATATTTTTGATTTATTTATTTTTTTAAAAAATTAGGATAAATATGTAATTGTTATACATCATAAAACTAAAAATATGACACACTATATAGTCAATTTTTAGGAGAAAATAAAAAGTCGATATTATTTGCCATACAATTATCTTATACATAATTGCGACGATTTTACGACAACCACAAAATTTATATAAGGGACGCAGATTTCTTTCTTCCTTCGCTCATTTCTCACTTCTCCTTCTTTCTCTAAAACCTTTAACCACACTCTCTCTCTCTCTAGAACTTCCCATCCTCTTCAAATTTTGTAAGTTTTCTTTATAACTTTTAATTGATTTTTATTTATATTTCGTTAAATAGAATTACGGTTTAGATAGGTTTGGAATTTAGAAAAAATTGCAGATTGCTATGGCTCCCCGAAGGTTTTACTATCGGAACCTTTTGACTCCAGCAGATGGTAGCGGAACGTGGGACTCTACTACGGTGTCCATCATCCTGGAGTCCTCAGGAATGCAAGCCGCCGTATCTTAGAGCCCGGGATCTCAACCAGGTTTTGTTCCACCGCCTCCACCACCACCACCACCACCACCACCACCCATATCAGCTTTAGGAAGCTGGACCAGGCCACTTACGAAACTTGGTTCAAGTGTTTCGCGGTTAGTTTGTAAATATAGATTTATTTATTTTAACATTATTTATATTTATTTTAAAATTATTTCTAACTAACTTTTTGATCTTTTTTATAGCAAAAGTGGCATTGGGAACTTTCTATACACGACCGTGTGAAGACGGCGTTCAGAGAGAAGGTCAAGCATCGCCTCAATAACACCATTTCCGACTGGAAGAGAAGGTGGGAGGTTGACGGCGCCTATGGCTGATACTGTCTGGGAGGGTCTAGTGCAGAAATGGCTGAATCCGTATTCCCAGTCCATTGCTGCCAAGTGTTCGGGATCCAGGTTTTTTTTTAATTTAAATTCATATGTACATGTTTACGGATATATTTAATAATTAATACTTTTAATTATATAAACTAACAAAATTTTCTTTTTCATGAACGCTAAAGATGATGCGGGACAGCAGAAAAATGTCCCACACACTTCCGGTCAGGTCCTTTTTGCCGGAAGACGTCTGATGATGGTAAGCTTAACTAACAAGTTTTTTTATATTATTTTTATTAACATTGTCCATTTGATTTTGTAGGTTGAAGAAAATGGGGGTGAGCTTCCTCCGATGACGAAGGTTCTCGCTGAGACCCACAAGAAGAAGAACAGCAAATTCATGGATCCTCGGGCGGAGGCAATCTACAACACTGCCTGAGCGAGGATCGAGGAGCGGCAGACGCAGCTCTTGCAGCAGGTGCCTCCGACGTCTCCTGGAGGTAGCTCGGTCCAGTCTACACCGACCATGACGGTGGCGGAGATGGACAAGATCTTTGAAGAAGTAAGTTTTAATTTAGTTTTTTCCTACTTAACTTCTTCAAATATAGGTGTTTTACTTATGTTTTCAACATTTTTTTAGGTTGCCCCTCAGAAGAAGAGCAGAGTTTTAGGAATGGGATCCATCCATGATACCCCGATGGCTTCTGGGACTGGTCATGTCCGGGCAGAAGATCCATCGGTTATTCGGCAGGAGCTCCAGCAGATGCGTACGCACTACGAGACGAAGATCGAACAGTTCTACTGTCTCTTCGATATTTTAGGTGCCGACAACCCGTTGATCGCGGCACAGTAGGACAGGATGCGGGCATCTGGACTCCTCGGTGCTTCTTCTTCATCCTCGAGGTGCTTCTTTTTCATCCTCGAGGAGGCAACCACCAGTGCAGATGGACGAGGAGATGTTCCGGTTTCTCGGGGTGGATCTTCCTAGAGCCAGGGACCAGGCGCCGAGAAACTCTAGCCGAGCTGCCGGCAAGCAACCTGCAGGCCAAGATGGGGAGTATGAGGATGCGGGATAGACGACATTAGTGTAGATTTAGGTCTTTGATAGGTTTTTTTAGTAATTAATGTAATTTTTTTATTTTAAATTTTAATTAAATTTAAATGTATATATTTTTAAATTATATTTGAATTTTTTAATTAAAATTTCAATTTATTTGTATCTAGATAGAGTCAAATCTCTCTTACCTACTGTATATAAACATGTGTAACTCCTTATAATCAATATACAGAAATCACACGCTCTACATGGTATCAGAGTTCACGATCTAAAAAAAAAACAGTCTCATTTCCTTATTTCTCTCTCTCTCTCAACAATGGCCAGTGATTCCTTCTCTGCACTAATCATTCCGATCTACGACAGTGCCGATCCGAAGACATATCTCATCAGCGTCAACATGTCTTCGGTCACCAAACTCACTGCAATCAACTACCTAACATGGCGTATCAAGAAGCGCATGAAATCCACACATTCATTGATGTTGACAACGTACGACATGCCCAATGCTCACCAACAATGGTCTTGTTCAGCCTAATCTGGCTTATTCACCTTGGAAAAGACAAGATTGAAGGCTTTACGGCTCCCTCATTTGATCAATCTACCTCAACATCCAACCTGTTGTCACCCGAGCCAAGACGGCTCATGAAATCTGGATAATTCTGGAGAAAACATACAGCACAGCTTCACGTGGTCATCTCGAGAAGATCAGACAACAACTCAAACGCAACACCAAAGGAACTCAAATCGTGACAGAATACATGCGTGGTATTCTCACCAAAGCCGATGATCTGCAATGGATCATGAAGACCTTCTTGACATCGTTGTCGAAGGTCTTGGTGATGACTATCGAATAACTGCAGAGATGGTGAATGTGATGTGGGTGCAGTGGACAACACAAGTTTTACCCTAAACAGGCTGCAAGTGCATAGCAAACATACTTAGAGATCGAATCCACAGGGATTTGTGTGTTGAGGACTTCTAACTGATGCTAAAAATAATTGTAGACCTAATCAGTAAAAAAGGGTTTTGGTTTGTCACTAAATCTAACTAAGCAGAGAATTAAATAGCTTGAAATAAAAATTGGTTAAAAACAATATGGAAAACGGCGCTGGGATTAGGGTTCATCTCTAGGGTTCATGTTCTTTGACACAAGAAATTTAGGTAAAGAATTTTTATAACTTTGAATCAAATGCGCTCCAAAACTCCAAGTTTCATGAAAAACCATTTAAAACTCCAAAACATGGAAAATACTTTAAAACCTTTAAAACTGAGTGAAAAAACCTGCATAAAATATCTCCATAAAAATGGTCAAAATCAGGTGTTATCAACTCCCCCAAACTTAAACCTTAATTTGTCTTCAAACAAAACCAAAGATCTAAATCTAGAAAAGAGGTTTGAAAATCGCAGGAATTAACAAAATTTCAGAGACCATGCTTCTAAACTAAAGTCAATCATTATACTCAGATCAGGTATAGTCTAGAAAATTCTCACCAAAATACATGCATAACTAGTCCATTGGTCCGTCATGCAAAAATTTACAAACTTAAACCTATCTTCCAGTCAACTAGCTCTTTACATTCATTAAAAGTTCAAGTTTTTCTCATCAAAAGAATTTAATAAGGCAATCAAGGCTAGGTATTCAAAATAGCTCTTTTAGGGGTGAGGTTCTTAGTGTTTAGGATTACCTTTTTCTGGTGACAGGATATTATAAAAAAAACAGTAAGAGAGGATGGAGCTGTTGGTATCCACAGTTTCCAGTAATATTCTTCTTGCTTCAAGATTTCTGGCTTCATTTCTTCAAGTTCTTCCCATAACTCCCACAGACTTAGATTTTTGTTCAGGTTTTAAAACCAATGCTCCACTGATGAATACTTGTAGCCTTTTCTCCAAATAATTTTGGCCATTCTAGACTCTTTTAGGCTTTTGGTTTCCTTTCCTTTCATTTTTTTCTCTTTTCTGATTTTTTTTTGAAAGGCGAAACCGCCTTGGAATATAGTCTAGTACTAACCACAAAAAAGAACTATCATGTAAAGTCTAGAAGCACATGGGTCTTACTCTTCATATTTTTGTGACTAAACCTATGGGACTTAAGAATGATGGAAGGGAATAAAATCAAAAATAGAAAGTGTTCAATTGGAACATGAAAACGTGACCAAGTTTGTCCTAGTTACTCTTCGGGACGGAGTGGAAGAAGGGAGGAGATTCGCGAACGAGGAAAGGGACCCAATAACTTCGAAAGAATTGAACGAGGAGCCGTATGAGGTGAAAATCTCATGTACGGATCTGTAGAGTGGCAGTAAGGGTGACTTATCTGTCAACTTTTCCACTATCACCCCCAAAAAACCAAACTCTGCCTTACGTAAAGTTGCCAGAGTACGATTAACCTCGGGATTTGAAATCACTGCTTATATACCTGGTATTGGCCATAATTTACAAGAACATTCTGTAGTCTTAGTAAGAGGGGGAAGGCAAACATTCCTGAAAAATACTCAAGGTCTTTTAATAAGCATATAATTTTTTTAAAATTGCAGAAAAATATAAGAAACAAAGAAAATAGATTAGTACGGATAAACATCCTCTCCCATAATTAAATCACCTTGTCCCCAATGTAAAAAAGTTGGTGAGAAGATGGTAAATAAAAGCAAAAGAGTCTAAAATAATAATAATAAAAAGAAAATAATGATAGAACCGCGGGTATGGTGAGGTGATGGATAAGCGCCTATGTCTCATGGCTGTCGTCAGTCTCTATGGCAGCGGGGTCATCATCAATCATGTGGTTCTTCTTCAGGAACTTGTTCATGCGCCTGTTGATCCTCTCCTGCTGGTCAAGCTTCTTCTTCAATGCTGCAAAGTCTACATTGCTCCTAGTGGATGCTCTGGTGTGTGAGAAACTGGTTTGGGATGATGATGGTGCAGGCTGAAGTCTTCTGCTTTTTGCAGCTACCTCTCTCTTAGCTTTTGCAGCCAGAAATTGCTTCATGGTAAAAGGAAGGAGTGGCACAGATGGTAAGTAATCGCGAGTATCTGGTCTCCATCCTTGGTCTGCTCCATCTCGAATTCAGGATACTGAATCTGATGGTAGGAGAACCCTGTACTCAGAGGTACTAGTGCAGAACTTGTAAGAAAATCCAACTGGGTCCATCTTAGCCCTGGAAATAGTCTTGTCTCTATAAAACTAAGAGAGATCAAACCAATCTTTCCAAAGAGGTGTCTCGGCTGAAAAATCAACTCCTGCTGTTATCATAAGCGATATAATGATGCTTCCAAAGGCTGGTGAGATTCTTGACACTCGGTAGCTGAAGTGTCATCAGCTCGGGCTTGAGCACATTCGCCTGGTTGGCTCCGGAAAACACAGTGTGGGATAGCAACTTGTGTACATATCGAACAGCAGGGTGAGAGAGAAGTGAAGCTTTAGATCTTCCTTTGTTATAAGCTCCATGACCCATCAATATCCATAGATCCTCATCTGGATCTTTCTCTAAAGCATTCTCATCACAAGGCAGCTTCAAAGCATCACACATCTCTAAAATGGTAAGAGAATAGAAATGACCTCCAATAGAGAAGGATAGTGTGCCATATAGAGCTCTAGGAGTAGCTCTCTTCTTGGAGCACAAGGTCGCTGATGCAAGGAACTCTCTGGTGTGGCTCTCATAAGTTGGAAAACTCTGTTCCATGAATGATTCATTCAATGGCTATCAAGATACCATATCACATCCTCTCTGATTCCAAGCATCTCAAGAGTAGAGCAATCTATTGCTGGAGTTGGCTTGATCTTCAGCTTCACAAGCTGCTCCAAGTAGTTGATGTCTGGATCGATGGTTTTACCAACAAACTTCACCTTCGGTCTAGAGGAAGACTTAGCTCTCCAAGGTACAGAATTTTGAGAGGGGCCTCTCTCAATCTCTCCTGATAAGATTCTTCTTGTGCAGATATGAAGGAAAAAAAAGTTTCATCATCACTCAGCTGCATCTCGTTCAGTGCATCATATGTATCTTGGGAATGTGGATTCTTCGCATGAGGGCTCTTCTTAGTTCGAATAAGGCGAGCTCGGGATAGTTCCTTGGCCTGCAAAACAAAATTCTCGGGACAGAGAATAAGTGAAGCTACTTTTGAATCAATTTTTATGAGCAAAGATGTTCATACAGCTATCACAAACACATTCACATGACAAACAAACTGTTATTGCATCAAACATTGGAAAATCTTAAGACTTCCTGGTCGAATTCGATACAATGATGTTCCACATATGAAATTTCCAAAGCAAGATAATTAATGCTCATTCATATGCAATATAATCATATTATCTATCAACAATGACCAAACAATCCAGATTTGCTAATGCTGAATCAAACTGTTCTTCAAATTTTGATTTTTTCAAGTATTCAAATCTCATATTTCAAATCTATATGGTCCAGGTGTTAAATCATACTATTAAACTACCCAGAAGTCTAGTCTTGAGCTCAAAGACAGTTTTCCAATCATCCTAAGGTGAATGTCGATATTGGTTTAAGTCTGGTTCGTGTGGTTGATTCATTTGATTCAGGTTTATGATCAAATTGAATTGAACCGGGGCATTGGAGTCTGGTTTTGACTTCGGTTTGAGTGCCGGTTATTGGATATCAAGAGACGACGACGTTTTGCTCTGTTCGGAGCTGATTCAAGAGAAGATGAAGATGACCGTTAGAGTTGTGAGCTGAATCTTGTTACGGTAGTTACAGGATTGGTGAGCGATATATGTAATTGGTGTGATTCATCTCCTGGGTTAAGATTCATTAGATAATTTCGGGTGAGAGATTCTCTTTTGGGTTTGTTCTAGGAAACGAGAGGCTCGTGATTTTCCGGTGAGAGAAAGTGAGTTTCTCGGGAAAGTTTCCGGTATATCGTCTTCTTTTATCTGAACTACTCTCTTAGTGGATTCCGGGGAAATCCTCGGCCAGACGTAGGGTTGCGATTTGCACCTGAACTGGATAAAGTCTCGTGTGCCTTATATTTCTGCAAATCGTATCTTGTGATTTCTCATACTGTTAATCCGTCGAAATCGAGTATCGAGCAAGTGTGATCGAAGAGGTTTTACAACAAGTGGTATCAGAGCGAAGGTTCGGGAAGATTGGGATCGAGCTCGTTTTGGTCACGGAATTGCTCGCTCTGAGGTTGATTCTTTTCTATTTCAAAGATGACTTCCGCAAAGATCGAAATAGAGAAGTTCAACGGGTTGATCGATTACAATATGTGGAGAGAAAGACTGCTTGCGAATCTGGATCTGTTAGGTCGAGTAGAAGCGCTGAAGAAGCAGGAGGAGGAATTTGAGGAGGCTCAAGCCTCGTCGAAGCCAGAAGTAAAAGGAAAGGATGAGTCTACGAGTGATGCAGGATAAAAAAAGTCGATGCAGATCTGGCTGAAAAGCAAAGAAAGGTACGCAGTACGATAGTAATGAGCGTTACCGATAAGATTCTGAGAAAGATCATCAAAGAACAAACAGCTATTGGTATGTTGAAGATCTTTGATTCTCAGTACATGTCTAGGTCATTGCCAAATAGGATGTATTTGAAACAGAAACTCTACGGGTTTAAAATGAATGAGTCTCAGTCAATTGAAAACAACATAGATGAGTTCTTGAGGATCATAACAGATTTGGGAAATGTCATGGTGGAAATTCCGGATGAAGATCAAGCAATTTTTCTATTAATGTCTTTGCCAAAACAGTTTGAACACCTATGTGACACGCTGAGATATGGAAAGGAAACTCTGACTCTGAATGGTGTTATGAACTCTCTGCGTTCAAAACTACTTGAACTCAGTGCTAGCTCAGAGGCGAGTAAAAGTCATGGGGAAGTGTTGTATTCAAACAACTCAAACAAGAGTAAAGGGACTGGAAAGGACTCGGGTCAGAATAAGAAAAAGGGTAAGCAGAACTCAAAGACGAAGGGTAAAGGTTCACTTACTTGCTGGATCTGTGGAGGTGAGGGTCATTTCAAAAGAAATTGCCCGAAGAAGACATCTCAGAATGGAAATGACAGGACAAAAGAACAAGGCGAATCATCCGCTGTTACTGCAATTGAGTTCATAGAGTCCCTTGTGGTGTCAGAAGCAAATGCTGTAGAAGAGGTAGATTTCAATGAGATCTGGATTATGGATACAGGGTGTACATTTCACATGACCCCAAGGAGGGACTGGTTTGTTGATCTCAAAGAGTGCAATGCAGGGGCAGTTCGAATGGCAAATGAAACTGTATCTGCAGTAAAAAGCATAGGAACTATACGGCTAAAGAATTCAGAAGGAAATCTTGTATTGGTGAAGGATGTGAGGTACATTCCTGATTTCTCAAGGAACTTGTTATCTCTGGGAACCTTTGAGGAGCAAGGATGCATATTTTCTTCAGAAGGTGGTATTCTGGATATCAAGAAAGGCAGTAATTACAGTTCTTAGAGCTAGCAGAAAGGGCAAGCTCTATCTTCTGCAGGGAGAAAGCCACATTGGTGAGGTTAACACGGTAGATGCTAATGATGAAAATCATCTATGGCACAGCAGACTAGGCCATGTTAGTAAGAGAGGGATGGATGTTCTCTTGAAGAAAGTGTACTTGAAGAATGTAAAGATAACAGATCTTCAGTTTTGCGAGAGCTGTGTTTACGGAAAGGCTCACAGGACAAGTTTTTCTTCAGGGAAACTTAGAAAATGCGAGAGCTGTGTTTGTGGGGGTCACCAACTGTGCCCCAGTCACTTGGAAAATGTCACTATTTTCTAAGTTTGATCGATGACTATTCCAGGAAAGTGTGGGTGTTTTTCTTAAAGACTACGGATGAAGCTTTTGATAAGTTTGTCGAATGGAAGCTGTTGGTTGAAAATCAGTCTGGTCTAAAAGTCAAGAAACTAAGGACTGACAACGGTTTGGAATTCTGCAATCGTGAGTTTGATGGATACTGCGCACAGAATGGGATTGCTCGGTATAAAACAATACCTCACACTCCACAGCAAAATGGAGTGGTGGAGAGGATGAACCGAACAATTCTGGAGAGGATAAGGAGTATTCTTAGTGAGTCAGGCTTGCCAAAAGTGTTCTGGGTCGAAGCTGTTAACACAGTGGTGTATTTGGTGAATCGGACTCCATCTGCAGCAATTCAGGATCAAATACCTGAGGAAGTTAGGTCTAAGACGGTTCCAAGTTTTACCCATTTAAGGAGGTTTGGGTGTGTTTGCTACTATCACACTGATGATGGTAAGCTGCAACCAAGAGCTAAGAAGGGGATTTTCATAGGCTATCCCCTTGGAGTTAAAGGGTACAAAATCTGGTCTTTGGATGACAGGAGAAACATCATCAGTAGAAATGTAACTTTCAAAGAGAAAGAATGTTACAAGGATTTAGCAAAACTGGTTGGTGGGTCTAAAGGAAATAACATGGAATTTCTGGACATTGAGCTTGGTATTGACAGAGAGGAGGATATCAGCTTAGGAGGAGACACACAGAGTCCACGGAATAGGGTTAGTTTGACTTCAGGAGAAAATCCGATTGACCTATGTTCTGAGGAGGAAGGAGACTCAGGAGATGATTCAGATGATCATGAGACAGAAGAATATGTTCTAGCTCGGGACAGACAGAGAAGACATATCATACCACCAAAAAGGTATGATGACTTCGTGCATATGGCTTTGCTAGTCTCTGAAGAGGCTGATCCACAAGAACCAAATGATTTCAAGGCAGCTATGAATGATCCTCAGAGAGATCAGTGGATAAGTGCATCAGATGAAGAAATGGATTTGCTTCACAAGAATCTAACTTGGATTCTGGTGGAAAAACCGAAGAATAGAAAGATCATTGGTTGTAAGTGGATCTTCAAGAAGAAACCAGGTATTCCTGGAGTTGAACAACCGAGATTTAAAGCGAGGCTAGTGGCCAAAGGGTATGCTCAGAAGGAGGGAGTGGATTACAATGAGATTTTTGCTCCGGTTGTAAGACATGTTTCCATCAGGTTCCTAATGTCTATCGTGGTTAATGAAGACCTGGAGCTTGAGCAGCTCGATGTGAAAATGGCGTTTTTGCACAGAGAGTTGGAGGAGGAGATCTACATGGCTCAACCCGAGGGTTTTGTAGAAAAAGGCAAAGACGACTGGGTCTGTCTTCTGAAAAAGTCGCTGTATGGGCTTAAACAAAGTCCCAGGCAGTAGAATCAGAAGTTCAATGAGTTTATGCTTGAGATTGGGTTCAGGAGGAGTAAACGTGATAGCTGTGTGTATATAAGAAACCAGTCAGGCACTTTGTTATATCTCCTGTTATATGTTGACGATATGTTGGTTGCTTGCAGAGATAAGGAAGCCATTGTTGATCTAATGAAGCAGTTGAGTTTGAAGTTTGAAATGAAGGACTTGGGACCAGCAAAGAAAATTCTTAGGATAGATATAATACGAGACAGAAAAGCTGGTACTCTCAGGCTGTCTCAAGAAGATTATATGGAAAAGGTTCTGAGGAATTTTAGCATGGAGTGAGCCAAGTCGGTTCTCACACCATTTGGTATGCATTTCAAGTTGAAGGCTGCAACTGAGGAGCAATTGGAACAAGATGCTCAGTTCATGAAGGGAGTACCATACTCAAATGCTGTTGGTAGTCTTATGTATGGGATGATTGGAACAAGGCCTGACCTTGCTTATCCAGTTGGGATGATAAGCAGATATATGATTAACCCAACGAAAGAGCACTGGAATGCGGTAAAGTGGGTGCTCAGATATGTAAGAGGGTCAACAAAAGTGAATTTGAAGTTTAGAAAGAATGCTGACTTCAAAGTTTATGGGTTATGTGACGCGGATTATGCTGCAGATTTAGACAAAAGAAGATCGTTGTCTGGCTATGCATTCTTGGCAGGAGGAAATGTTGTTAGCTGGAAGTCCACACTCCAAAAGGTTGTGGCCCTGTCTACTACTGAATACGAGTACATTTCCATGTGTGAAGCTTCTAAGGAGGCAGTATGGCTCAGGGGTCTAAGTGCAGAGTTCGGTTACCCACAAGAAAGTGTGGAAATTTTTTGTGACTCACAAAGTGCATTAGCTCTCGCTAAGAACAATGTGTACCACGAAAGAACTAAGCACGTGGAGACCAAGTATCATCATGTCCGTGACAGAATCGAAGCTGGGAGAGTTAAGGTAACAAAAGTACACACAAGTGAGAATCCAGCTGATGTGTTTACAAAGGTGTTGCCGACGAGTAAGTTCAAAGGTCTTCTGAGCTTACTCGGTGTCTCTGATGGCTGATCGGAGGAACAAACCAAGGATGGAGTTCAACTAAGAGAGTAGAGTTCTGCAGACTTAACCAAGGAGGAGTTTGTCGATATTGGTTTAAGTCTGGTTCGTGTGGTTGATTCATTTGATTCAGGTTTATGATCAAATTGAATTGAACCGGGGCATTGGAGTCTGGTTTTGACTTCGGTTTGAGTGCCGGTTATTGGATATCAAGAGATGACGACGTTTTGCTCTGTTCGGAGCTGATTCAAGAGAAGATGAAGATGACCGTGAGAGTTGTGAGCTGAATCTTGTAACGGTAGTTACAGGATTGGTGAGCGATATATGTAATTGGTGTGATTCATCTCCTAGGTTAAGATTCATTAGATAATTTTGGGTGAGAGATTCTCTTTTGGGTTTGTTCTAGGAAACGAGAGGCTCGTGATTTTCCGGTGAGAGAAAGTGAGTTTCTCAGGAAAGTTTCCGGTGTATCGTCTTCTTGTATCTGAACTACTCTCTTAGTGGATAAATCCTCGGCCAGACGTAGGGTTGCGATTTGCACCTGAACTGGATAAAGTCTCGTGTGCCTTATATTTCTGCAAATCGTATCTTGTGATTTCTCATACAGTTAATCCGTCGAAATCGAGTATCGAGCAAGTGTGATCAAAGCGGTTTTACAACAGTGAATTTTTGCTCATTCCAAGAAAACCCTAATTTTGAGTTCATAAGAAAACATGAGAAATTTGGATCCATACCTTGATGATAGTGTGACGTGATGATAGATTTGGAATCTCCTTTGAAAAAGAGTGAGACAGATTCAAAATTTTGAAAGAGATTTGTCAGGTTGATATCTGGTCTTTTTCTCAAAATCTGGAAGCTTATTGGAGAAGATGATGAAAAAGAGTCTTTTGATCTTTGAAATCCTCTTTTTCTTTTAAAAATATGTTTTTTTAAGAAAAAATTATTTTAAAATCCTTTGAGGATTACCTTAGCGTGTTTAACACGGAAAAGATTTTTTGGGAACTTTGTTTTATCCCGGAATAAAATCAGGATTTTAAAGTTCTGGTTCGCGGAAAATTGGAAAAACAAGTTGGGAAGCAAAACGGGGGTTGGCCGCGGGTCAACGGTGCGCGGCCATGGCAAACATGTGTTTTTCCGCGAGTGAGGGACTTGGGACGCAGTGAATCAAGCTTCGGCCGCGGAAAAATAGTTCCGGCTTCACCTACTTCTTTCGGTTTTCGGTTTCTTCCTCCATTCTTTTTGTATTTTTCTGGTTTTTTTTAATGTTTTTGGTTTCTCTGGGTTTTATGAAAGCCTGAAATGCATAAAAAATGAAAAATATCAAATGGAAAATAAATAAAAAGAAAAGAAAATCAAACCAAATGGGTTGTCTCCCATCAAGCGCTTTTGTTTAAAGTTTTTAGCTAGACTCTTGGTATGATCAGGATTGAGAAGAAAAGGCAGGATATCTTGAAAGAGTCCTGGAAGTCCTCTTGAGTTTAAAGTTTGGATCACCTTCATCTTGAATCACAATTTTCTTTCCCTTCTTACGGATCTTTGCATCCTTGAAGACATGTTTTGTCCTCTCAACAATTCCTTCAAGGTTTTCCTCCTTCTCCTTGCTGATGTCTGGTGGTACCACTATCTTAATATTTGCAAACTGCTTGGATGCAAGTGCTTTTAGGTCCTTGTTGTTCTCCGAGACCTTCTCCTTAGGCTTGTTCTTGCGGTTTGGAGCTTGATCCAGTGTGGTTTTATAGAACTTTTTCCTGTCAACATTTAAGAAAAAAAAACAGCGATTTGCATGGTCAATGATAGAACCTACTATTGCTAAGAATGCGCAACCAAATATCAAAGGTCTTTCTTTGTCTTGGTCCATCTCTAAGACTTGGAAATCGGCTGGGATGATTTTGTTTCCAATGACCAATGGCAGGTCTTGAATCATTCATTCTGTTCTCTTTTGAGATGAATCACCAAAGATTATCCTCACTGGAGATGAGACAAATGTTCCTATACCAAGTTTCTCAGCAATAGATTTTGACGTAACATTCACATTAGCACCAGAATCACATAAACAATCTGAAAACTCAATTCCAGAAATAGAGCAAGTGAAAGAAAAACGCCCTGGATCCTTAGAGTTTTTCATTCTTTGGTCAAGTAAGCGTTTTGGTACCTTAACCGAAATGATCTGGCTTCTCTCACTCAGTTTTTCTATCCTTCATAAAAGGTTCAGGTGTCAACTTTTCCTTAGAGTCTGCGACTGGTCCTTCTTCCAGAACTGCTGTCATGGCATTGTAGAACTTCTTTGGATTATCTTCCACTCTTCCTGGCAAGACTCCTGGTTGCCTCTTCATCAAATCTGCAATCTGACCTATTTGTAGTTCCAACTCCTTGACATGGGTTACAAGAGATTCAAACTTCCCATTCAAGTCATTGTACATACAATTGATCCTCACTCCCATTTCCCTGATCGACTTCTCATTGCCTTGAGATGTCTGCGTCATGCTTTGTTCAAGCGATATCACCTGGTTACTTAGCTGGGAAAAGGTTGCTTCTAATGAGCTAGTTTGTGCCTGTTGAGGGTTCAAAGGTGGTCTTTGTTGGAAATTTCCTCCTCCATAGCTCCCGTTTTGGAACTTGTTTGGAAAATTCCTCTGCTGCTGCGGATAAGGCTGGTTCTGGGGGTTCTCGGCTCCCTGACTCCTGTATGAGAGATTGTTGAAGTTGGAATTCATGAAGTTGTGGTTGAAAGCTGGACTAAATCGGCTCTGGTATGCTTGAGCTCCCATGAAATTGATTTCTTCTTCTTGATATATGCCATCGTCTTCATATCTTCCATCTTCTTCATTTCCTGTACAGTATTACAAGCATGTATATTCTTATTTTGAGATTTAATAAGTTGACTTACCATGCTCTTTATCTCACTAATCTCCCTTGAATCATGACTAATGATAGTCTTCTTTGATCTGTCATACTTAGAGTTGTTGTTGTGGTTGTTGTTGTTGGCCACAGATAAGTTTTTGATGAGTTCTCTCCCTTGTGTCACAGTTTTTGAACTGAAATCTCCGTTGCTGGCAGTGTCAAGAGAAAGTTGATACTTCTGCTGAAGTCCTCTGTAGAAGGTGCTTAGCAGGTTTCCTCCAGAGAAACCATGATGAGTGCAGTCTCTCTCATAATCTTTAAATCGTTCCCAAGCTTCATAGAAAGATTCTATTGGGCCTTGTTAGAAACTTTGTATCTTGTTTCTCAGCTGGTTCGATCTTGACTTGGTGTAGAAGTGGTTCAGGAAAGCTGACTTGCATTCTTCCCATGAATTAATAAAACCATATGACATAGATTTTAACCATCTAAAAGCTTTATCACTTAGAGAGAAAGGGAAAAGCTTACACTCCACATAGTCTGCAGTGTCTGGAGTGGTCCTCACCATTCCACAAATTTCTTCAAAAAGATCTATGTGATCCATTTGATGCTCAGTAGAGATTCCATAGAATTGATTTTGCTTCACCAGAGAGACAATCTGAGGTTTTATCTCGTGATCTCCTCTTGCTGGGGCAGGAACTGGAATAACTGATATATTTTGAAAGTGCTGGCGAGGTGCATTAAAATCAGCAATAAGTCAATTGAGCGGCTGTCTTCTCGCAGGATTGGCAAGTTGTATGAGTCGATTGGCCTCTCTACCATTTAGTGGAACAATGTTTTCATCATTCCTTCTTTCTCTGGGATCGTCCCGATCTCGTCTCCTTTGATCATCAGCGTATTGAGCAGCATTTCTAGGGATTTGGTTTCCCTCTCCATCGAGTTATGGCTGGCCTTCTGCTTCATGAGCAGCCTCTCGGTCATCTTCGTGAATGGAATCACGGTCATCATCATCTCCAATGTGATCATCTTGATCACAGTTCAAAAAATCTTCCCGATGAGCATTCGGATTGGCCATCTTGAGTGTCCTTTGTCTGAGTTTCCGAAGTTCTCTTTCATGATTGTCGATCTCGTCTAGGGGCCGTACAATGTTGGCAGAATTTCTCCTAGTTTTCATGCTTCTGAGAGTAAAGAAAGCAAAGACAAAAAGAGAAGTTAGAAAATCTCCAGCAGAACTCGATAATCTTGTGGTTTAGAATTGAAATTAGATTAAGAATTCAAATCAACAGCGACAAATCCCCGGCAACAGCGCCAAAAACTTGATGTGGATACAATGGACAACACAAGTTTTACCCTAAACAGGCTGCAAATGCAGAGAAAACGCAGTAGTACTTAGGGATCGAATCCACAAGGATTTGTGTGTTGATGAATTCTAACTTATGCTAAAAACAATCATAGATTTAATCAGATAAAAAGGGGTTTTGGTTTGTAACTAAATCTAACTAAGCAGAAAATTAAAAAGCTTGAAATAAAAGTTGGTTGAAAACAATATGGAAAAGAGGGTTGGGATTAGGGTTCATCTCTAGGGTTCATGTTCTTTGACAGAGGGAATTTAGATAAGGATTTTCTATGACTCTGAAACTCGGATAGACACTTATAAGATTAGCCAACTCTCGTCACCCTAATCATCTAATCATTTATTCTTAGAAATTAACTCTCGCTCTCATGCCAGAATAAGATCATGTATTTCAGATCGGAATCCATCTCGGCTTATGTATCCTCCATAGGTAGCTTTCGTCTCCTATGACGGTGAAGACCATAAGATCCAGTTCAGGCAACCCAGTTACAACACTCTCGTGGCTCGGATTTAACCTAGGATTGGACTCTAGGTTATCAATCCAGAGTTACCGCTTTGAGATTTGGATGAATGGGAGAATCATTTAAATTCAAAATCCTTTAACCTAAAAAACTTAGATTTCACTCGAACATGGGATCCCCTTTGATGGTTCCTTCACCCAACTCGGTGAGTACTCAGACATGGCTGAGCTTGACATCATCGTCGGTTTTGAGAACTAGAAAGCAGAAAAGTAAAGAAACAAAAGTTGCAGAGAAACTTCTCTTATTGAAGACAGTGTATGGTGATGAAAAGATTCTAGAGATGTATAAATAATAAAACCTAAAGCTACAAATGAGTTCTCTCTAAAAGAGATGAAAGAGGCTCACTTACAAAATATCTAAAAATGAGTATTTATAGTGTTTTCTCAAGTGTGGGCGTCTAGAGCTTGTAAATGAGTGGAGGAAGTGTCTTGGGCCTTAGTTGGGCTTGTGAGGTTCAGACATAGGTCCACCAGGGTTGATAGAGGCTGAGCTGCGGTGGTGAGAAGCTTTGCCGCAGGTGAAAGCTTATGTCCTTGACTGAACTGTATTGATATGCCTTCGGTGAATTGATGATATCTGAGATCTAACCATTGGATTGCATTGATTAAAAGTGTGTTGGAAATCTGGTTGTCTCTTCTATAATGTCTCCAAGTTTGGAGATGATCGGACAGTGAGAAGGTCTTCTTTGGTTGCCAAACTTCTGACGGCCTGAATTTATCCAAAAATGTACTTTTGCTCCAAAATGCACTCCAAAACTCCAAGTTTCCTGAAAAGCCTTTAAAACTCCAAAACATGTAAAAAACCTATAAAACCTTTAAAACTGAGTGAAAACACCTGCATAAAATATTGAAAGTGATCCATAAAAGTGATCAAAATCAGGTGTTATCAGAATGGCCGTGATGTTCCTATCTAAATTGATGAACTCCATGACAAACTTTTCAATCAAGATAATGCACTTGCGTTTCTTCCGTCAATAGATGATCTAACAGCAACCGCAAACACTGCACATTTCTGATGTTAAGAGAATCAAGGGTTACTTCTAGCTTCACGTTTTAAATTTATAGCCCTAAATATCTGCAAGTGCACAGATGTACGCTGTAGTACTTAGGGGTCGAACCACAGAGATTTTGAGCTTTCAGTGCGAATCAATCAAGACATAAGACTAGCAGAACAAGCAAATGGGGGTTTTTGGTTTTGGAGTCACTAAATCTAAGTGTAAATCGAAATAAAAAGGTTGTAAAACAATAGGAACAAATCGCTGGGTCTAAAGGGTTTTCGCAGGGGTTCATGAACTGATCAAAAGACAAATAAATCGATAAAGGAAATCAACTAGTGAGGATCCCAAACTCGAATAGACACATGTAAGATTAGCCAACTGTCGTCACCCTAATCATCTAATCACTCAACACAACAATTAACACTCGCTCTCATGCTGCGAATAAGATCATGCATTAAAAACAGAATTCATCCACGCTCGCGATTCTCTGTAGGTAGCTTTCGTCTCCTACAGCAATTTCGCTCGATCATTTCTAGGTCTGGTAATTCGATACAACACTCTCGTGGGTCCAATTACTGAGATCAATTTCTAAGCGGTTAGCAACAGAAACAGCATAGGGAACAAGAATGAACGAATACCTCTTAGAAGATTATGAACCCTAAATCGCAATAAGCATATGATCAAGACATGAAATTCCCTTTGAAAAATCCCTTAAAACCCCAACGGGGAAATTACTCAGACATAGTTGAATTCGACATCACAAGAGTATTTAGAATTGCAGAGAATTTAAATAGACAGAGTTTATAAACGAAGAACAGGTTGAAGAAGGAGGGCCGATGGTGCCCCTCTCGGTGGCTCCTCTTCTGGGCGAGCTTCTCTTCTAGGGTTCCTGGTGAAAAATGTGGCACACCCTTCTAAACGACTTAAAAGGGGTTTATATAGTATCTTGAGTCTTTGGAAACGCCTAGGGCTTGCAGGAATAATGACGGGAGTGACTTGGGCTTTGATATGGGCTTCAGAGGCTCGGAATTGAGCTCCCCGCGGTCTAAAATTTCGCACCCTCGGCGGATGATGTTTTGGCCGCGGGTGAGCTTCTGACTTTGATGATTTGCCTTCAGTGTATCGACAATATCTGGAGATCTAACCGTTCAATTGCTTTGATTCCACTTATATTGGAAATCTGGTTGTCTCTTCTATCTTGTGTCAAAAATTTGGGGATGATCAGATGGTAAGACGGCCTCCGTTTGTTACCAAACTTCCGACGGTCTGAATTTATCCAAAGTTATGCTTTTTACTCCCAAGTGCATTCTTTTTGTCAAACTAACCTGAAAACTCTTTTGAGATTCTAAAACATGAAAATCACTTAAAAACCTTTAAATCTGAGTGAAAACACATGCATAAAATATTACAAATGATCCATAAAAGTGGTCAAAATCAGGTGTTATCAATTTCCGCAAACAGCCACAGCATCCATACTTCCGCTCTAATCATTCATCTCAACCTGGGCGCGGTGGGTATCGTCCTTCGATACCATACCTTGGAAAATGTCAACTTTATGGAACTCAAGGCCATAGTGCCAAAAGTTGCTCTCAACTGGCTTCATTTCAGTCTCATCAGCCATCCGCTCACTACAACAGCCTCTCACCGCCATGGCCTCATTCACAGCCACCAGTCGCACCACCTCAGTGGCAGCCCCATTTGCCTCTGTCTCAGTGACCACCGCAGGAGAACTACACCACTTTGACACCATCAGAGAATGCTCCTTGGCTTCTACACAGTAGAGCAACTCACCACATTGATATATCATGGTTTTTATGGTTTTTAACCATGGTATAAGTCTTATTTATAGTCTTTTTAGTGCCTTTCGAGTATTTTGGAGTCTTTTCAGGTCATAGGTACGTTTGGAGCTTAACTGGAGACTTTGGAGCATTTTGGAGCTTAATCAGGATCAAATTCGTCAAGAATAGATTTTGTGCCTAAGTGTCGCTCGACACCATGGAGAGTGACGCTCGACACTTGTCAGAGAAATAAGGAAAAGGCGATTTTGTTTCCTATTTGAAGAAGGAGTTGGGCCTAAACGTTTCCAAGGAAGCCCAAAACGTGTCTTAGAGATATATATAGGATTTTTATTCCCTTTTTACGATGACCTGAGATTTTTGAGAGAGAGATACTCTGAGTTTTCGGCTTTTGCGATTTCTGAGCTTGGGGAGACAAGTCTGTACTCTGTTCGTTTATAGAGAAGATTTCGAGCCCTTTTATCTATTTCGATTTAATCTATTGCTTTCTATTCATCATGTTTGTTGTTTCAATAACCATGGCTGAGTAGATCACCTGTTAGGTTTAGGGTTTCATTAGGGTTTTCTTTGAATGTTTGATTAACTTGCTAGTTAGGGTTCATATCTATTAGTTCTTCATCTTAGGTTGTTCTTAATGCTAATTCTGGATTGATCACCTAGAACCTAGATCTTAGGTTGCTTAATTGACACAGAAGTGTAATTGAATAACTGGAAAGAACCTAGGTTGAGCAAAGTAGCTATTCGCAAAGGAATTTGGTTTAGGTGCTTTGTGAACATATCGAACTTGTGAATTAAGGCTGGTTTAAATCTGTAGGATTTGCAAAGGAATTTGGAATTCTAAGATTTTAACTTAGATAATTCTCACAACGGAAGTTGGTTAATTATAATTCTGTGTTTCGAGTTCAAGAACTGTGCTTAAACCTGAACCCTGATTAGTTAAGTTGATCTGCATTCATTGATCTCCTGAAAAACGCCCTAGACCTAATCCTTATCACATCGAACTTACAAACCGTTTTCATTGCTGCTTTATTTATTTCTGTCGCATTGCTATTTGTTTCGCATATTTCGGCTTAGCGTAACTCCATCTACACAAGGTTTATTGAGTGATTTCTAGTCTCTGTGGTTCGACCCCTAGATACTACAACTGCACATCTGTGCTCTTGCAGAGTAGCTTAGGGACTAAACTTTGAGCAGATCAAGTTTTGGCGCCGTTGCCGGGGACTTGATTTTGCCATTAAACCTAGTTTTTGAGTTTCGACTAAGTTTTTCGACCTAGTCTCGAGCGACACCACTTGTGGTGTCCCGCGACACCTTTCTTTTTATAACCTAATTTACTTATTTCGTTTTTTTCTCTTTGTTTTTGGTGTTTCAGATTTATGCATACTCTTGGAACCAGAAGCAACAAGGACATCCTGCTAGTGAATTTGAGCAACGAGGAGCTAGCTGAGTTAGAGCGAACGAACAGGAAAGCAAAGGATCCGGCAATGATGGAAAACGCCAATGGACTTGTTCGTGATGATGCTGGAGTCTGGAGAGACCAAGAGGGTCATGTGTGCAATGCGAGAGGCCAAAGGCTTGATGGAGATGGCAACATCATTCCACCAGCACCTTTACCAGTGGATGTTGTTGACCAGAATCCACCACCTGCACCGCGTGGTAATGCTGTGATCGTTCCACATCAGAGGAACGTTCCAGAGGATCGGAATGTGAGGGAACCTGCACCTGCAGCTGGTCGTGGACGAACACTTGGAGATTACAACAGGCCTGAGCAGTTCTATGCAAATCGTTCTTCGATTCGCGCCCCTGCGTTTCAAAGAAACGATTTTGAGCTGAAACCTGTGTACTACACTCTTGTGGGTCAGCATCCCTTTCATGGCCACTCTCATGAGCACCCTATGGATCACATCGAGAGGTTTGAGGACTTGGTCACCAGCATCAAATACAATGGAGTGTCCAATGATTTTCTCCTCTGCAAGTTGTTTCCTTATTCTCTTGCTGGAGAAGCAGCTAACTGGTTGAAGCAGTTGGAGCCAGGATCACTCACCACTTGGGAAGAGACCAGGAATGCTTTCCTGCACAACTTCTTCGATGATGCTAGGTCTGAGGAGTTGAGGACGAAAATTTCGACTTTCTCTCAGGAACCAACTGAAGCGTTCAAAGCTTCTTGGGTGCGATTCAAATCATACCAGCGAGACTGTCCCCATCATGGCTTCAGCGATGTGCAGCTGTTAGGTATCTTCTTCAGAGGTATTGATTGGAGGTATCAGATGGCTCTTGATGCAGCAAGCAATGGAAACTTCAACACCAGATACCCAGACGAAGCTGTTGAGCTCATCGAAAACTTGGCATCTAGCAATAGTACCAAGAATGCAGACTATCAGCGAAGGAAGCAGGCTGGGAACATGGATGGATCGCAAATTGCTGAGGTGAAGGCTAAGCTTGACTCTGTGCATAGTCTTCTTGTGGGTAAGAAATCTGTCAGATACCCTGCAGGAGTTCAGAATTTCAGACCAGATGAAGCTTTTGAGGAAGAGGATGTTAACTTCCTCAATGGAGCTGGATTTCAGGGTCAGAGATTTGGTTCTGGGAAAGGGAACACGAATTACAATGGAAATAATCAGAGGAGTACCTTCACAGGTAATCAGAACTCTTCTTGTTACAGCTCCAAACCTCAGTACCAGACATCCTACTCCAACAACAGGTTTTCAAGGAACTATGGTTCTCCTCCTACTCAAACTCCAGATAATGAGGTGAAGTCTATGCTGGAACAGATCTTGGAAGGTCAGCAGAAGATGACTGTGGATTTCAATGGGAAGATTGATGCTATGTATCTGGATCTCAATGGAAAAATTGAAGTTCTGAACACTCATGTCAAGAAGCTTGATACTCAGGCTGCTCAGACTGCAGAGTCTGTAAAAAGGCAAGAAGGATTCCTTCCTGGGAAGACTGATACCAATCCTAGGCATTACTGCAGTGCCATCTCGTTAAGAAGTGGTAAAAAGTTGACTCCTGTGCTGAAAAAGGGTGTTTCTGAGGATGAAATCGTGGAGTTGGACGAATCTGAAGAAAATTTTGAAGTTGCAGAGCCGGTGTCGAGCGACACCACAACCAGTGTCGCGCGTCACCAATTGCAGAGCAAAGCTGATATTGCTCAAAGTCCGAAATCTGCTGAAGAAAGAGTCTACAAACCTAAGGTTCCTTACCCAAGGAGTCCTAGGAAGTCCAAGCAGGAGATAGATGATGTCAGATGCAAGGCTTTGATGGAGAAACTTGTGATTGAGATTCCTTTGGTTGATGCTGTGAAGATTGCTCCTACTCTCAGACACTATGTGAAGAAGATGGTGACTAATAATCTGAGTCATGAGGAAGGAGTGATGATGATCTCTGAACAGGTCAGTGCTGTGATTCAGAATAAGATTCCAGAGAAACTCTCGGACCCAAGAAGCTTTGTTTTGGATTGCTCTATCTTCTCTGAGAGGTTCAAGAGATCGTTGTGTGATCTTGGTTCGAGTGTCAACCTAATGTCATACTCAGTAGCTGTTAGCCTTGGGAGGACTGACTTCAAGCCAACTAAGATCTCTTTAATGCAGATTGATCTAAAAGAATCCCAAAAGGTGTCTTGGAAGATGTTCCGATTAAAGTTGGTTATTGCATAATTCCTACAGATTTCGTGGTTCTGGAATATGGAGAGGAACCCAAAGATCCTCTTATCCTGGGAAGGTCGTTTTTAGCTACAGCTGGAACAGTAATTGATGTCAAGCATGGTAACCTTGATCTCCACCTGGGAGATACCATCATGACTTTCAAGATGGAGAAGCTGAAGGATCCCACCATAGATGGTCAGACATTCCAAGTCAGTGCAATACCTGAAGTGATAGTTAGAGATCAGAACGTGTTTGATGCTGAGAAGGTGAGAGATCAGAACGTGTTTGATGCTGAGAAGGTGAGAGATCAACCTGAGTTGACGAAAACGTCTACAGAACCAGTGACTGCTGTTGATCAGGAAGCTCCAAACATTGCACTCCATCCATCTCCACCAAAGCAAAGGTACGCATTTCTTGACCCTAATCCTAATTCTTGCGATATCATCAAAACTGATTTGAAAGATGCAGATTCGGTCTCTCGACGCAAGCTACGAGATTATCGTAGAACACTTGGTTTTTCTATTGATGATATTGCAGGGAATAAGTTGAAGCCACCCAAACACAGATCTCACCCTGGTGCTATTCCTGTATTCCTTGGACGACCTCATGCGCACAACGCTTACACACCACCATGGATGAGACGAATTTCACAGAGGCACTCTTTGCCATTGTCTGATCCACCAGATGCATAGTCTATCCATAGTCAAGCTAATGACTTAAAACAAGCGCTTGGTGGAAGGCAATCCACTGGTGAGTCTGTACATAAGTCTTTTTGTTTCAGTTGATTTTCGTTTTTCTTTTCGTGTTTTAGGTGAAGCAGAGGCTGGTGTCGAGTGACACCACCTTCGGTGTCGAGTGACACCACCTTCGGTGTCGCCTGTCACTTGCAAAAAAAAAAAAAAAAAAATTAGGAAATCAGGAAACCGGAGTCAAACCAGAAATTTGGATTAATCTGCTGCAATTTGGTACGAAGAGAACAAAAGTCGCACGACACCATCATCAGTGTCGCGCGACACCATCATTGCAGCCAGGTAAGTTCTCCGTTTTTCTTGTGTTTCTCTGTTTCTTCTCTTTTGTCACCAACTTCGGATTTGATTACACTGGGGACAGTGTTATTCAAGTCTAGGGGAGGTAGTTGCTGACATTGTGTTTGTTTTTCTTAAGAGTCAGTGGTGTCAAAACGTTTTTGAGTCAAAACCTGTTGGAGATTATGATGCTTTTCTCGGAATTATTGTGCTGACCTTTCATCTAAGTGACTACTGCTGCAGATTCAGTCTAGATCCGACTAATGAAAAATCCAAAGGCTGACCAGTTGACTAGAGGCGTCCATGTTTCCAACAGAATCCACTAACCTGAGCTAAGTTCTAAACTTCACTTTTAACTCGTTGATGTGACTAATGCCTTAGAGCTTGATTCCTCGTTCATACTTGATCAATGAAAGCCTGTGTGAAATTTAATGTTGGTGTTTCTCTCCCAGTGACGAGCTAAGAAGAAGAAAAAGAAAGAAAAGAAAAGGGGCGAAAAGATTGAGATGATTTTCGCTTAGGAGTGAAGGGCTAGGAATGTTTCCAATGATCCCATTATTTCACTTCTAAGTTGGAATGATCACACAAAGGAAGGAAGTGAGGGGTAGGAAAGTTTCCCATGACCCCATTATTCGCTGAGAAATAGAGTATATACGAATTGAAAGGATCAAGGAAACAAAAACTTACCTGGTGTTGGTGATGGGTTGTGAGGTGGTTGTGGAGGTGATAGGATAGTGAATGGTGGATGGTGGTTGATGTGGGTGGTGCTTGATCAAATAGGGGCTGATTTGGATCAAGGTAGAGGTGGAAGTGGCCAAGGGTGGCCGGAATGTGCTCGGCTGCGGGTTAAGCTATCGCGGCCGCAGTAAAACCATTTCTTGCCGCACCTAGAGGCTACTCGGCTGCGGTCAGCTCCTTTTCTTTTCTTTTTTTATGCATACTAAGACTTGTATAAGACAAAAAAAAACTTCAATAGAAAAAGAAAATCAAACTAGATAAATAAGTACCTAAATGGGTTGCCTCCCATCAAGCACTTTGGTTTATAGTCCTTAGCTAGACTTTGCAAAGAAAAAGACTTAGTTCAAAAAAGATCTTGTCCTAAGACAAGTCTTTTTTGAAATCCTCATGTTTTCTCTAGTAGGTTCTTCATCACTCCAGAGTTCTTCTGGTTAGAGTGTTTGTGCTTTATGCTTTTCTCCTTTGCTCTTAAGTGGTGTAGCTTAATAGAAGATGCCTTGTTGATATTTGCAAAAGAAATTCTATGGTTGGGCCAATCCATGATGGCTCCAGAAGTTACTAAGAAAGGCTATCCAAGGATAACTGGATATGAGTCATCTTTGGGGTTCACTATGTAGAGATCGACAAGTGCTAGGCAATCTCTAATCCTTAGAGGAATGTCTCGGGCTATCCCTCTTGGAGTTGCACTTGAATCATCTGCTAGCTAATCTTTATCCTGGTACTTGAAATATGTTTAATGTCAAGTATCAAACCAGTAGCCTTGGAGATAATGTTAATACAAGCTCCAAAATCACAAAGAACATTGAGAAATCTTTTATCTCTAATGTCACCAGAAATAAGAAATTGACATTTGTCTTGAATTTGTGCAGGGTTCAAACTGGTCTACCTTCTTGGGCGTGTATGAAAAAGTCTTCCATCTCTTGGATAGACTCTTTGCTGTCACATAAGAAGTGGCCGATCATGTACTCAGTACATGCTTTAGCAAATGAAATTCCTTCAGGCAGACTCTGAACTACTTGATTGAACACTTCAAGTTTTTCTTTGCTGATCTTTTTTGTGTAATCACTGGCTTCTTGTGAGTCTTTGTGATGGATCCTGTAAACAGCTGCATCAGGTGATGATCTAGGAAAAGATAGGTATCTGGCTCTTCTGAAATATGTGTAGATGTTCTCCTTAGTTTCCTTTCTGTATCTGAAGAATACTTGAATGCAGCCTTGCTTCTAGATGTCATTGAATCCATGGTAGAGAGGAATGGACTTCACAAAATTGTTGAATTCGATCAGTCATTCTCTAGATATGCTCTTGGTTATTGGTTCTGAGTTGCTACTAGATGAATTGTCTCCAGGGTTTGCATCTTCAACAAACAAATCATACTCTTCATCTTCTGAGAATTGCTCTTGGAGCTCATTGTCACAAGTATAAACCATGTTGCAAGGTGCATACGTGTTGGATTCCTCCTTTTCTTTTTGATGTTTGTACAGTGATTGAGAAGACAGCCTGATCAAACAACCTATATCTGGTAACAAATGGTCGGTCTTCAGTTGAACAGGTTTCAAAAAGAGGTTGAAAGGACTCCAGGTCTGAAAAATCAGGCTCCACCGCGGATGACGTTTTCGGGGCCGCGATGGAAGGGATCATGGTCGTGGTTAAAGTGCTCGCATCTGCTGTCAACTCCTTCCGGCTCACCATGCTTGCTTCTTCATTCTCTTCTTCTCCATTGTTGTTATCTTGCTTCCATTGGTTGTCAAGCACGTCTTGGATATCTAAATCATTGGTTCCAGTGTTCAGATCATTTTCCTTATGATCTTTAGAAAGTTTCTCCACTTTCTCTTCTACTTCATCTAAAGTATAGACAACTCTGTCCAAAGTAGCATCAAGCTCTTCAGTCGTGTTTTCAACTTTAGCTACTCTTTGCCATAGCTCCAATGTGTAGTCATAAGTTTCGTTCTTGCTTTCATGCAGCTCCTTATCCAGGTCATCGATCTTGAAAGTTAGGATTTGTATCTCCCTTTCACTTTGTCAAATTTCGAACTTGTTCTTCCCTTGCTCTTCTTTGACATACTCCATTCTCTGATTCAGCACTTCATTGCTTTTGATTCTTTGTTCCTCCAGTGTCTTCACGTGCTCAGAGAGGTCATCAAACCTCTTATTAAAGTCGATGGTGATGGCATCTATTCCTGTTCGCAGGGCAGCTTCAACAAATGCTTGTGAATCAAGGAACTGATTCAGTCTGGCTTCCAATCGATTAAGCAGAATGTTAAGTCGATTGTTCTCATATTTCTGGTGCAGAATATGATGAGCTAGGGGGTGAGATGGTCGTCGGTTCACCAGGGGTGGAAAATAGGGTTCATCTCGGTAGGTTGGAGTTTGCGAGTCTCCAAGGTGGTGTTTCGAATCATTCAGACGAATCAGGTGATTGGAATCACGCCTGAATGGTGATTAACATGTGCAATCTACTGCCTCAAACAAGCTTCGCGGGCGTGGTACAATGAAATTAATAAATTTCTTCTTAGTCTCGGATTATTCAACTCACTTGTTGATGCTTAGCTTTTTATCTTGATTTGTGGCTCTGTCTTTGTCTACTCACTTCTCTATGTTGATGATATCATAGTCACAGGCAGCTGGTCACACACAGTATCTCGCATAATTAAAGATCTCTCTGTTCGGTTTTCTCTTAAGGACATAGGTGCTCTGTCCTACTTTCTAGGTGATTGATAACATCGTATTTGTACCCATTTTCACCATTGATTTCAAATGCTTTTTCAAAAGTTTTAATCAGTTTTAAGAACTTTTATTATGATTTCTATTTATTTGTAGTTTCAATGCTCTTTTCAGGAAACTTAGGGAAAATAATGGTAAATCATTTCACCGCGGCCACGAAGACTTGGCCCGCGGCCAGCAGGTGTCCCACCGCGGCCACGACATCCTGACCCACGGCCAACACCAGCTCGGCCATCCTTGGCCACTTCCACCTCTACCTTGAATCAAATCTATCCAAATTTGATCAAGCACCACTCCACATCAAGCACCATCCACCATTCAACATCCTACCATCTCCACAACCACGGACCTGTTCGTTGCACAAACGCTGCATCTACGTTGTGCGTCAAGAAAAAAAGACGCTGACGTAGCTAAATATCACGATGGGTTGACGCCGGACTGTTAAAATTAACAACCAAGAGGAGTCGCAGCTGCCGTTGAGCTGCCGCTGAAATTTCCAGCGTCCCATTTCTGTTGCTGCGTCTATTATTATTAATACCAGCGGCCTTCTTCTCTACATGATGGTGTTGGACTTGATGTCGAGGGTTGTCAAGTTTTACCCTAATTGAAATCAATAACCGCAAGTGCACAGCTGATCAATTGTAGTACTTAGGGATCGAATCCACAGGGAAGGAGGGTCTTTTCCTGCAAAAAGCCTTTGAAATAAGTTAAAGTAAGGAATTCTAGAACAAAAACGGTTTAGTGGGGGTTTGGTAGTGTGTTTAAAATGTAAAAACGAAATATTAAAAGAAAATACGAGAATTAAATGACGTAATAACTAAATTTAATGAAAATGACTAAAAATGATAAAAGCGGATATTCTAATGCTTAAATGAAAATGAACTAAAAAAGAAAGACAATATGGAACTAAAGCTTTAAAGAAAATCGGTGTTAAACAATGGAGAAGAAAGCGTTGGGGTTCAGGGAAGTTTTTTCAGGGGTACGAACGATTCAAAACATTGCTAGCGAGTAAATTTGTAAGATCTTAGCTTAAACTTTTCGAACTGGAGTCACGGACGTATGAATACGCCACTGTCGTGATCATAGACAACTATCTCTCTCAACCCTGACCAGTAGGTTTCCACTCTGGCCCTGGAAGAGAAGAGATGTATTATGTTTAAGACTCGTCCTAATTCACAAATCGCCCATAGGTAGGTTTCCACTCCTATGTTTGTTTTGCTCTCCCAAACTAGATCTGATACCTGATGAACACTTTCGTGTCACCAAGCATCTGGATCAGATTGTAGTTCATGACGCTACCCTCATGCAGTAAATACGAATTCAGAAGAAAAAGTTCTAAGATTCGGCTCAAAGGCTCATGGAATCCTCATCGAACATATAAATCCCCATCGAAAATCCCTTAATCCCAACAGTAAAACTACTCAGACATAATGAATGAAATCAAAGACATAATATTAAGAAGTAGAATAGAAACCAAAACTGAAAAAGAAAGAACAAGGGTTCAAGAGAACAAATCTCTCTCTCCCTAAAAGCTAAAGCAAAAACAATAAAAGTATGAAGTAATGATAGATGGTATTCGGTTCTATATCGTTTAGGGTTCCTAAGACATGTATTTATAGTGCTCAAGACCTCTCTGGACGTCACTTAGGGTTTCTCCAAATGTGGGCTTCAGAAATGGGCTTTTTCGGCTTGGAGTTGGCTTGCCGCGGTCTGGATGCTCCTGACCGCGGGAAATTGTCTGTTGGCCGCGGGTGGAAGTGCTTGCCGGCTGGTTTACGGGACATCTTGCTCTTTGCGTATCTTTTGATTGAACCGTTGGATTGCCAAGCTGTAAAGTGCACTGGAAAGCTGATACTTCCATCTTTAAGGTCTCTAAATTTGAGCTGGATCAGACGGTGAGACGGCCTTCAATCAGGGGTGAACTTCTGACGGTTTGACTCTGAGCTGAAATATGGTTTTCTATCCATTTTGTTAAGCTTTTCCCTAAGTTACCTGAAAAGAGTCTTGAAACTACAAATACTAGAAAAACGTAATAAAAGTACTTAAAAGCAATTGAAAACATAGAAAAAGTATTTCAAAACGATCCATAAAAGTGGTCAAAATACGATGTTATCAACTCCCCCAGACTTAAACCTTTGTTTGTCCACAAACAAAGCAAAAGCCTAAACTGGTTAAGTGAAAACAGAAATAGGAAATGCACAAATCTCATAGACATGAACTCCTAAACTATGACCAAAGATAGTGCATCAATCCACAACTTAATCTAGAAAATTCTCACCAAAGCACAAGAGATACTAGTCCACTTTTTCCGTCATGCAAAACTTAAACAATATAAATCTTGATTCCAGTCAACTAGCTCTCTACATTCATTAAGTTCAATAGTGAGTTCTCATTAAAGACATCATCCAGGGTATACGGCGTTTGGCATTAAAGGGCTATTTAAGTGGTGGAGTTAAAGTGTTTCGGGTTACCTGAAGATCTGGAGGATGCAAGATAATATGCAAAACCGCAAGAGAGATAAGGACCTGTTGATGACAACAGTTTTCAATCACTTCTTCTTGCCAAATGTTGTTGCATAATCCTTCCTCCTTTGTTGTAAACAGCTGTTCCCCCAGACTTAGATTCTTTCCGGGAATCAGAAAACAATCTCAAAAACTCCATAAAATCAAACACCAGTTGCCTTGGGACTTAAAATTCGACCTCTCTAGACTCTCTAAGGCTTTTATTTCCTTTCTTTTCTTATTTTCGGAAATTTTTTTTTTTTTTTTTTGGTGGAAAGGAAATGCCTTTTAAAGAGAGAGAGACTAGAGGACGAGATTGTACCAAAATTTGAGATTTTTCTAAGGCAAACTGAGCTTCCTCTTGTGTTGAATCCTTCCGGGAACTTTTCCGGCAAATCGCAGGTCTCTGTCCTTGGTGACTGAAAACTGCGTCGTTCCTCTTTCTCTCCAACGTTTTTGCACTTATCTGCATATAAGACAATAGAAAACAAGAGTGCATGTGGTTTGAAAGAGGATTGGTTAAGGTGGGGAACTAGCTAAAGATGAACTAGCTAGTCAGGATCAACAGAGAGTGGTAAAAGGATAAAGGAGTCCTGAATGTATGATACGTTTCCCTGGTCTAATGCTTCAATGAGAAAATTAAGTCCAAATTAAGTCCAAATAAAACAGAGCTAGTGTATCCCTTCATCTAAATCGAAATCATTCAAATTCCTCTGGGGTACTTCGTTTCAAATGTGCTTAGCTACCGCCTAATCTAGTCCTAAATCATGAATGAGCAAGTCACTAGGAACAGTCTAAAGCACACAGTCAACTATCATTGATTCATGTTCACCATTCCCTTTTAAAACGTATTTTGTTTTGAAAACCGATTTTGAAAAACTTTAAGGAAAATGCAAAAAGTGTAGATAATGCAAGACTCATGAAAGAAAAGTGGTTAGAAAGGGATGAAATTCTCCCCCAGACTTAAATCACACTGTCCTCAGTGTGAAACAAGTCGAGATTGGATGAGAAAAATGCATAGATAATCGAATTGGTAAGGACAAAGAGAACTTACCTGGATCCGGGATGCTGGTGGAGATGAACCGGATTCATTCGAAGGGGTTTGGGAAGGTGATTAGGTGGTGATGAAGGTGGTGGAAGAAGATGAATGAGGTGGAGGGTGATTGGTGAGGTGAAATGGGGTGAAATTGGGTCGGGTTTGATGTCAACGACCAGATGCCGCGGTCAGGGGCTGCACGACCGCGGTGATCAAGCACTTGGCCACGGTCAGGACTACGCGACCGCGGTCGATGGTAGGTTTCCCGCGGTTAGAACGTCTGCGACCGCGGAGGCTTATATCGCGGCCTCTTCCTGCTTCTCCTTGGTTCCTGCTGGGCCGAGCAGACAAGTACCATCCTTCTTTTTGGTTTTTTTCGGGTTTTTTTATTTTTTTGGCTTTTTTGTTTTATAAGAAACACCGGAAACTAAGAAAAAGAAAAAAATCAAAAGAAAAAGAAAGAAAAATCCTAAAGAAAACAATACCTAAATGGGTTGCCTCCCATTAAGCGCTTTTGTTTTAAGTCGTTTAGCTCGACTTTTGGTGTTGGACGTGACTTATTCCAATGAAGAAGACCTTGTCCTGAGACAAGTCTTTTTCGACATCTCCTTGCTTTGCCTAGCAGGTTCTTCGTCACTCCAAAGTTCTTCTTAAAGCTCTTCTGTTGCAGAACGTTTTCCTGCTTTGCTGTTGTATGGAACAGCTTCTGTGAAGACATCTTTGTCGATATTAGCAAATGAAATCCTCCGGTTTGGCCAGTCCATTATAGCTCCGGAAGTTTGATATGTTCATAATTTGCATCATTTAGGTTGCATAAATCATTCCAAATCATGTTTTATTTCATGTATTTTAGGTCCCTAGGGTTTGTTTTAGAACTTAGGAGATGCATTAGGTCCCAATGAGTCTTTGCATGTTTTGAGTGTCTATCAGGTGATTATGGAGCTGAAAAGATGAATCCAGGAGGTGGAATGGTGAGCAGAGCTTGAAAAAGTGGAAAACTTGAGTCTATGGAGGTTATCGGCCATTCTCGCTGGCCAGGAAGGTTTTACCGGCCATTTTCATGTACCGCGGGAAGCTTTACCGGCCATTTTCACGTACCGCGAATTAAGTATATCGGCCAAAATCTCCGGGTGCGAACGAGTCTCAGAAATCACCTGTCCGGGGAGCCTTCCGGTCCGATTCAGATGGCGGGTCCTTCATAGAAGTTGGAGAGCATTGAAGCACGGTCTCATAGCAATTGGAATCGTAGAATTCGGACGCGTGAGCAGAGAGATAAGCTCGTCGGAAGAAACCCCTGTCTCGCAGGTATTCCGGACCGAGCAGATCAGTTCTGAAGGATGCGAAGGACGGTGCACTTCCAGGCCGATTCAGCTTCCGGGTCCTTCATGAGAATCAGAGACATTTGAGTTTTCTTTCCAGAACGTCCAAGAGCATTCAATTCGGATCTATGAGCAGGAAGATACGGCCTCCGGAATGGACACATGTCTAGACGCCTCTCTCTGGTCGTATACATGCACTGCAAAGATGTGCCCTCCAGGAAGCCTTCCACCTCCCAAGCACTGAAACTTCCTTCACAAAAGTTGGAGATAAATGAGTCCTCTGTCTTCTGCAACCGAAATCATTCAATTCGGACAAGTATCACAGGAGTTACACTCTCCGGAATGCGAAGTGATCTAAGCTGCTCTGGATGCTGCGAGATGGTCTTGCGACTTGGTTAACCCGCAGGCCTGAAAATGAACACCTGAATGCTGATGCTGCGAGTTGAAATGTGCGGGTAAACTATCACTGGAAGAGGTCTGGAGCTCCCGAGCAAGAGAAATGCTAAGTCCACAATCGTGCGACTTAGGCATGCGAGTCATCCGCGCCTGGATCTATGCCGCACGATCACTCGGAATTCACTCCGACTTGAGCCTGCGACCTAAGTGCAATAGAGACCAACCCGCACAGTTTCTACATCCCCCAGAAACCGGCTCAGCCCTGCGAGTTGGAGAGGAAGGAGACCATGCCGCAGAAACACTCGCAATTCACTCCTAGATAGGCGTGCGGCTCCGACAAGGTGATTCAAGCCTCACAAGACAAGTCTTCATCTACTGCGACTTAGGTGTGCGGCCTGGGACATACTGAACCGACCCGCAGCTTTTCCCACTTTATCCATTAAAGCCGGGTCAGGACCCGGTTTGTTCCGGGCTGACCCGGTTCGTTTTTAAGAAGGTATAAATACTTTTTAGGGTTTTTTGGGGGAGAACTAAGTTTTATTCCCTTTGTCTCTTGCCTTTTTGGTGAAAAGACTCCATTAAGAAGAGAAATATCTTTATTTGAGTGTTTAATCAAGAGAGTTTAAGGAGATCTGGGTGTTTAAAGCTGTTTTCTTTTGAATCTATCATCTCCATCTCCATTTCTCATCATTAATCATGCTAATCTACTCAACTTGCAAAAGTTTAAGAGAGATTAGTATGATTAGTGAGTAGTCACCTTAATGAGGTTCTAGATGTGTAGGTTAGGGTGCTAAAGTGTTAGATTAGGAGTGCTTAGGGCTAGATTCATTGATTCATCTCTCTAAACAGCTGTTCTCTATGCTAAATCCTTGATAATCACTTGAGATCTAGATTCTGGGAATTTCATGCACCAAAAGTGTTTGATGAAATTCCTGAAAGAGTTGTGTTAGAGGTTTAAGTAATTTTTCATCATGGGAATGATTTGTTAAATGCTTGAATGATCATTAAGAGCTGTTTGTTAATGCATATTGATTCATGTTTCACAAATGGGAATTTGGTTTGAAAATGGATTAGTATAGGGGTTAATACCTTCATGAGAGGATTAACCTAGATTAGAGTTCTTAATCATTTGAATCATGTCTCATCATTGTCATTAGCATTTCTAGTTTAACACCAAGGCACCCTAACCAACTATCATGTCTAGAATCTCATGCCTCCATCATATCATATTCACATCATTTGTCATTGTCATTTGTCTTTAAACCTGTTTATGTTTATAGTTGTCTCTAGATTAATCAAAACCTATTCTTGTTTGCTTGAATTAAGAACTTGATCATATAGCTTAGTGTCTAACACCACATCTGGATTGATAAACCTCTTTGTACTACATTGACAAGGGGATTGATAGCCCTGAGACCCTTAAAAGTCTTATCTATCAATTGGCGCCGTTGCCAAATTGTGGAATCACTGGATATGTTGCATCTCTCGTCTCGACAATGTAGAAGTCGACAGGCACTATGCAATCTCCTATTCTCAAAGGAATTTCATGAGCTATTCCTTGAGGTGTTGCATTAGAATCATCAGCTAGGCTAATATTTGCTTTAGTCCTGCGCAGGTGTCTAATACCAAGTCTCAAAGCAATTGCCTTGGACATCATGTTAAGACAAGCTCCAGAATCACATAGCACGTTTTTAAACATTTCTCCTCTAATAGAACAAGAGATAAGAAACTGACCTACACCTTCGATTTTTTGAAGTGTTCGAACAGGTTTACCTCTTCTGGCATGATTGAACAAGTCTTCTATCTCAGGGATTGATTCTTTGCTCTCACAGAAGTAGTGGCCTATCATGAAGTCCTTGCAAGCTTTGGCAAACGTGATTCCTTCAGGTAAATTTCGAACCACATCATTGAATTCGTCGAGCTTTTCCTTGCTGATTTTGTTGGTGTAGTGGCTGCACTCTTCCGGGTTTTTGAGGTGAATCGCATAGACAGCTGCTTCTGGTGTTGTTGCTTCCTCCTTTGCTTCCTGGATGGTCTCATGGGTCTTCTGGCTCGATGTACTTCCTCTCTAGACTTATATCTTTAGTTTTGGTTGCTGGAATCTGCTCTCCAAGTCCTTGCATGATCTCTTCAACCTTTTCTTCAACTTCATCAAGAGCATAGACTACTTTGTCCATAGTTGAGTCAAGCTCTTCGGTTTTGTCGATGACTTTGTAAACCTTCTCTGAAACTTCGACTGTAAAGTCATAAGACTCGTTCTTAGCTTCGTTTAGGGCTTTGTCCACGTCATCGAGTTTGAAATCCAGGTCCATGAATTTGTTTTTGGTCTTGCGAAGCTCATAGTTGTGCTTTGCTTGCTCTTCCTCCATGCTGTTGAACCTGTTAGCAATCATAGCTGCATCCTTGGTTGCACGTTCTTCTATTGAATTGACTTGTGAGGCTAGGTTATCGATTTTTTCATTGAAAAGTTTCGATATCCCATCAATCCTTTCGTTTAGAGCAGTTGTTGCGGTTGCTTGAGCTTCTATGAACTGTCTGATCACGCCTTCGAGCTGACTCAGTCTGTCACTGAGCTGGACGTTCTCATCTTGCTGGAGAACCTGGTGAGGTAGGCGATACATAGAGTATCTAGGGTTTGCCATTTGAGGTGCGTAGGGCTCCTTCTGGAACGTTCTGTTGTCTTCGGGTTGAGTTTTTTCGTAGAGATCGTGTAGATGCTTCTCTCTGCGTCTGGTGGCTTGAGGAGTGTTATAGAAACCTTCCTCATTTTGTATATTTCGATTTATAGGATCCATATCTTCTGAAATGGAAACAAAGTAACCAAAAAATGGAAAGTTGCAGAAAAGGGGGTTCTAGAGTTGATTTACTAACCTTTCTCGGGGTTTTGCAGAAAAGAAAACGCGTGCCTTTCCCCGGCAATGGCGCCAAAAACTTGATGGTGTTGGACTTGATGTCGAGGGTTGTCAAGTTTTACCCTAATTGAAATCAATAACCGCAAGTGCACAGCTGATCAATTGTAGTACTTAGGGATCGAATCCACAGGGAAGGAGGGTCTTTTCCTGCAAAAAGCCTTTGAAATAAGTTAAAGTAAGGAATTCTAGAACAAAAACGGTTTAGTGGGGGTTTGGTAGTGTGTTTAAAATGTAAAAACGAAATATTAAAAGAAAATACGAGAATTAAATGACGTAATAACTAAATTTAATGAAAATGACTAAAAATGATAAAAGCGGATATTCTAATGCTTAAATGAAAATGAACTAAAAAGGAAAGACAATATTGAACTAAAGCTTTAAAGAAAATCGGTGTTAAACAATGGAGAAGAAAGCGTTGGGGTTCAGGGAAGTTTTTTCAGGGGTACGAACGATTCAAAACATTGCTAGCGAGTAAATTTGTAAGATCTTAGCTTAAACTTTTCGAACTGGAGTCACGGACGTATGAATACGCCACTGTCGTGATCATAGACAACTATCTCTCTCAACCCTGACCAGTAGGTTTCCACTCTGGCCCTGGAAGAGAAGAGATGTATTATGTTTAAGACTCGTCCTAATTCACAAATCGCCCATAGGTAGGTTTCCACTCCTATGTTTGTTTTGCTCTCCCAAACTAGATCTGATACCTGATGAACACTTTCGTGTCACCAAGCATCTGGATCAGATTGTAGTTCATGACGCTACCCTCATGCAGTAAATACGAATTCAGAAGAAAAAGTTCTAAGATTCGGCTCAAAGGCTCATGGAATCCTCATCGAACATATAAATCCCCATCGAAAATCCCTTAATCCCAACAGTAAAACTACTCAGACATAATGAATGAAATCAAAGACATAATATTAAGAAGTAGAATAGAAACCAAAACTGAAAAAGAAAGAACAAGGGTTCAAGAGAACAAATCTCTCTCTCCCTAAAAGCTAAAGCAAAAACAATAAAAGTATGAAGTAATGATAGATGGTATTCGGTTCTATATCGTTTAGGGTTCCTAAGACATGTATTTATAGTGCTCAAGACCTCTCTGGACGTCACTTAGGGTTTCTCCAAATGTGGGCTTCAGAAATGGGCTTTTTGGGCTTGGAGTTGGCTTGCCGCGGTCGGGACAAGTGTGACCGCGGGGAACAAGTGTTTGGCCGCGGTCGGGATGCTCCTGACCACGGGAAATTGTCTGTTGGCCGCGGGTGGAAGTGCTTGCCGGCTGGTTTTACGGGACATCTTGCTCTTCGCGTATCTTTTGATTGAACCGTTGGATTGCCAAGCTGTAAAGTGCACTAGAAAGCTGATACTACCATCTTTAAGGTCTCCAAATTTGAGCTGGATCAGACGGTGAGAAGGCCTTCAATCAGGGGTGAACTTCTGACGGTTTGACTCTGAGCTGAAATCTGGTTTTCTATCCATTTTGTTAAGCTTTTCCCTAAGTTACCTGAAAAGAGTCTTGAAACTACAAATACTAGAAAAACGTAATAAAAGTACTTAAAAGCAATTGAAAACATAGAAAAAGTATTTCAAAACGATCCATAAAAGTGGTCAAAATACGGTGTTATCACTACACCCTTACGTTCCAAACATCAAAAATATATTGTTGTTTTTGTGTCGCTGACGCTGGCCGCAGCGTTTGTGCATAGAACAGACCCCACCTCACAATCCATCACCAACACCAGGTAAGTTTTCTTTTCCTTAATCTTTTCAATTTTTCACATACTCTATTTCTCATCCTTGCCTGATTTATTTCACATTGGGAGCAGTGTGATTTAAGCCTGGGGGAGAATTTCATCCTTTTCTAACCACCTTTTCTTGCATGAGCCTTTGCATTCTGCATTTTTCTTTAAAATTTTTCAATTTTTTTGGTTTTTCTTAAAACTTTTCAAAAATATTTTGAGTTTCAAAAAGTGTTTTCAAAGGTCAAATACAATTTGAGGGAATAATGACAAAATCGATGATGAAAACGAACCTGTTTGCTTCTACACCAATCATTCATAAAAAGCTCTTTCAAGGTTTAGTGCTAGACTAAGCGGTAGCTAGAGTACTTACACTACAAAATCCCACCAGAGGACTTCTATTCATGGAGATCTTTTCTGACAGGATACTAACTCATTTTACTTGGACTTAATCTTGACATCTAATTTTCTCACCAATGGTTTTAAAAAGGCATCATGATATACATCTAGAACATCTTTACCTTACTGTTTCCACTCGTTGTTGTCCTAGATGACCAGTTCATCTTTAGCTGGTACCTTACCCTTAGCCCAAACCTTCATATTCAAACCTCATACACTCTCTTTTAAGTCTATGTCGACAGATATGTACAAAAACGCCGGAGAGGGAAGAACAACATAGTTTTCAGTCACTCAAGAGAAGGACTGAAAGAACTCGGGAAGGAAGTATACCATGCAACCTCATCAAGCCTTATGATGTCTCAAAAAGCTCATTCTGAAAGGTAATTTTCGTGCTCGACTCTAAGTCAAAAGGCGGTTTCCCCTTTCCCAAAAAAAAAAAGAAAAGAAAGGAAACCAAGAGCTTAAAGAGTCTTAGAAGCCAAAATCATCTGAGCCAAGGCAATAGGTATTCACTTAAGGAGTTATAGATTCACAACCTGGACAAAAATCTAAGTCTGAGGAAATTATAAGGAGAACCTCAAGAAAGAAGATCAGAAATTTTGAAGCAATGAGAATGTGACTGAAAACTGTGGGGGCATTGACAGTTCCATCCTTTCTTGCTGTTTTGTATAATGTCCTGTCTCTCCAGAAAAAGGTAACCCCAAACACATCAAGCCTTACCATTAAAAGCCTTTTGGTACCTAACCTTGAATGCCTTGTTTAATATCCTTTTGATGAGAATCACTGAAACCTTTAATGAATGTAAAGAGCTAGTTGATTGGAAGTTAGTTCTAAGTGTGTGGATTTTCACATGACGGATTAACAGACTAGTTATGTTTGTATTTTGGTGAGAATTTTCTAGACTTGATCAGATTGATGCATTGTCCATAATTAAAGTCTAAAAGTATGGTTGCTGAAATTTTTGAGTTCCCTCTCATTTCTCTTGAATGATATTTTCCAGATTGAATCTTGTTTTGTTTGAGGACAAACAAAGTCTTAAGTTTAGGGGAGTTGATAACACCATATTTGTACCCATTTTCACTATTGATTTCAAATGCTTTTTCAAAGATTTTAATCAGTTTTAGGAACTTTTATTATGATTTCTATGTATTTGTATTTTCAAAGATCTTTTCAGGAAACTTAGGAAAATGATGGCAAAATAGAAGAAATCCACTTTTTCAGTTCAGAGTCAGACCGTTAGAAGTTCAGCCTCAGATGAAGATTTTCTCACCGTCTGATCCAGCTCAAATTTGGCGAAAATAAAGAGGAGACAACCAGCTTTCCATATCACTTTACATCACAAAGATCCAACGGTGCCATCAAATGATACATGGAGAACAAGTTGACCCATTTCACCGGCCCCGGAAGACTCTCACCCGCGGGAAAACTACATTTTACCTGTCCTGGAAGAGTCTCACCCCCGGTGGACCTAAGGACGAGCCACAAGGCCCAACATCAAAGCCCACTTCGCCATTCCTCTTAAGAGAAGTCCTAAATGAGACGTGGAAGACCTTAGGACCTATAAATACATTTTTTAGCAGTCCTAAACGGGTGTGTGCTCCTGTAATGAGATTTTGAGCCACCAAACTTTTTTTTTTCTAGGGTCAGAATCCCCAGATCCATAGTTCTTTCTCCTTTCTATCTTATTAACTTTTATGTTTCATCTTTTTCATTCTTTCATGTCTCTTATCATTCCTTGCATCATGTAGATTTGTCCCAGAGAGTCAAGTTGTTTGAAGAAGTTTTCGATAGGCATACATATCGATTAGGATTTCTAAGTTTCTAAACTATATTCTGGATCTCATCTCTTCTAAGTTGTTTATATTGCATAAGAGTAGATTCATGACCTATTCACTGAGCCTAGGATCGATCAGAGCCAAGAGGTGTTGTATCAGATCATCCATACCTAGCTTCAGAAGAACATAGTCGCTATAGGAGTCGAGAGCTACCTATAGAGAAGATGTGAGCAGACGAATTTAATGTCTTATGCATGATCTTATTTCTGGCATGAGAGCGAGAGTTAATTG
The DNA here is from genome assembly GCF_000478725.1 of Eutrema salsugineum. Classification (NCBI taxonomy): domain Eukaryota; kingdom Viridiplantae; phylum Streptophyta; class Magnoliopsida; order Brassicales; family Brassicaceae; genus Eutrema; species Eutrema salsugineum. The sequence goes on from NW_006256342.1 coordinate 8,146,294, forward strand.
TCAGATCTAAGTGATTAGTTGATTAAGATGGCGAGAGTTGGTTAATCATACATATATCTATTCTAGTTCCATGCAGATCCCAGAAACAGATGAAGATAAATCGCTCGGAAGCTAATTGGAAATACCACTAAACATCGATTAGAGTAAACTGGAGAAGTCTAAATCGCCACCTATGAGTTTAGAGTCTATAGTTTGAGTCGATATGCTTGAGATATTCTTTTAACAATTCATAAGCATTGCATATTATTTCTTGTGAATATTAGATTAGGTTTAGTTTAGGATTCTTAACCAAAACCCCAAATCCCATGAGTTTATGACTTTGCTTACTTTCTCAGTTTGTTGTTTTTCGCAGATTAGACATCCTCCCTGTAGATCAACACCCTAAGTTCTACAACGTAAATATGTGCACTTGCAGACACTAGGGTTTTATAAATTTAAAACTTTTTGAGGACCAACAGACTTGTTAAAAACAAACCCTAGGCTCGCAAGCCCATAGTGATTGGCCTCGGGGTAGCAGTCTAGAGTTTAAAAATTATAAAACCATAATGTCTGAAAGTGCACAGATATACGTTGTAGGACATAGAGTGTCGATCCACAGGGTAGATGTCTAATGTGCAAGGAAACACCAAACTGGGAGAGTAAGCAAAGTCATAAACTCATGGGGGTTTTGGGGTTTTTGGTTATGGAAACTAACACTAATCATAACCTAATATTTACGGGAAACTAAATGAATCCAAATGAGTTGCTAGAGAATATCTAGAGGGTGTTCGACTCAAACTAAGGACTCTAGAATTATAGTGGGCGATTTAGACTTCTCCGGTTTACTCTAATCAATGTCTAAGCATTTCCAATTAGCTTCCGGGCAATTTATCCTTATCTAATTTCTGGGATTGCATGGAACTGGAATAAGCATATGTATGGCTAACCAACTCTTGTCATCTTAACCAACTAATCACTTAAATCTGACAATTAAATCTTGCTCTAATGCGAGGAATAAGATCATGCATTTACTACTGAATTTGTTTGCTCACATCTTCTCTACAGGTAGCTTTGGACTCATGTAGCAACTATGTTCTTCTGAAGCTAGGTACGGATGATCTGATACAGAACTCTCGTGGCTCTGATCGATTCTAGGCTCAGAGAATAGGTCATGAATCTACTTTCATGCAGTATAAACAACTTAGAAGAGATTAGATCCAGAATATGGTTTAGAAACTTAAAAATCCTAATCGAACATGTATCTTATCGATGACTCTCTCGAAACTTGACTATCTGGGACTAATCGAACAAGATGTAGGAAATGATAAAAGACATGAAAGAATGCATAAGATGAAATAGAAAATCTAATTAGATAAACAGGAGACAAAACAATGGTTCAGGAGAAAAATCCTCATCTCCATCGCCTAACCCTAAGAAAATAAAGTTTGGTGGCTCAAAAACTCATTACAGGACCACACACCCGATTAGGACTGCTAAGAAATGTATTTATAGGTCCTAAGGTCTTCCAGGTCTCATTTAGAGCTTCTCTGCAGAGGAATGATGAAATGGGCTTTGATGTTGGGCCTTGTGGCTCGGCATAGGTCCACCGGGGGTGAGAGTCCGGGGGTGAGAGTCTTCCGGGGCAGGTGGAATGCTTGTTTCCCGCGGGTGAGAGTCTTCTGGGACTGGTGAATTTGGTCAATTTTCTCTTCACATAACTTTTGATTGCACCGTTAGATTGTCCTGATGTAAAGTGTTATGGAAAGCTTGTTGTCTTCTTTTGAATGTCTCCAAATTTGAGAAAGATAAAACGCTGAGAAAGTTTTCATTCGGGGCTGAACTTCTGACGGTCTGATTCTGAGCTAAAAATCTGGATTTCTTCTATTTTGTCATCTTTTTCCCTAAGTTTCCTGAAAAGAGCTTTGAAACTACAAACATAGAGAAATCATGATAAAAGTTCCTAACACATTAAAAAATTTTGAAAAATCATTTGAAATCAACGGTGAAAATGGGTACAAATATGGTGTTATCACTAGGGATCGAAATTCATCGCACACCAGCTGTTCTTCGTCTCACTTAGCTAAAATACACAACTGATCTCCTCTCTCGCACTAATATGACAGGAGCTAAGCCTGTGGTCACACCGATGTTCTCCACGCAATCTCTTGTCAAAGCCGGTGTCAACCTTGGTGATGTTGACGCCAAAGAGTATCAGACAATTGTGAGAAGTCTTCAGTATCTCTCCTTCACACGTCCTGATATTGTGTTTGCTGTGAATCGCTTATCCCAGTTTATGCATTGTCCAACGACTGATCACTAGGATGCTGTGAAACGGGGGTTTTGTTACTTAGCTGGAATAATTACTCATGGCATCACTCTTCGTTCAAACTCTCCGATCACACTTCATGCCTATGCCGATGCAGATTGGACAGGAGATCGCGATGATTACTCTTCTACGAATGGGTATATTGTCTATCTTGGGCTTCACGAAATCAAAAAGGTGTGGCTCGTTCGACTACAGAAACAGAGTATCGGGAGTTTCAGAGGCTGCGTCAGAAGTTAAATGGATCGGCTCTCTTCTGTCTGAGCTTGGCATCAACCTGCCAGTTGTTCCTACTATTCACTGCGACAACATTGGTGCCACATACATCTGCGCTAATCCAGTCTTCCATTCCTGTATGAAGCACATCGCTCTAGACTACCACTTCGTTTGAGAACTTGTTCAAACTGGTCTTCTTCGTTCTCTCACATCACTTCCACTAATCAGCTGGCTGACACTTTTACAAAGCTACTGCCGCGAGCACGGTTTCTGGATCTAGCTGTGAAGATTGGAGTTACCTCCGGAGCTCTATCTTAGGGGGCGTGTTAGGATAATACCAAAGGATATTCCCTATGATAAGATATTCTCTTGGGATTAGATTTGGTTCAATCCGTTTGTATCTAGATAGAGTCAAATCTCTCTTACATGTTGTATATAAACATGTGTAACTCTTCATAATCTATATACAGAAAATGACACGCTCTTCAATAATAACCACGAGAATAAAGTAAAGGAACAAGGAAGAGAATTGAAAACAGAGGAAAATGCAAGATCGATGATTTTGGGTCCTCTTGGACACCTACATGGATATGGGTTTTTGCTTTCGGCCCATTTGAATACTTAGAGAGAGGGTCTATCCATGGGCTGCACCTCCCCTAGAGGAATAGTCAGAGCCCTTCCATATGTCTGGGATGTACTCTGAGTTATAAAAATAAAATGATTTTGGGACCGAATGGACGAGAGTTTTTTTTATTTAAGATGGAACTGAATGGACGAGAGTTTTATGTATCGAAAGCTAAGTATTTGGCGAAAGTATTTTCAATGAAAAGAGTAGGATTTAGAGAGTGAAGAATTGTGTCCTCTTTCTAGGGAAGAGAGGGTTTTATTTATATAGTTTAGCTGATCCAGGTCAGCATATCGTGTTAATTTTCCTCAGTTGGGTTGGGTTTTTGATCTCCTTGTTGGGTTTGGTACTTTGATACTCGAGAGTTTCTCACCAACTTCCCTTGCTGCTTATACTCTTCCCCCAATATGATTATCCAGAGTCGCATAGATGTTGACCATTTGTACCCTGTGGGTTTGGTGTGCCGGTTGATAAGAACACCCATATTTGTATCTTCTGTATGAGAAGTGATCAGTCACTTAATTACTTAAAATGACATTCGTAGGGGGAAATCCAAGTATATAATATCGGCACCCGTGTGAAGAGTATAAGTTCGTTGTTGCTGTTTACCTTCGAGTATTGCTACCTAATTATTTATGCTTACCTTCCCATGCATTAATGCCCGGCTCTATGTTGGATGTTGAAGGATAGACATGTTCATGTTGAATTACTTGTCTCCTTACTACTAGAGGCGGCTCAAACATAATGAATCCTTATTCTCAATATTGGAAATTGACTGTTTCTCATTTTTGTAATAAAAAAGGGCTCTCATTTTGGAAGAAAACATCTAAAAAACAAAAAAATAACAAAAACAAAAACAAAAACAAAAAAAAAATTGGCCCTGAACATTTGCAAACCTTACTCTCGCTCAAATCTGCCCCCATGCCTACTACCGCATTATCTATGTCACATGGCACGAGTTGGCGGGCTAAGGAAAAATTGACTCTTATTCTAATCCAAACCACTTATCCCCTTACATCATTCAATAAATGTACTATAATTTACTTTTGATTCCCTTCTTCAGAGGGAGTCCATGAATGATAATGTGGTAGATAGCAACTATCTATTTTAAAAGAGTTTAAACTTAGTAAAACATTTGAACTTTGACCTTTTCATCCTCCCTCCTTCCCTCCCCTCGCTGAAATTATGAAGCCACTTAGCAAATATCCTTCTGAGTCTCATATAAATTAACAATTCTCAATCACCACTTTCTTGAAAAAGAACACAAGTCTAAAACAATGTATTCTTCATTTTCTCTACCCAACCGCTACGTTTCTATTCCCATCTTGGCCATAAATCTCTTTCTTATACACATTGTTTCATCCCTCAACCTTACCAATGAGTATCTCAACCACAAATGCCTCGTTAGTCAAGGGAAATATAAACCTGGAAGTAAGTACGAGTACAACCTGTACGGTCTCTTCCGTGACATCGCTAAGAAACCTTATCTTCAGGTCGGTTTCTCACACACAACTTCTAATACCGGTCCCGATGCTGTCACCATTATATTCCAGTGCCGTGGTGACTCCTACGGGTCTCATTGCCGTTCCTGTGCTGCCACCGCCGTTCACGGGGTAATGTCACTTCAGCATTATCAATTTACATATATACAAACTAGTAGTGGAATATTTTTAAACTAGTTGCTATTTTTGGGAATAAAACTTGTTGTTGTCCTTTTTGTGAGAATTAGCCTATAAACTATACTTGTATTGCACTGTGAAACCCTATATTAAAGCCAAAAGAGAAATCAGTACAGGAAACCAAAAGTCAGACTAGAGTAGAAAAATTATCATAGCTGTTGCGTAGAAACCTAAATATAATATTGATGCTTTCATATGCTAATATATTAAGAAGAGTTGCAAATCATTATAATCATTTACTATGGAAATAATTACGATAAAAAAATCTTTATACAATATGTACATGGATATGTATATTGCAGTATCTTCAGAGGTGCCCAGGAAACAAAGGGGGAACAATATGGTACGACCAATGTTTTCTCGATGTTAGTATGATCAATGACAAAGCCCCAAGGAAAATCAATTACGAGAATATATTCTCTATGCACAACCCAAACGACGTGATAGGGGATAGAGAATCGTTTAAGAAAGAGACGAGGGATCTCTTCTACGAGCTAATTCTGAAAGCTGATATACCAACCGCGGACGGCAACAACTTCCTATATTACGCGGCAGGGGAGAAAAAGATCGGGAGGAATAAACTGTATGCAATGGTGCAGTGTGCGCATGACATATTAGATTGCAAAGGTTGTTTGGAATGGAGTATTAAGGAGCTTTCTAAGAGCTCCGACGGTAAACAAGGAGCGAGAGTTTTAGGTACGATATGTAATATAAGGTATGAGCTATACCCTTTCCTTAGAAATTAAACATTGTTTGATGACAATTTCCAATTGTGTAATGGTTTTGTCTACTTTCCAGGTCTCTTTTTTTTTTTTTTAGCGTTAACCATTTTTTTGTCTCTTTTTCTGTTTCGGTTCCATCTTTTTAGGTCCTATGAATATTTAATAATAGGGTCCTAAAATTAGTAATGAGATAACAGGTTCTTCTAATCTTTCTTAATTACAGATGCTTTTAAAAATATAACAAACTTATGAGTGTTTGGTAAAATGATCATAAGAAAATAAAGTTTACCTACATCATCAATACTTCTGCATGAAACGTCATTGGATTAGATATGTGAGCTTCTGGAATGGATTTAACCAAGTTTAAGATATGTATAATTCTGAAAATGATTTCACCAAGTATAAGAGTTGTCTACTTCTGAAAGGATTTATATTTATTTGTTACATGGCTACATATCCCAACTAAATTATTGTATTTTCTTTCTACTATAAGAAATAAAATGCATAGTGAAATTGACATGCACAAACTAACATATATTATGTTGCCAACATTATGACCATCAATCTGCTCATTTTTCTAGTTACGCCATACTGAAATCCTTCAGATCTATTATATTAAAACAGAAGCACATTTAATACTTGCTTCTACACACTCCTAATTTTTTTTTAAGTGTTTAAAAATAATTTTAATAATTATTTATATTTAATTTCGAAAATTAGTTATTAATTTAAATATTTTTAGAGTTCCTTTATAGATAATTTAGATTTGATTTGATTTGATTAAAAATAATAAATCAGATATTAATTTAGATTTGATTTAAAGATTCTAATTTAAATAATATTTATACTATTAAACATTTTGATCAAAAATATCTAGAATTTTTGAAAAAAAAATTCACATATGAAAAATAATGGTCATATTTGAAATATAAAATATTTATAATGATGTAAATGATATGATATTTATGTTGTTTATATAATATATTTACGATTATAATTTATTTACAAATTAATAATAAAATAATAGGTAACATTCAAATGTATAATTTAAATATTAAAAATATATTTTTTAAAATTCATAGAACTAAAAATATATATAAAAAACCGGGTTAAAAATATTTTGGTAACTAATATCACTAATTTTGAATTATACATGTATATCGAAAATATATTTTTCATACAAAATCAAAACATAAAAAATTAAAAATTATTGCATACACTATAATGTGGTTTGAAAAACCAGTTGTACACTCCCTTCGTTGATTAAATTTTAGAAAACTATAATGCTAAATAATATTGTTAATACATCTCAAACTTTTAACAAATATTTATATTATACGGTAATATGAACGGAAAAATTAGAATTATGTTTTTATAATAGTTCATTTTGAATTAATATTAGCGGACAGGTTAAAATTATATTTTTTATGATCATAATTAATTTTAATACTATAAAAATATATCTAAACACAAAAATCAATATTTTCGCTTATTAAAAAATATATTTATAAAAATAATTATATCTGAACTCAAAAACACAAATTATATTACAAAATTTGTTAAAAAATAAAAAATATTCCCGTGCGGATGCACGGGGTTAGAATCTAATTTTGAATTAAAGCTCACCTGGACTCTTTAACTAACCGACATATAAATATCTATATACTTATTTGTGTAGTGATTTGCTTACGTGTCGCGCTCACAGCAATTTTCACAGCCTTTTGCTTACGTGTTAGCTCCAGAATAAATTTCAGCCGCAAAAAGACCGTTTAACCTTATTTTCCAATTATGTGTCATTTTTTATTGGTTTTTATCTGATGATATTAAAAAAAAAACTTAAAACAAACCGGTTTAAATTATTATGGTTTAATGTTTAATTTCATGGTCATCAAACCATTTTTAAAATTATATATAACCAAAATTTTAAAAAAAAAATTAACAAAAACATTTTTTAATAAAAAAAAATAGAATCTATATCTCTTAGTGTTTATCATTTCTTATATTTCGAAATTTAGAAAAATCTAATAAAAATGTTAAAAGAAACAAAAAATGGAAACTATTTAAATAGTAATGGAATGTCGTTTCAAAAAAAAACTAATATTTAAAAAAAAACTCTAACAAAAAATTTTTTAAAAAAAAAAAAATATATATATATATATATATATCATTAATAGAATGACAGTATTTGTGATATTTAAAACACATAAAACAATAATTAAATCGAATAATTTTATACAGTAATTCAAAAAATTACGTCTAAAATACATAGAACAGTGATCAAAATATCTCTAAACTATTTAAACTAAATTATTTGGATTCTAATATGTTTTTATTTACTCTTTTTTATTCTATATTGTTTTCACGATCATATCTTCCAACAGAAAAATACAAGAAAATCTAACAAACAAATATATTCAACAATAAAAACAAATGAATCCAAACTACTATTAGATTTTCAAACAATCAAATGAAAAAATATATTTTTGCGCAGGAAAGTTAACTAGTATTTATTTGTTTGTTTACAAAAAAAAGTTGATAAACAATTTAAAAAATCAATCACCGCAAAAATAATCCAGCTTTCTTTCTTTCTATTCCGTATTTAGTCTCGTGTAAATAGTGGATGAATAATTATTTTTTTGAATTTTCCAAAAGTTTTTTTTTTACTAAGGCAAAGAACTCGTTGAATATTCAAAAGTTATACGTCGAGAAAATGCGAAAGGCATGATCTTTGTCACCTTTTAAAAAATCATAAAGAGGTGGTGAGAACTTTAGGTTGGTCGTGGACATCGACTCTCTCCTCGCACTAGAATTAGATAAACACTTCTCTCCCTCTATTTTCATATTCATCATAAACTAGTAAATCTGTTCATCCCACAACTCTTAGAATCTCAAAAAAAAAAAAAAAAAAAAACTCTTATAATATTTCAAGAGATCGATTCATATATGGATGATCCTCAGGTTCCTCGAGTTACATCCAATTATTCAAGTATTCCTCTACTTGGTTGCATCATAGACACTCTTGTTCATCTTTTTACGGACTCCAACACAATCTTTTCTGACGAACAAGGCAAGGAAATCGTAGACGTGGCGGTCGAAGAAAATCGTGCAGCTCATAAACACTTTAGGCAACTCAGGTGTGCTAAAATCAATTAGACTTAAAAGTTAAGTATTACTTGATATTACAGGTTTTGTCGAAAAGGGTGGAGGCCAGAACAACCCATAGTTGGAGTCCCTATCACAGACGAAGAAGCAGGGCTGCGAAGAAGCCCTAAGGGTTTCAGCTTCAGTCAAAGAGTTTCACCAGTTTGTAAAAGTCTTACTATGTTTTTAATTTGTGATAATATCTTAATTGATAATGAATTTTGTTGTTCTCTCTAAATTGACATAGAAATATATTTATTTACAAAAAAAAACTGAGAAACAATTTTAAAATCAATCAGTGTGAAACTAATTCAGCTTATTTTTTTCCTCTTCCATATTTAGGCTTGAGCAATAATAAGCGGTTGAATTATTTCTTTGACTGTTGAAAATTTATACGTAGAAAAGAGTGAAGAATGAGGAAGACATTTGATAACTCACTTTTTTAAAAGTCATGAAGGGGTGGTGAGAACTTTAGGATTACCTTGTAGCATCTTTTAAGTCTTGTTAGCCGGCTCAATGTTCTTGCCGAGATTTTACTCCGGCCGGTTGAGAATTTCGCCGAGCTGGCTATTGGGAAGTCTTGAATAGTCGCCTTTAAATGTGTTAAAATGGGTTGAAGTTGATGAGTCAACCCCACCTAATCTAAGGGGGTGTTATTCAATCTGTATGTTGAAATCAACTCCACTAGATTAGAGTATATCAGATTTTAAATTTTTTTTAATTCATTTAGAATATAATGTATATGAGTTGTTTAAAATTTTAAATTACTTAGCAGTGTATTTAGAAAGTCACATGCTATTATTTAAAATCTAATAGAATAGAATTCTCAATAAATTTTAGATTTGAAAAGATTAAAGAAATAAAAAATCTAAATCACAAATCAGAACGATTACTAATCCAGAAATATATTACTTTTTTCTTTGATGATTTATAGAGATAGAGAGAGAAGGAAGAGAGATGTGTGCTAAGAAAAAGAGAGAATAGTGTGAAATTGAGTTTTCATAATAATAAATCGCTTGATGAGAGAAGGGAGAGAGAGAAGGGAGAGAGAAATGGAGGAAGAAAAAAAGACGTATGAAAAATGAAAAGACAAAATGGAGGGAAAAGAAAAAAAAAATTGGAGGGATGAGAGAATGATATATTTGATCGACTAATACCTGGAGGGAAGAAAAAAAAACTATTAATTATTTTGTTGAATTTTATAATTATCAAAATCTAAGGGTAAAATGTTAGATTTTGATTGCTACATTTAACACATAAAAATAGGTTCAAATTCAGATAAAATCAGTTGTAAAAATCTGTTAAACATGAATAACATAAGATTTTAATTGACTTATTCAATTCTTTAATTGAATAGCAATGGATTTCAAACTCTATTAATAAAGAGATTGTAAATACATGAACCAATAACATTTGATTTTGAAAGAAAAATCAAAATCAATTATTGAATAACAATGGATTGTGGATGGATTTAAACTCTATTAAAAACTCTGATTGAATACACCCCCTAAACCATAAATTCTAATGAGTTTTTGGAGTATTTTGTGTTAGGAGACCTTGGAGTTTATGAGATCGATTTAAAAAGAAGTTTAACATTCGTGTATATTTCTTTATTATATTAGGTAAAAAAAATTATTATCAAATATGTAAAGAACTTGTTAGTCAAGTTATACCATTGTGTAAATAAGCTTATTGGCTAAATCAATAAAACTGAGAGAAACTGTTTATACTTCTAAGGTTTCCTCCAAAATCTAAAATTAGTGACATGTTATACTTTTTATTTATAAGACTGAGAGAAACTATTTATACTACTAAATTGTTTTTAAAAACAATTTGTTTTGTTATGATACTTGATTTATGTAAGTTTTCTAGAATGTCTACTAAAACAAATGTGGATTTGGAATTTCCCTTCCTATTATATTCAATTGGTTGCGAGCCAAAGCCTATTCGAAGCCATTACCATATATATGGGGAAATATTTGCCTAAAGAGTTGTGGAGAAATCACATGATATTCTGACATTCGGTGCCTACTTTTGAGTGTTATCCTTCGATATAAAGAGCTAATTGAAGGAAAGGATGGGAAAATTGACGCTCTTATGCAATCTATATGCAAAGAAAGAGGTTTGGGCTGTTAATTGGGTGGAACAATGTTTGAAGAACGTCAATAAGAAAAATAATACAGCAGGAAAATTAGGTGTTGATGGAGGTGGAGAGACTGAAGAGGGACCGTCACATAGTTTGGGTAAACGTTCGTTAAAAATTCCGTCAAAAATGGACATGTTTTCTTGTAGTGAAAGCTCTTATAATATCTCAAGAGATCGATTCTTAATTTCTTATGGATGATCTTCACGTTCCTGGAGTTGCATCCAATTGTTTAAGTAATTTTCCTTTTCTTCCTTGCAAGTTGCAACATAGACACTCTTGTTCATCTTTTTACCTACTCCAAAACAATTTTTTTCTGACGAACAAGGCACATAGTTCGTAGATGTGGCAGTCGAAGAAAATCGTGCAGCTCATAAACACTTTAGGCAACTCAAGTGTGCTAAAAATCAATTAGCCTAATTAAAGCTTGTTATCTCAATGTTTCATATTTCTCCAGCTTGCTTGGAGCTCAAGATCAAGTCATTAATGGTGGAAACTAAGTTAAAACAAATGCAATGAAGATATTAGATATGTCAGGGCCAGAACTCACAACCTTTCAAATCAGTCTATGATATTTTTATCAATCACCTTTCATCTTAGGTGGTTACTTATTGAGATTGGTGTACTAGCTACAATGCATGTAAGACTTTAAAGTTGATTCTCGCTGAGGCCTAACCTCCCTTTTTTCTTTCTCCTAAAAGTGCGACTTTTAAGCGATAAGGTGCCGTCGTTCGCCTCCGTCGTCCGCCGCCGGCGTCTCTCCGGACGTCGGCCTCCTTTCCCTGGCCCCCTGGTGGTTCCTCCTTCCCTCATGGCCAAGAAGAAATTAAAGAAATCCCCGCCTGCAAAGGGTCTCGGCTCTTCTTCGCCTGAGTCGTCGGCCCCTGGATCTGTCCCTGGAGATGAGTCTCAGGCTGATCCGGTGGCTCCTCCGTCGGATCCTCTAGCTCTCCCCCCTTTGGTGGATGAGGCTGCCGCAGTCTCGATTGCTGTGCCGCCGCCAAACCCTAGTTTGGATTCTTTCAGATCTGAAGTCCCAGAGATCGATGTCGCCTCAGCTGATCCTGAGTTTCCATCCTCAGCTATCCCTAGTGTCGATGTCAGTGGCTCGAAGGCTACTGCTGACTCTGCCTGCGCTGATATAGATGCGTCTTCCCGCTCTCAGCCAAAGCAGTCCCCATCGCCAGCTGACACCTGGAATTCTTTCGTCAAAGGATCATCCAAGCAGTTTAAGAAGAAAGGTGAATCTTTCACTCTCCCAAACGGGGAAGTCTGTCTGAAGATTCCAAACAAGGTCATCGAGAGAAACAAAAAATCGTGGGACTTTTTTGTTTTAGGACAATTCTACTCTGAGCCTCCGTCGCAGGGAACGGTTCATAACATTGTGAATGGGATCTGGAGCAAGCAGTATAGAGACATCTCTGTGTCGAAGATGCCCGGAAATGCTTACCTGTTCAGGATTCCAACTCTTTCACTAAGAACAGGGTCATCAGTCAATGTCTGTGGCAGATTGAAGGACAAACCATGTTTGTCGCTAAGTGGGAGCCAGGTGTCGTTCCCGTGAAGCCTGAGCTGAATTCTGCCCCAATTTGGTTAGAGCTTCGTGAGGTCCCCTTCCAGTTCTTCAATGAAGAATGTCTCTATGAAATCGCCGGATTAGTTGGAGACTCAAAGCACCTTCACCCCACCACTGCAAACAAAACAAACTTAGAAGTCGCAAAGGTGTTTACGATCATTGATCCGCGAAAACCGCTCCCATAGGCAGTCAACGTTAAATTTGACTCAGGTGATATAAAAAGAATCTTGGTATCCAGTCCTTGGATGCCTCCGATTTGCTCTTTCTGCAAAGAGATAGGGCACAGCCTGAAGAGATGCTCAAGAGCTCCCATAACCTGTAAAGCCTGCAACTCATCTGGGCATAACATGGAAACCTGTCCCAAAGGTACATCTCAGCTATCCAAGGGGAAGAAAACTCGCCGTGGCAGGTCTAAGAGTAAACAGCGTGTGACACTGGAGTACAGAGCAATACCGAATCAACCTTCAATCCAGGTTTCTGATTCGCCTGTTTGTCTCCTGGGGTCGGGTAAAGACTTTGTTCAAGGTGAAACTAGTTCCTCAAAGCCTGCCATCCCCAATGAGCAGGGTAAGGACATTATCGCCAGCCGTAAAAGCAGCTGCACTTCGGATGCTGAACATGATTCCTCGGATGTTCAGTCGGCTGAGTCCGATCTTGAAGAGGGTGAACTAGTGGTTGAAAAGATGTGGAAAACGGTACAGTCAAAGAAGAAGCAGACTGGTACGAAGGAAGTCAGGGGCAAGGGCCCCAAATCAGCTTAAATTATGTGTACAGACCTTTTTTGTTGGAATGTCCGCGGGTTTAACATATTCAGTCATAGGAAGGGCTTTAAGAAGTGGTGTAGAATGAATAAACCCTTTTTTGGCGGCATTCTGGAGACCCATGTCAGCAGCCTAAGAATCACAAGTTTATTAGTGATTTGTTGCCTGGATGGTCCTCCTCGGATAATTATATATTTTCGGATTTGGGAAAAATTTGGGTCGTCTGGCATCCGTCTGTCAAGGCCACCGTTATCTCGAGCTCTCTTCAGATGGTGTCTTGTGTTGTGGAGCTTCCAAACTATCAAACCGCGGTTGTTGTTTCTGTCGTTTACGCCTCTAATCAGGTTGATGGGAGAATGGATTTGTGGAGTGAGTTAGTGGAGTTGTCTAAGAGTAATGCAGTTTCTGGCAAGCCTTGGATTGTTATGGGCGATTTTAACCAAGTTCTTCATCCAACCGAGCACTCCAAAGCAGTCAGCCTAAATGTGGACAAGAGAACTAGGGATTTCAGGCGATGCTTGTTGGAGTCTGATCTTTCTGACCTTACTTTCAGAGGCAGCACCTTTACTTGGTGGAACAAAAGGAAGCTCGCGCCTGTTGCGAAAAAACTGGACCGGATCCTTGTAAATGACTGTTGATCATCGACTTTCCCTAGTTCCTATGCTCATTTTGATAATCCTGACTTTTTTGACCATGCCTGTGCCAGAGTAATGCTTAAGCTTCCCTCGGTAAATCAGAAATCCCCCTTTAAGTTCTATAACTTTCTTCTGCAGAATCCTGAGTTCCAGAACCTCATCTGCAATCATTGGCATTCCATTAATGTTAAGGGCTCAGCTATGTTTCGGGTTTCAAGCAAGCTTAAGAAGCTGAAGAGAATCATCAAATCTTTCAGCAGGGACAATTATTCGGGCCTGGAAAAAAAGGTGATTCACGCCCATGAGAAAATGCTGCACTCGCAAAACAGGATGCTCCTTGATCCCTCGCCTACAAATGCTGTTGAGGAGCTTTGTCATCAGGAGCAATGGCATATCCTATCTCAGGCCGAGGAAGTTTTCTTTCTTCAGAGGTCAAGAATTTCCTGGCTTGGGCAAGGTGACAGTTGCACCCGTTTCTTCTTCCGTATGGCAGCCTCTAGAAAATCTGCTAACCACATCCATTTCATGGAAGATGAGAATGGCTCTCAGATAGCCTCCCAGAAAGGAATCCACGATCACTGCATTGCTTATTTCTCTAACCTTCTGGGAGGCCAGGTGGATCCCCCTATGTTTATTCAAGAGGATCTAGACCTGCTTTTGCCAATTAAATGTTCCTCGCATCAGCAAGATCAAATGGTCCAGGATTTCTCAGACGATGACATCAAAAAAGTTTTCTTCTCCCTTCCGAGAAACAAGACGAGCGGACCAGATGTTTATTCTGCCGAGTTCTTCATTGGCTGTTGGGACGTTGTGGGCACGGAGGTGACTGAGGCGGTTAAGGAATTTTTCAGGTCGGGTCGCATTCTTAAACAGTGGAACGCCACATCGTTGATCTTGATTCCCAAAGTTCCAAATGCTGCTCGCACTACTGACTTCAGGCCTATATCCTGCCTGAACACGATATACAAAGTGGTTTCCAAGCTCTTGGCTCAGCGCCTCAAATGCATCTTGCCTCAGGTGATATCCCCTTTCCAATCCGCGTTTATGCCTGGAAGACTTCTTGCTGAAAATGTCCTCTTAGCAACAGAATTGGTTCATGGTTATCACCGAAAAGGTATACAACCCCGTGCAATGCTGAAAGTTGACCTGCGTAAGGCTTTCGATTCTGTTCGTTGGGACTTCATCATTGCTATTCTCAAAGCTCTAAACATTCCGAGCAGGTTTGTTAACTGGATTGCTGAGTGCATAACCTCGCCATCCTTTTCAATCACAGTTAACGGTTCATCGGCGGGTTTCTTCTCAAGCACTAAGGGAATCCGGCAACGAGACCCGTTGTCTCCATACCTCTTCGTGCTCGCCATGGAAGTCATGTCCAAGCTTCTCATATCGAGATTTGACTCTGGTTATATCGCTTATCATCCGAAAACATCAGATTTGAAAGTCTCTCACTTGATGTTCGCGGATGATGTTATGGTCTTCTTTGATGGGACCTGTGCCTCCCTCCATGGTATTAAGGAGTGTCTTGATGATTTCGCTAGCTGGTCCGGCCTCTATTTAAACGCTGAGAAGACTCATCTTTATCTTGCGGGTCTAGATCCTATTGAAGCCTCAGCCATTGAGAGATTCAATTTTCCTTTGGGAACCCTGCCTATCAGGTACCTTGGTCTGCCACTTATGTCTCGCAAGCTGCGTATCTCGGAATATGAGCTTCTCCTGGATAAACTCACAAAACGGTTCTGTGGCTGGGCAGTGAAGACTCTATCATTTGCTGGAAGGGTTCAGCTCATTGCCTCGGTTATCTCGGGAACTGTCAATTTCTGGATCTCGACTTTTATGTTACCGCTGGGCTGCATTCGTAAGATTGAGTCTCTTTGCTCTCGCTTTCTTTAGTCGGGTAATACTGAAATCCATAAAAAAACTAAAGTCTCCTGGTCGGTGGTGTGTCTTCCTAAAGATGAAGGAGGACTCGGTCTTAGGCGCTTCTCCGTCTGGAACAGAGCTCTGTGTATGCGCTTCATTTGGCTGTTATTCTCAGATAATAATTCTCTTTGGGCTTCATGGCAGAAAAGATACAATCTAGCGGGGAAGAGCTTCTGGGCTCTTGATGAAAGTCCGAATGATTCCTGGATATGGAGAATGCTTTTTAAATTGAGAAGTGAAGCTTTTCAGTTCATCAGAGCTTTGCTAGGAAATGGTCGACGGCTGCATTTCTGGTTTGACTACTGGACGCCGCTTGGTTCCCTTCTGCAGCTCATAGGCCCCTCTGGTCCTCGAAGCCTCAGGATTAGTATCGATGCCACGGTTTCCCAAGCAATTCGGAACGACAGATGGTCTTTAGCTCTCCCTAGATCAGACGAAGCTCTTCTTCTTCATGCACACTTAACATATGTGCAAGTGCCTAAGGCCTCGGATATGGATGACTATTTCGAGTGGGTTGCTGATGGCAAGGATGGTTCGATTTTCTCGTCTAAAAACACCTGGAATGCCATTAGACCAAGAGATGCAAAGAAGGATTGGGCTCCTCTCATTTGGTTCAAGGGATTCATCCCTAAGCCTGCTTTTACGATGTGGGTAGCCAATCAAAATCGCCTGCCTACTAGAGATCGACTGATTTCTTGGGGCATGAATATTCCTTCGCATTGCTGCCTTTGCTCGACTGAAGTAGAAACCAGAGATCACCTTTTCCTAACTTGCGATTACAGTGCTGAAGTGTGGTGGCTGGTTGTCTTTAGATTCAATCCGCCTCCTATTTTTTGCACCAACTGGGATGAGCTCCTGTCCTGGATCAGAGTCTCCTCTCGCCTCGCACCTTCTCTTCTCCGAAGATTAGTGGTCAAAGCAACGATCTTTCACCTTTGGAAACAGCGTAACAACGTCCTTCACAACCAAATCTCTCTCACTCCGGAAGCAATCTACCATCTTATTGACAGAGAGATCAGAAATTCTATCAACGCGAGAAGACATAGAAGACACTTTGTTGACTTGATGTCTTTTTGGCTTCGGTGACTTTGGGGCTCTCCAATTTTTTCCCAAATCCTTTTGTACCTCCTTGTTTTTTTATTTCTTTTTTGCCAAGGTTGTACATGCTTAGGTTCTGCTTTTTGTAAAATCTCTTTTCATTTTAATGATATTAACATGCTTAGCAAAAAAAAAAAAAAAAAGTTGATTCTCGCAAACCTTATGAGTCAAACAATTACTACCAAAAAAAAAAAAAAACAATTACTACCAAAAGAAACTAAGCTTTGTTTTGCTTCAAGTATTCGGGTAGTTTGGATTTTAAATTTTCTGCCTGATTAAACCGAAGTTTCCAGTTTTCACATATTCGGTTAAGTTTGGTGATTTTGGTTTGTTAGTTCGGTTTGCTCAATTTTTTGGTTTGGGATTTCAAATAAAATTCTGGTATTATTCGAGATAATTTGGCATATGGTTAAGAAATAGAAAAAGGAAAAAAATAGAAAACTGGTCGGTTCGACATTACCAAACCGAACCAAGCTAGACCGAAAATTGAATAGATTATATAATGTTGCTAAACCTGAAAACTGAAAACTGAAAACTTCGGTTCAATTCAGTTCGGTTGGTTTAAAAAAACTCGTTTCGGATTATGGTCTATTGATTTTTCTTTATGGAGATGCTAAATCAATGCAAGGCATTACAAATCTCTCTTTTTTTTTTTTGGTTAAAGGGCTTTCTTGAATAGATATTAAAAAGGATTACAAACATAAAAAAAAAACAGGCCCAAAAGTCCAACGGAATTGGTCAAGTAAACAACTAAACCAAGAAGCTATAAACCGGACTAAACCGGAGACACTTAAACCCTAAACGAAAACGACCCTGCAGCAGCCGCCGCCACATCCGCCGTCGGGAAACGAGTCGCCGGAAAGACCTGGAACTGGATCTGGAGAGAGCCACCAACCTTGCAAAGAAAGCCGGAGAGAAGAGCAGACACCTAGAATATGAATAAGCACCGATCCGAAGAAAACCAAAAGACAGCTACCCTTGGAGATCTCCTTTCACGAACCCGTCTGCGTCCTCAAACAAACAGTCTTACTCGTGAGATCTTAGAGGGACAAGCTTTGAAACACTATCCGCTGCATCAAACGCCACCTCGTGCTACAACAGCCAACGAAAAAGCTGCTGGGAGCACCCTGAAAAGACCAGAAGGAGAGCAAAGTCGAGAAAGGAAGGAGCGGAGCCAGAGGAAGCATCACCCGATCTTGTCCTCATCAGATCTGGGATCCTCACTGGCACCACCACCGTCGATCTACAACAGAGCTGCCGTAGCCTCTCCCAGAAACTCAGATCCGCCACCAACTTGGGAGAGAAGAGCACAAAACCGCCGAAAAAGCACAAGCCATAAAAGAAAAAGAAAAAACAAGAGAAAGAGGGGTCCTTCTCCGGGGAAAGAAGATCGCCCGGAGAGGGAGAAGAATCGCCGGGAAAGAGCTCGAGAGAGAGAGGGAAGGAAAGAAAGATGCCGCTCAAAGATGCCATTACAAATCTCTCTCAGATTTTTTACGCAATCTGTGGACTTCAAACGGACTAAGAAAAAGATTGAGAGTAAATTTAATAGTGTGAAACAAAATGAAAGTTAATAGTGTTTTTATTAATTCATGCAAAATACAGAACTGATCATTTTATTCCAATATAAGTTTATCAATATGATTTCTTGTAAAATATACTGGAAATAAGTATATAACTTGGATTTAACATATAATAGTAATGTATTATATTTAATGTTTTATGTAATAATAAGAGAAAAATCGCTTAAAGTTGTCAAAGCATTGATTAATGGCATTAAAGGCTAGGTATCACTACGCAAGTAAGATTTTTTTACTCTGACTCATGAAGAGTGTCAATTTTAGATTTATTATTGTTTCTAGTGTCATTAACATTTCAATAAGTATTCAGTTTTAAGCTAATTTTTTAATATATTAATTATAAATAGAAATTTTATTATTTAGTGTATGAATAAAGAAGAAAATAGAACTTCGACATTTTTAATATTTGTAAAACTTTATAAAATGACATTTGTGAAATCTTATCTTATCTTATACTAATAAAAGTTGAAGCTAAATGTTTCTAAGGGTGTCCACATATGATTTAAGAAATCAATTTAATTGGTCCACATCAACATTTAAAAATAAGAAAAATTTACAAATTGTAATATTATTGCTGAAAAAAAGAAATTAAGAATGTGTCCACATAGGATTTAAAAAATTAATTTTATTGGTCCACATCAACATTCAAAATTAAGGAAAATTTACAAATTGTAATATTATTGCTGAAAAAGGAAATTAAGAAAGTTTATTGGTCTTATAAAAAAAAATTATTGGTCCAATTCAACATTAAAAATTGAAAAATTTCCAAATTCTATTATTGTTTTTAAACTTATTAAAAGTAAAAAAAATTATATATAAAATTAATATTAATAATAAAAAACTAAAATAAACAATATTAAAATAGGAAACTTTAAATTTAAATTAGATATATACACACATATTTAGAGACTCTTATATGAAGATCCAATTTTTTGTCACATAATTATAATAATTTTTAAGTTTTTTTTCTGTGTGTGCAACCATGTAAAATAAACTAAAACAAAAGATAAAGTAAGGTTTCACTAAAAAATGAGTTATTACAACGTAAAAGAACTAACTTGACTAAACTATATGTTTAACTATTATCTAAATTACAAACAATATAATGAAAGAAGATATAAACAAAGCCACAACAAGAACAAAACTTGACTAAATTATATGTTTAATTATTATCTAAATTATAAAGAATATAATGAAAAAAGATATAAACAAATGCATTATAAATCGCTTTAATATTGAAAAAGATATCGTAAAATCTCCAAAGCTTGGCCACCAAATTTGAGAACAATGATAAATTTCAAGCAATCCGAGAAACATGTCAAGTGATTGATACTCGATACTTTTGAAAAACCAAACACTGAAAATAGAGAAAAAAACATCGCGGAGGAGACTGAGGTATCTGAGGAAAATTTTTGAAATAATATAGCATTTGAATGGGTTTTCACAACCCAACATGAACCACAAAAGTAACAATTAGCTGACCAAGCAGCATCTGAATACATTCAATAAGCCTCAAAATAAAGAGGAGGTGCTAAAATCACTTGCCGCAACGAGCCTCGTGTGAGATTTTCCGGTTTTGATTTCTAAATCTATTATTAATAAAAGTTATATCTATATGCCTTTAAGAATGTCCAAATGTGATTTAAAAGTTCGATTATCTTGGTCTACATCAATATTTAAAATTAAGAATATTTCTAAATTTTAAAATTATATTGTTAACAAACAAAAATATTTAAAGAAAATAAAAGTTAAAGTTATATGCCTCTAAGGACATCCACATAAAATTTAAAAGGTCAATTTTATTATTTCACATCAATAAGTAAAATTAATTTTTTTTCTAAATTATAAAATTACATTGTTAATACAAAATAATATAGGAAAATTTGTTAATTAAAATTATTCTATTATTAATGATAGTTAAAGCTATATTATTTTCAAAGCATCCACATCAGCATTTAAAATTTTATTTTTATTCGTATATATCAAAATAATAAATTAAAAAAAAGTTTCATAATTCTAATATTATGATTAAAAAATAAAGAAATCTCTATTAACCCAGAAAAAATCAACATGATATTAAAATCTCCATTATCACTGTTTAAATCACAAATTTAATTTATTATCTATAAAAAATATAGCTACTTATACAAGTTTAAGTTACTTGATTTTAAAATTTTTCATGTAGAATTTTAAATAACTAATATTTATGATTTATATTCATCTATTTTTTTTAACATATGCAAAACATATCATCGAAATATGTAATATATTATGCGAAAGTATGTAATATTTTTTTTCTCATGTAATATATTATGCAAAAATGATCAAAAAGTTACATTTTATATATTCAATTTGGAATTCAATAGATTAATGTAGAAGTTCTTAGTTTTGAGTTACTCAATTTGTTATTTTATTTTTATAAATTTGTATGTATTATATTGTACTGATTTTATCTACTTAATTACAATTAGAAGTGAGAATGAATATGATGAAACTGAATATAATCATACAAAAATTATTAAAATAAATAAATATGATAGATTCATTGAAAAAACAGATATAACAAGAATAAAAATGAAGAAGATGAAAAGAAAATTTTATTCTTATTAGAAGAGATGACATATAATCATTAAAAATTATTTAAATACACTACTAATTGACAAAAATATATTTATTCACAAATTTTGTGTGATTTTATTCATTTCATATTCAATTATTGTTTTAGTTTCAAATTTAAAGTTGTTATTAATCTCAAAGCAAATATTTTAATTATTAGTTTATTTTTTAAATTAATATATCAAAATAAAAATTTGTATTTGTTAACCAAGAGTAGATAAAAGATTAACTTATAAGTGAAAATGATGGAAAAAAATTATCTTCTTGATTTAAATAAGTGAATGTCTAATATTTTATTATCATATTAATACTATGTTTAAAATTTAACATTTGATTAAGTTGTAAAAATTTTAGTTGGTTTTGGTATATTAACTTATAAGTGTTTGACTAAATAATATATTTTTGAAATATGATATATTGTATATAGATTCAAAACTAAACCGCTAAAATATCACAATGTACATAAAATTTATTAGATCAACACTATAATATTTTAATATATTATTAAAACACTAATATAAAAAATTTATATCTTAATAAATATAATTAATTGCATATAATTTTTATCAACAAAATATCTACGCGTAGCGTGGATGCAAAATCTAGTACTAATAAAAGCTGAAGCTATAGGCTTCTCAGGCATCCACATAGAATTTTAAAGACTAATTTTATTGGTTCACATCAGCATTCAAAAGTAAGGAAGATTTCCAAATTCTAATATTATTATTGAAAAAGGAAATTAAGAAAGTTTACAAATTCTAATTTTATTGCTGAATAAAAAAAATCTATATAATTTTTTATTGGTCCACCTCAACATTGGAAATTAAAAAATTTCCAAATTCTATTATTTTTTATAAAACGAATAAAGATGAATAAATTATTTTTTTGTCAACAGATGAATAAATTATATATAAATTTTATATAAATAATAAAAAACTAAAATAAATAATTTTAAAATAGGAAAATTTTAAATTTAAATTAGATGTTTCAATTATATAAATAACTAAGAAAAAATAAATATTAAAATTTATTTACATATGTATACAATTTAGAGACTCTTATATTAGCATTCAAATTTTTGTTACATAAATATAATAAATTGTAAGTTATTTTTTTTATGTGTGTACAACCATTTCAATTAAAAAAACCAAAAACTAAAGTTAGATTTCACTAAAGAATAAATCATTACAACGTAAAATTAAGAACCAACTTGACTAAACTATATGTTTAACTATTAGCTAAATTAAAAAAATATGATGAAAGAAGATATAAACAAAGCCACTAGAAAGCCGCTTTAATATTAAAAAAAAAAGACCGTAAAATCTCCACCGGATTTGAGAAGAATAATAAATTTCAAGTAATCCGAGAAACATGTCAAGTGATTGATATCCGAAATTTTTGAAAAACGAAGTACTAAAAATAGAGAAAGAGGTTCCGGCATTAAGGCAAAAGAGACTGAGGTATTCGAGGAAAATATTTGGAATAACATGGCATCTGACAAGGTTTTAGCAACCCAACCTGAACCACAAATGTAATAATTAATTGAACCAAACAGCATCAGGTACATTCAGTAAGCCTCAAAACAAGGAGGAGAGACCAAAATCACTTGCCGCAATGGGTTTCGTATGGGATCTTCCAGCGTTAATATCTAAATATATTACAAATAAATTCTGAAGCTATATGCCTCTAAGAGTGTCCACATAGGATTTAAATTTTTTTAATTCTATTGGTTCACATCAATATTTAAAATTAAGAAAAATTTCAAATTTTAAAACTGTATTGTTAACAAAAAAAAATATTTATAAAAGAATAAAAGTTGAAGTTATATGCCTCTAAGGTTATCCACATAATATTTAAAAGGTCAATGTTTTTAGTCCACATCAATAACTAAAATTAAAAAAAAATTCTAAATTTTAAAATTACATTGATAATACAAAACAATATAGGAAAATTTGTTAATTTAAACTATTCTATTATCAATAACATTTTAGCCATATTATTTTCAAGGCATCCTCATCAACATTTAAAAACTAAAAAAAAGTTTCCAAATTTAAATATTATGGTAAAAAATAAATAAATAAAAATCTCCATTAACAACAAAAATAAATCAACATGATATTAAAATCTCCATTATCACTGTTTTAGTTACAAATTTAATTTTTTATATTAAAAATATACGCTACTTATACAAATTTAAGTTACTTGATTTAAAGATTTTTCAAGTAGAATTTTAAATAAATAATATTTATGATTTATATATATCTAAATTTCTGTCACCTATCAAAATATATTTCCACAATCTTATATAATATACTATGCAAAAATGATTGAAAAAAATACATTCGTATATTTGACTTGGAATTGCAATAAATTAATGAAGAAGTTTTTAGTTTTGAGTTATCCAGTTTGTTATTCATTTTTCTAAATTTGTATATATTAAATTGTATCGATTTTGCCTACTTAATTATAATTAGAAGAAGTGACAATGAATATGATGAAACTGAATATAATCCTAAAACAAATCATTAAAATAAATAAAAATGATATATTTATTAAAAAAAACAGATATAACAAGAATAAAAATGAACATGATGAAAATTCTTTTTTTGTTTTTATTAGAAGAGATGAGGTATAATTATTGAAAAGTTAATACAAACAATCGACAAAAATATATTTAATTCACAAATTTTGTGTGATTTTAATCATTTCATATTCAACTATTTTTTGGTTTTAAATTTAAAGTTGTTATTAATCTCAATGCAAAATTTTTATTTATTAGTTTGTTTTTTAATTAATAGATCAAAAAATTGTAATTGTTAAACAAGAGAAAAAAATATTAAATTTAAAATTTAATTATTTTTTATTTTTTTTTAAATCACATATATAATTGGAATGAAAGTAAAAATGATGAAAAAAAATATCTTCTTGATTTGAAGGAGTGAATGTATAATATTTTATCATCATGTCAATACTATGTTTAAAAAGTAGAATTTGATTATTTTGTAAAAAATTTAGTCGGTTTGAGTATATTAACTTATAAGTGTTTCACCAAATAAAACGTTTTTGAAAAGAGACATACTATATATATATATATATATATATTAAAAACAAACTGTTGAAACCTCACAATTTACATAAAAATTATTAGATTAACACCATAAAATTTTTAATATATTATTAAAATCCTAATATATAAAATTTATATCTTAATAAATATAAGTAATTGTATATCATTTTTATCAATAAAATACCCACGCGTAGCGTAGACGCAAAATCTAGTATTTTTAAAAATTGAACTTCAAAAGGTTAGAAGTAGCCAAGAACTGTAAATAAAAAAAAAAAGAATTTGAGAGATCGCAAAAAGAAAAAGAAATAGATCGATAATTTCGGATGAATATGTTAGAAAAGGTATTCAAAAAGCAAATAAGAAAATATGAAAGCATTAATCTGAGAAAGATATAGCATTTGAGCTTATCGTCATGAGTATTAATTAAGGGAAGAAAACTTAAGAAATCCTCAATTATTTAATATACGTCAGTTTCCTACCCGACCTTTTTGCATTGCCAGAAACCTACATAAACTAATTTTTTGGATCAAAAAATTACCTGAAATATTTTACAGTTCTAGTTTTCACACCACGATTTCACGGCCGTTAACGGTCAAATGGAATTAGTAAACTCCATTATTTTCTAAAACAAGAAAATATTAAAAAAAACTTTCAACTATTTAATCTTTGCCAAAAATACCTGAACTTTTAATGTTGCCAAAAACCCAACAAGCTAATTTTTCAGTGTCAAAAATATCTGAAGTATTATACGGTTTCGGCTTTTACCCCACAACTTCACATTTATTAATGGTTCTCCCCAGATTCATTCGCTGATGGTTATTTATTTGGTATTGGTTTGTTTCTCATCGTAGACCACATCTATTCCGAAAGGCGATTTGAATATAAGCTCCTAACTAATCGACTCTTTGGAACATTGATTTCAGTGGCTCATAATAGAGTAATAAATATAAATTAGTAGGTGATCAACTGAGATAAAGTGTAATAAATATTTTTAATCATCTACGAAGATCATCTTAATGAAGATTAAATCAGCCCAAAAACAATATGAATCACTCATCTACATAATCTTTAGTCATAAATATATCGTAATTTCAAAAAAAAATATATCGTAATTTATTTCGAATTCTATTAGTGATAAAAAAAATTTTAGTTGTTGTAAACTCTTTGATATTTTGGTTTTTTTTAGTGTCTTTTAACTTGAAAAAGACAAAAACAAAAATTAGCTAATGTGGATTTCTGATCACGTAAAAAGTTCAGGTATTTTTTTGGAAAATATTAATTAGTTGAGGGTTTTTTCAATTTTTTGTTTTAGAAAATAACGGAGTTTACTAATCCGTTTGACCGTTAACGGCCGTGAATCGTAGGGTGAAAATTGAAACTATAATATATTTCAGGTAGTTTTTTGATCCAAAAAATTAGTTCATATAGATTTCTGGCAACACAAAAAATTCGGATAGGAAACTGGCAAATATTAAATAGTTGAGGGTTTTTTAAGCTTTTTTCCTTATTAATTATTAGACTTAAGAATATTATAAGGTGATGGTTAATGATAACATAGCCTGGTCCCATTATCACAACTCACAAGACAAGTGGAGTAGAATTGTAGAAGCATGGGCCGCCTAGCTCCTTCTTTCTGTTTCCCCCTTTGAATATGATTTATACTTTTTCTTATCATATAATTGCATTTTATTGTAGAGTCATTAAAATAAATAAAAATGTGGGATCCAAAGTATGTTGGTGTTATACATTGTCCAATTTTATTTGTAAAAAAAAAAATTATCATCTCATATCGACAATTCTCCTTAGTCCTTATACACATTCGGTGGAAGAAGATTTTTTCATGTTTTATCCATAGATCTTATTACTTCAAGTTTCTATTCAAAAAGACCTTGAAGTTGTGAGAATCAAAGATTAATCAATTAGTTAGATTGCGTTTTTCAAAGGTTTAATGCACGTAGTGTCATAATTATAATATGTGATGTTAGATAACAAAATCATAAAATAGTTTATAATACGCTGAAATAACAGAAATTTGTTAGAAACATGGATTTTTTTTCATATTTTAAGACATATGATAAATAAATTCATGTATTTGCGTTTTTGCCCACTATTGTTTTTGTCAAATAAAAGGGTATATATAATTTGACTCTCTAGTTCATATATTTTAAAATAAGAATAGTATTGTTAACTATTTTGAAAATTTTATATGTTGTGAGATATAATGTGACATTAGAATTGTTGATGAGATCATATCCTTTGGAAAACAAAATTAAGACGTTCATGAACCTGGACATGGTCCTACGAATTAAATCAACATAGTTATCAATACAGTTTTCAGTTTTTATTTGACAAAGAAGTACTATTTAGTTGTCACAAGATCAATACAAATATAAATACATCATTTTTGCAATACAAACGCTCACGTCAACGCGTCTTTATCGATTTCAGTGAACTCCTTTGCTCAGTCCTCAATTTAAGTGGAAATCCTTTTTGGTAACCAACCAAGTTAAAAATAAGACATAACATATAGAAAAAAAAAAAAAAAAACCAGCAATCATAAGGGACCTGACTTTAGAAAACATTGTTCTGAATCTAAAATGGAAGCAATATAAAAAAAAGAAAATCATTGTCTAAAAATGAAGAGAAACCGCGTTTCAATTTTCATATTTGCTTTCGCCTCAATATCTTTTGTCGTGTTTCCCATTTACACCGTGTCAAATGTGTCCTTGTGTTACAATTTTAGAAATCAGCTTCTCTTAAAATTATGAAATACTTTATAATTATGACGAAAACCAAATAAATATATAACTTACTATACTAGATAAATTCTTGAAGAAGTGTTTACCTAACATTATCCAACTATTTAAAGTAGTACTCTATCCGTTTTTTTAATAAATTATGCTTAAAGTTTTTCTCACAGATTGGATATTTATTTAATTTTATTTATCTGATACACTAAACATTTTTACTATATATTTGTTATTTGCGTGATACAAATAGCCAAATAATAATTTTTTAAAAAAAAAACTAAAAATTGTATTATAAAAATATCACTTAATGAAGAGTAAAAAAATCCTAAAACATCATTTATTAAATAACAGAGAAATTATAAATCTAGAAAGTTTTGAATCATAAACCAAATTGATTCAATTCAAACTGAAAGCGAAAAAAACCATATCTAGAAATTAAATCAGTTTTCAATTCATATAGAATCATAATATAATTTAATCTTCAAAAGACCGAAACTCAATTCATCAAACCAAACATAACAAAAAAAAAGCGAACAGAAACTCTATTTTACTTATCAACAATAATATAATGAAATTTTTTGTAATATGACATTTTATGATGCTACTTCTTAATAATCTACTAAAACAGTTTCAATTTTCAAAATTATCATTTTTACAAACTGTCTTATGAACGTTTATAAACTTTTTCTATTTTATAAATTAGTTTATGAATGTTTATAAGCTTTCTCTTTTTTTTATAATGAATGTATCAATATTGTTAAGAGATAAATTCGATTTTTCCTATGTGGACGAATCGCATGCTTGCACGTGGTGTTCATGTTTTTTTTATAGGTATGGTCTTTTGGACCAAATTAAAATTTGTATTTGCGTTACAGTCCAATACTATCTAAACATATAGTACTGGGCCTTGAATCTATTCGGATTCGGGAGATCCGGCACAATAGACCACTTGTTTCTGGGTTTCTCATATCTGACAACGCAGACCACACTGTCAAGGACAAAGAGGTCAAAAACTGAGTGATCATGAAGAGAAGAAGTCACATTCTCTCCTAGAGCTAAACTCGGTAATCCAAAAGGGTCGAGATATAAGGAAGTATGGCCTGCACAAATACCCGGAGAGCAGATTCATCCATCTAAACAAATACCCGGTCCCAGTATCGAAGATTTCGAGCCAGGTATGAGTAAATCTATAAGCGGGAAACACTACTCAAATTTCCCTATATTCGACAATAGAAATATGCCTTAGTCTAAATCGATTGTCCATACCCTTACAAACCCACAAGATTGGCATTTAATGCATCTTTCTCACACTTATCAGGCGACAGTGACCTTTCGCAGGAACCAGAAGAAAATGCAGAGGTTCAGCAAGAGCCATATCACGTCTAAACCGCTGATCCAATTCGTACACTGAAGACGAAAGGGACGCACCGAGGAGCGGTCTCATAGCAAGCAGAATATACCAAAGAAAGTTGGTGAGTCCGTCAGAAGTATGATGCAAGCACAAGATTCGAATCCAGTCAAATCGGGTCGTGGACCGACCCACTCTATCCGCGGACTGACCCAGTATACTAACCCGGTAAAATCTTAAAAATATTTTGTCCCTTCCAACGAGGAAGGAGGACATACTTTTAGCTATCTTGAGGTTCATAATATCTCTCTAGATACTTGTGAGTCTTAGTTGCTAGCATTTTACACTTTTTTGGTCACTATTCCGACCATCTTTTCACTTCTTCTCCATGGTGGTTCCTAAACCGTGGATCTTTTCCACCAAAAAACTCTTATTTTCTTCTATTTCCACACAAAAAACCCATCACTGACTTAAAATTCCGAGTCGATTCCACATTTTTCAGGATCGCTTGACCCATTTTCCTTCCATAGTTTTCCAATCTCTTTCTGCTCTCTCATTAGCCACTTAGTGGTTTTTTTTGTTGTTTTCTGAGTTGAACGTCGGAGAGCCTTCAAAAAATACACCCCCATCGTGTTTGCTGAATCTTCATGTATTTTTCGGTTTTGCAGGAGGCTTGCCCTGAAAAGAGGACCAAAAATTCCTTAAACATTTTGGCACTAGAATGAGTGGACAACACTCTCCCAAAACAGAAAATAAAGAGTGAAGATGACCACCGAAGAAGAAGCCGTGGAAATCTAAAATGCGCCGGAGGAGGAAAACACCAACAGAGAATACCCAGAAGAGGCCCATTAGCTTGACTCAATACCCACTACACCCCAAATGTATTGTATCGACATTTGGGGTATTTACCCCGACGAGGCCAGCAGAATGAAGGATTAGACTGCTCCTTGATGTCGTATCCTCGGAATGACACCCCTTAACCAGACTATCTGCGAGCATGCCGCTCTACAGACAGTATAATTTTCTATTGTAAACCTCGTCGGAATTGCATCATGCAGCCTAGGATTGGCTCCCTTTGCGGATCAGTCTACCAGTTTCAGTGTGCTTCATGGTGGACAGCTCTTCCTTAGAGAACAAGATATCTCTAAAGGATCGGCCACAAAGTATTGTTGGACTGGTAGGATGGCACCCCTTCTGGAACCTGACTGATGGTTAGGCCCCGTGTCCTTCATGTTACGAGTCCACGGCTCCAAGTCACTTCGTCCACGGCAGGGTACTCAGGCATCGCATCTTCTGTGGTCCACGGTCTCAGGTCATTTCACTTATGGTGTCTGACTCAGGCAACGCATCTTCACTCGAGCTCCCGGTCCCAGATTATACTATCCACAGCGGATGAATCAGGCATTGTGTCTTTTATCAAAAAGATGTCACGCGCCTCAGGTCAAAGGATGACTCAAGCAATGCGTCCTTCATTGAAAAAGCGTTATGCGCTTCAGTCAGGATGCCTAGTCAGGTACGGCTAACGAGGGGGGAAAGTGTTTGTTCTCAGCAAAGATAATTTTCATATCACGGGCTAGTTTTGATAACTTGCAAAGTGAAGGGCAAATTATTGAGGTCAAATTTGATCCTTCATACGTAGACAAATCGCGTGCTTGCACGTGGCGTCCATGGCTTTTTCGCAGGTACGACCAAATTAAGATTCGTATTGGGCTTACGGTCCAATACGACCTAAGCATACAGTATCGGGCTTCGAATCCATACAGATTTGGGACATCCAGCACAATAGGCCACCTGTTCCTGGGTTCCTCGTATCTGACAGCGCAAGTCATGCTGTCAGGAATAAGGATGTTGGAAACTAAGCTTGGTAATCCAGAAAAATTGGGTTATAAAGAAGTGTAGCCCGCACAGGTACCCGAAGAGCAGAGTCATCCATCTAAACAATCACGGTATCCCGGTCCCAGTACCAAAGGATCCAGACCAGATATGAGTAAATCTATAAGCGGCAAACACTACTCAAATTTCCCTACATTCGACAATAGGAATATGCCTTAGTTTAATTTGATTGTCCATATCCTTACAAACCCACGAGATTGGCATTTAATGCATCTTTCTTATATGTGTCAGGCGACAGTGACTTTTCACGGAAACCGGAGGGAAAAGCAGAGGTTCAGCAAAAGCCATACCGTGTCTGTACCGCCGACCCAACCCATACACTGAGGACGAAAGAGACGGGCCAAGGAGCAGTCTCGTAGCAGGCAGAACGTGCCAAAGAAAATTGGTGAGACCGTAAAAAAAATAACGCAAACCCAAGATTCGAACCCAGTCAACTCAGATCATGGACCGACCCACCCAACTCGCTATTCACAGACCGACCCGATATAGTACCTCGGGTCAAATAAAATCCTGTAAATATTATTTCCCTTCTAACGAAGAAGGGGGACACCCTTTTAGCTATCTTAAGATTCATAATATCTCTCTAGATACTTGTGAGGCTTATACGCTAGCACTTTACATTTTTTTATCACTATTCCAATCATTTCTTCACTTCCTCTCTACGCCGGTTCTTAAACCGTGTAGCTTTTCCACCAATAAACTCTTATTTTCTTCTCTTTTCACAACAAAAACCCCATCACTGATTGAAAGGTCTGAATCGATTCCATATTTCTCAAGAACGATCGACCCATTTCTTTCCATAGTTTTCTGATCTTGATTAACCACTTAGTGGTTTTTTTATTGTTTTCTAGGCCTTTATGCATTTCTTGGTTTTGCAGGAGAATTGCCCTACAAAAAAATCAAAAAATTCCTTAAATAAATATGTTATAATTTTTACAAAATCGTTGACCAAATTTTATAAAAAACATTAAAAAATATTCATACTTTAATTTTTACGTTTATGAACGTTTATATATCTGTATTTTTATAAATGACCTTATAAATATATATATATATATATATAGTTTTAAAGAAAATTGATAACAAACCATATTTTTAGAAAACAGTAGTATCCTCAAAATAGCATTTTTGAATTTTTTTGACTGAAGTTTGCAGCCGATACATATACATGTAACGGTCCGAACCATATACATGCATCACCTGCATTACGACGCTACATGCAATTTATCAAAATAGTGGGAGGCGCTACTATAATGCTTTTGTACTAATCAAGCTGTCTTTCTCAACCAGTCAATAAAAGCCACAACGAAAATGTAAACACCACGACTATTCACATAAGTGGCTCGGAATAAGGACATTTAATTAAGAAACGTTAAATAAGATAAATAAAGTAAGAAATCAATTCATTTTCAATACGATCGAGTTTACTAAAACTTGTTTCGTAAAAAATTATAATCTTAAAGAACTCAACTAAAAGAGCTCAACGCAAGAGTTACACTTAAGCAAAAACGTCAACCAGCAAGGATAATTAAAGATTACTCCAAAACCTTTTGTTTTTCATTTAACGGTATTTGAGAGTTTTTAAAATAACTAATTTCCAACTTTAATTGGAAAAGATAATTTATGCTTTAGTTTATAAATTTATACCCTAGGATAATGACAACAACATAGGACATTTTTACAAAAAAAAAACATAGAACATTTTTACAAAAAAAAAACATAGAACATTTTTACAAAAAAAAAAACATAGAACAATTTAACAAAAAAGAAAAAACATAGAACATTTTTACACAAATTATTACTTAGGTATTATTTTGGTCGTATGTTTGTCAACTCCTAAAAATTTAACTTCCAAATGGTATAACGCCCAAAAAAAAAAAAAAAAATCTTATTTTATAGTAATATATCGTAATCGAACGTGTGTGTGTTCAAGTCATAACTCATAAACGTGTATATATATACACTCTCACCTTCCATAGCTTCTTCTCTCCATCATCATCTCTCACGGTGAAAACCCAAAAAAATCAAAAAATGTCTCCAAATCCAAAACCTCTCTTCTTCTTCTTCATCTTCCTCTTCAACTACGCTTCACTCTCATCCTCTCTCTCTTTCCACTTCCCACTCAAATCACTCCATATCTCTCCCACCACCACCCATTTCACAACCTCTCTCATCTCTCGCCGGAACCCATCTCCGTCGTCGTACAATTTCCGATCAAAATTCAAATACTCAATGGCTTTAATCATCTCTCTCCCGATCGGAACACCACCACAAGCCCAACAAATGGTTCTCGATACCGGATCCCAGCTCTCGTGGATCCAATGCCACCGTAAAAAAATCCCTCCGCCGAAAACCTCTTTCGATCCGTCGCTCTCTTCCTCCTTCTCCGATTTGCCTTGCTCTCATCCTCTTTGTAAACCGCGAATTCCCGATTTTACCCTTCCCACTTCCTGCGACTCGAACCGTCTCTGTCACTACTCGTACTTCTACGCAGACGGGACCTTCGCCGAGGGTAATCTCGTCAAAGAGAAAATTACTTTCTCTAATACCGAAAGTACCCCTCCTTTGATTTTAGGTTGCGCTACTGAATCCTCAGAAGATAGGGGTATTTTGGGAATGAATCGTGGTCGTCTCTCTTTCGTCTCGCAAGCTAAGATTTCGAAATTCTCTTACTGTATACCACCGAAATCGAACCGACCCGGTTTAATCCCAACCGGTTCGTTTTACCTCGGGGAAAACCCGAATTCTCACGGGTTTAGATACGTTTCTCTGTTGACTTTTCCCGAGAGTCAACGCATGCCGAATCTGGATCCTCTGGCTTACACTGTACCGATGGTTGGGATTCGAATTGGTCAAAAGAGGCTTAACATTTCCGGTTCGGTTTTTAGACCTGATGCAGGCGGGTCGGGTCAAACCATGGTTGATTCAGGATCCGAGTTTACTCACTTAGTAGACGCAGCTTACGAGAAAGTGAGAGAAGAGATCGTGAGACTTGTGGGACCTAAACTGAAAAAGGGTTACGTGTACGGTGGAACAGCAGACATGTGTTTCGCTGGAAACCCGATGGTGATCCAACGGTTAATAGGCGATATTGTGTTCGAGTTAAGAAGAGGAGTCGAAATACTCGTTCCAAAAGAGAGGGTTCTAGCTAATGTAGGAGGTGGGATCCACTGTATTGGAATCGGACGGTCGAGTATGCTTGGTGCAGCTAGTAATATAATCGGAAACGTTCATCAACAAAATTTATGGGTCGAGTTTGATGTAACCAATAGAAGAGTGGGATTCGCTAAGGCTGACTGTAGAAGAGTACCGTGAGGAAAGCGGAGTTTATTCAGCTACGGTCGAGTGCAGGGTCACATACAGTAGACCTGAGATCATCGTTCGATTATGAGTTTGATCGGACGGTACATATTGAAAATCAGTTTTGAATGAGGAGAAAAATTGTGGGTCTATCGATGAAGTGACCTTTTATTAGGGGCTCTGAACATTACATTGATGTACTATAATAATTAAAGTGTTCACGTAGATTTTTATGGTTTGCACCGTTTGTATTGTATATTATATGGTTCTTATAACTTGTTACAAAATATCTAATATATTGTCATTGTAGCTTTGACTCGTGTTGGCACGTGGCAGAAATGTGGACGAAGAAAAAAAATTAGACAAATGGTATTGTTTTCCAGATTATCTTCAATTAGGAACTATTATAAGTCACATCTACAAAATCGAATTTAACATGTAATATAATCTACTGTGTGATTCATTAGAAAAATACTTTTACGGTTCACATACAATAAATTAAACTCTTAATCGTGAAGATTGATTAATATAACTTACTACGAAATTAATGAGGTTTTTGCATAGATTAACACTAAAATTAGAAGGTTTTGTAAAACTAGTATTTTTCCAAAATACCTTGCAAAAATAGGATCTTTTCATAACTATTTTACCCTTATAATATACAACATGTACGATAATATATTGTATACGAAGTAGTAAGTAGAATGAGTGTGATAAAAAGGTCATTTCAACGCTAATAATATTATACTAGGTAGTTAGTCCGCGATTTGCGCGGACAGAACTGTTTTAAAAATATAATCATTATTTTCTATATAATTTTTTCATATGAAGTCAAAGTTTTATTATCTATGAATTATGTTTCTGAATTATTGTATTGGGTGTGTTTAATTTTAATAGGATGTTCCAATCATTTGTAAATTGGCTTATGAGAAAATAAAAAAATTAGAACAACTATTTTGAAATATATATGATAAAAATAAACATCATCCAACTTAAAAACTCAAAATACTTAGTAAATAAGTGTATGAAACTTACAAACCAATTGAACTTAAAAAAATACAAATTCTTTATATCCACAGAATTATTTTTATCTTCTCTTATTGTTTTCCACTTTTATCTCTCATTCTTCTCTCATGTTTTCTTCTTAGATTTCTTTCAATTTTTAATTTATTATTTATTCAAATTTTATTTTCTCTTTTCCTCTTCTTTTTCTATGTCTTCTCTTACTTCTTATTCTTCTTTTTATTCTTCTTCTTATTCTTTGTCACGTCTTCCTCTTTTTTCTTAGTTTTTTCCACATCTTTTCTGCATCATCTTCCTCTTTTACTTCTTCTTCTTCATAATTACAATAATTAAAAAAAAAAAATTTTGACAATTTTAATACTGCTTTAAGCTTTATCTCTAAAGTAGTTATTATTTTTACATGCAATTAACAAATTATTTTAATTCTTTATTCTTCCTAAACGGGAAGCCAAAAAAAAAATTATTCCTAAACGGTAATTTCTCTTTGTTTTACTGAAATTATTGCTTTTTCTCGTCGATTTATATTTTTCGCAAGCTTGGATACAAAACCATAGTAATATAGTAATAGAGCAACATAAACTATCTATATTCTAGCTTTGATATCAAGTTCAATTTCATCTTTATATTAGTCATTATGTATACATTAAATTTATGGGTATATTTAATTTTGTGTTTACCCTAGCCAAAATTTTCTCCCTGTTTAAAATGAAATGTGTTTCTTTCATGTTGGTTCTTATATTTCTCGTTAGTGGTAGCACGAAATAACAACATGAGAGCATTGGTAAATAATCATTTTAGTTGCTTTGATGCCAGATTAAGTTTCATATCTAAATTAGTCTAGAACTCTCTTTCTGTTTTACATGAATTATGGACTAAAACTATGTTATCATAATGTAGGTAAACAATCCATTTGGTAGCTTTGATATTATGTTAAGTTTCATCTTTAAATTAGTCATTATTTGTATACATTATGTTTATGGACTATTTTATTAATTCTTCATTCTCGCTAGTCAATATATAATCTCTTCCTGTTTTATAGAAATTATCTGTTATTCTTCGGTTCTTATCTTTCTCGGCACGAAACGATAATATTAGAGCATAAATAACAATTTGGTTGTTTGGTTTTTCTTCTTTAACGAAATAAATATCATATGGATGCACAAATATATAGTCTAAAGATATGACATAAACTTGTATAGTTATTGAAAAACGATCTCACAATATAAGAAAAGTTAGTACTAAAATCAGTTGATCAAAAGCATAAGATATCTGAATGTAACATAAACAAACAAAAAACCAAAAAATATGAAAACAATAATTATCATATCGAAGAGACCAAAAACATTAATAGAGTTGCTAGTAATATGAAAACCAAAAATTATGAAAACAATTATCATATCGAAGAGATTAATAGAGTTGCTAGTATCCAAAAAACCAAAATATATGAAAACAATTATCATATCGAAGAGACCAAAAACATTAATATAGTAATATGATTTTTTTTCACAGGTCTAAAAACATTGATGCCATTTTTTGAACCATAGTCGTTTCTACTAATATTTTCAATTATAGTCTAAAAAATATTAAGAATTGTTACATATATTTTTATAGGTGCAGGCAACAAACACATCATGATTCTCAAGATATCTCTTTGAAGCCTTCTTGATCCCAAAATAATTGTTGCGTTCCAGCTTATCCTTGAGAGGAATCTATCATCATATGAAGCTCGATACCATTTTCTCCCTGCGGAGCTGTGTTTAAGTAATTAAGCAAGACAGAGCAAGCTAAATAATATAGATCAAACAACAAACACAATACAACCTAAGAAAATATTATGTTTGTGTGTTGTTTATCTTCTTCGACCAAGTTATTACGTTTTTCTTCCATCTCCTCTTGAGGTCCTGATTTTTAAATAATACAAAACAAAGACGTTTACATTTAGTTACCGATGAAACATGCAACATGCATGTGGAGATATATGTCGCAGCAACATCAACATCAAATCTATGAAGAAAGTTTAGCAAATGAAAATCATAAAGGAAAGCATCTCTATTGTCTCCAACACAATTTATAAGGGCCACAACAACTCAAAAACTTCACAACCAGTCTATTTGAGATACCTTTTTTCATCTTCTCCAGCGAAATAACTCTCAAAGCACAAGAAAGTCTGAAAAGGTTAACGGAATTACTACAAAAAAGTTAGATAAGTCATGTCTACTAATATAAAGAAAAAGAACCACATACCAAAGATCTAAACGGTCCATAAAGAGGTCGAGGCTTCCTAAAAACGACAATCTTCTCAATTTCTATAAATGGTCATCCAACTTTGTCTTTGTCAGACACCATTTCCTTCAATATGCTGGCTTCCATAAACTCATATGCTCAAAGATGTCTTCTGTGATGCACCACCTTTATGCAATCGCCAAAGAAATCCATTTTCTTCTTTTTTTAGTTCTCTGAGTGCAGCCACCTAAACACAAAAAATCCCCCCAAGAAGCTGTGTTAATGACTTGATTTTATCATTTTAAGCGTTTTAAAATTTAGTTGAGGAATACTAACAAATTCAAATATGGAAAATAAGAGGTTCTTTATTCAGAGATAGCTAAAAATATAGCAAGCTTTAAAGCATTTTTCTCTGACTGAAAGATGAAAAGACCGAGATAGTGTGTTCATATGGTACCTCTGCAACTCTACATTTAAATTTGAGTGACAGCTTTTAGTTGTCAAGCACGGAGAGAATACGATTGCGCTTACAGAAGGGATAAGTGTTTGATACGAGTTATTAGGTGTGGATATGTAATGTCTGAGTGAGGATCTCTCAAAAACAGACACAATCATAATAACTACCAAAGCATAAAAAAGGCATTATAATGAAAGAGAAAGCAAAGACAATTATATCAACCATGAATATGAGAAACAAAAGAAACAACAGTACATCCGGCATGTGTAGTTGTGAAAGAACAAACAATACAGAGTCTTACCACAAGACTGAGCAAAAGAGAAAATTGAAAGCGAATGGTGACCAAAGAATCAATGCAAGCAGAAAAATCACGATAAGACTGAATCAAAAAGAGAAAATAAGATAGGGGAGTTGAATATGGTGAGTAAAAAAAAATTGGTACGTACCTAACGATGATGTTCATCATCTTGAAGAATATAGTTAGTCATCTTGTACTCTTCGTCTTCCTCCCGTGCCTTTGATGAAACCGGGTTAGTAAATATAGTCTGGATAGGGCGAGCTTGTGGTTGGAATGAAGAAATTTGGTTTTATGCGCTGAAAGAAGAGATTGAAAATCTGTGTTGTAGTTCAGCAGATTCAGAAAAACTAAATAAATCATATAAAGAAAGAAAAAAGAAAGAAAGAGTAAACCATAAACCACAATAGAAAAAGCAAATCAATAAAAGAGAACATATATGTGTGAATGTAATAATTAAGCAAGACTCTCACAACCGAATACAATATAGTCAAGCATATGCAAAGAAAACACTAATAAAAATAAACAAACAGATCAAAGGATAAGATATAATTTGTATCTCAGAAAGAGATACAGAATGCTAGCACAAGCCAGGGAAAACAAATAAACCTGCGAGCTTAATCTGAAGTACAATTTCTCTATACCAAGAAAATTGATGCTGCAAAAAGATGAAAGCAAATATTACCAAGACGAAACACAAAGAAAGGGAATAGCTAAAAGAAAAAAGAACAAAGTCGATTAAACGTGTTCAATACGTATCACCATAGAAAACTTCAAACATTATGTGATTTCACAAGACCTAACAAAGGGCAATTAACCTTGAATGGCAAAAAAAAATATATTACCGGCAGGTTCGCTTACAATAAAAAAAAAAGCGGCGAGATTTTAAACGGTAAGTCAATTTTCCTACAAAGTTTGACATAAATGGTAAGGCGTCATTCCCAAAACAACGAATTACAAAAAAAAAACAATACAGTGATGCTTATATGTTTATAGTAACTTACTCTTCTTGTTTAGATAAAAGTCGGGGTGAAACCCAAACCAACCAGTTTGAATCTTTTGCACGTTGGTCATGACCTCACTCTACTCGTGTCGCTGTGTTCCAAACTTCCAATGATTTAATAAAGCTATGTGGTGTTGAGACCGGTTTATTAGGATTCACGTAAGTATATGGCTTGTATGTTGCTGTGTACCTTCAAGGATATATAAAAAATTTTAAAAACAAATAACGAATGACTAAAACATAACGTAAAAGAAGATAGTTCTCATAGATTACTTGATCAGTTCTCTGTAACGTTACACAACAAAAATCTTAGGATCACCTAGAGCACGACTGATGGCTGCTACAAAGAAATTCACAAAAGTTTTAAGTAAATAAACTATTCAACAATCAATTACCAAACAATTAAACTAACATATTCAGATAAACTATTGAGAACTAACATATACAAGTCATGTAAATTAACCACATGGACTTCTGACCAAAATAAAATAAAAATAACCACATGATCTTATATTTACTTGAAGATCCCATTCCAACACGTCCGATCAAAGATTCGTAACCACCGTAATGTGAACTAATCAAAATACAATAAACTATCAATACAGAGATTATTAGAAACAAAAATATAAGAACTGGGAACACTAAAAATTGATTTAAAACAGTAATCAAGTAAACAGATCGAAAAAAAACTAAACCAAAGACCACAACATATCCAAATTACAATAAAAAAAGCCATAAAAGTCTGAAGAGCATTTAAGAAACCAATACCCCAAAACGAAAAAGAAACAATGTATACACCTCTGAAATATCTCCAGAGGTAGATCATATGTATAAATTATTTAATACCTAGACAAAGATGGCAGAGGAAAAAAAACGATCAGTTCAAAGACGATAAATTAGTGTTTAGGTTTTTTTTTTAACCTATTGCGCCAAGATTATCATGGTTTTTTTTCTCTTTTTAAACCTAAAACTGAAGAAGAAAAACAAAAATAACACTAAATATAATAATTAATTAATTAAAATAAATTTAAGGAGGGGTAAATAGTAATTAGCCACCCTAAGATTGAATAAAAAAGCTTAAAACTGAAATTTCACTTTGCTTATATATATTTACAAAGTTGGTTAAGAAAATGTTAGATTTGTAAAATTTTCTACTTTAAATGCTATTTGACGCAATTGTATTTAAATTTTAATTAATTTAACAAACTTGACAACATGTTATACTACAATCATATATATTATAGTTTCCAAATTTTAACAAATAGATTTAGACTCTTCATCACAAAGTTTGCAATTTGATATTTAATTTATTATAGTTTTATAAATTTAACGATGAAAATGGGTTATATTAAGGTCACATACATTATAATTTCTAAATCTAAAAGTATATTTAAACTTTAGTTGCAAAAGCTTTGATTTGATATTTAATTTGTCATAATTTCACAAACTTGACGTTAGTAATAAAATTATATTTCAGATTAAATATAATTTGTGGGTTTAATATTTCAGTAAAAACATATAATTTGAAAGTTTTAATTTCGGAAAACCCAAAAACTAAATATATAAAATTAGGTTTAAGGAAAGTGGAATGAATTTAGAGTCAATTATTTTATGGTACAAACATCTTTTTTAGCATAACAATCCAAAATATTATATCTACTTTAAACGCCGAATGCCTACATATGTGGCCACAAATAATCAAACCAAACTATATAATAAATGGATAAATTAACTCAAAACACGACTCGACTAACTATAAAAGGTATAATAAAAAATTAATGAATAGCATATTTTTGTTTTTGTCGTGTACTGAATAGCATAGATTATATATAAAGTACATTACATGGAGAAACACTTTTCATGTTCTATTTCCAAAAAAGACATTTTTTTTTTGTTTTGGGTACTTATTTTAATTTTTTTTTATTTTTTTAATTATTTCTTTTAAAAAAAAAAAACGTACGGAATTCCTTTAATTTCACTCATCAACTTCTAAACACTAAATCACACGAAACTCCCTTAACTCATTTATTTTCACACACTAAATCACACGAAACCCATTTATATATATATATAACTATATAAATATATATATATATATATATTTATATAATTACATATATTTATACTATATATATGTGAATATGCATATATATATATATAATTATGTTTCAACTATATGGATACACGTGTATCTATATAATTACATTCATCTATACTCTATGCACGTAGATATATATATATATATGTAATTGTATCAATATCCATAATATATATTTATGTCTACGTGTACACTATATACAGTAAAACCTCTATAAATTAATAATGTTGGGACCATAATATTTTATTAATTTATCGTGATATTAATTTATAGAGAAAAATTACTTTCCGCATATAATTTTCTAAAAATTTATTTAGAATATTTTATATCTTAAAATCTAACAAATATTATAATATAAATTATGATTAAAAATCATAACTATCACAATAATATAGGTTTTCACCATATTGGATTGTCAATATAAAAATATACATGTTCATAAGTTTAAAATTTATAAAAAAAACTATGACTACTATGAATATTATTGATGATAAAATTGAAGATAACACTACAATACATTTAAAAACATTTACATGTAAGAAAATCAATTATCACATCAAAAAATCATCATAAATATTGAATGTATATAGTAAAACAGCAGTAAGAACTACTGATATAATATTTAGAGAGATGAGAACCAATCGGATTTCAACTTTAACTAAAAACAAACACATTAGTCATATTTTAGAATATTAAATTTACATATATTTGCATAAATTTATATAATTATTAATTTATGTTTTTGTTGGCACTATATATTTACATAAGGGTTTCAAAAAAAATTATTATCTTATTATTTTATCGAATTTGATAGATTTTTACATTAGCTCGACTTGGGACCAGCAAAATTTATTAATTTATAGTAATTATTAATTTATTGAGTATTAATTTATAGAGATTCTACTGTATATGCATATATATATGCATATATATATACAGGAGCGGAGGCAGAGAAGAGAGTATGGGATCACATGCCCCCTACTCTTTTTTGTTTTTTTATTAAATAAATTTTTTTAAAATTAATTTAATATGGTAGTTAAATAAGTTTATAGAAAAGTGCCTCCAATTATAAAAAAATATGCATTTTATTGAAAATGCCCTCAATAAAAAAATGTTTTAGATTCACCACTGTATATATATATCTCTATATAATTGCATAGATATTCATATATTTGTGATCACGTGTACGCAACTATATGGATATGTATGTGTTTATCGATAAAGTAATTTAGGTTAAAAAATATAAAATAGGTATTAAAATATTAAGAAAAATATTATATAATTTATAGTATCAAAATAATTATTTTTTAAATAATAGATAAATAACAAAAAACAATTATGAGGGAATGTATAATATTAATATAATATTAAATAAAGAAAAAAATATAAATAAGTAATTGTGTGTTAATGAAATGGGTGTTTTAGTCATTTTCAGTGCTCAAATAGTAGAAAAACGTCTTTTTGGTAATACAAATACAAAAATGTCTGTTTTGAACATTATAAACTCAAAAGTGCCTCATATAGTAACACACTAGCATACATTCAACTTTTCAGCTAGACATTTAGTACTTTTTCCACACTTAAAAAAAGAAACCCAAAAAGATGTTTAAAAAAGACACCACAATCTTAAAAAAAGCTCTTAAATTTGTTTATATGATTCTAGTTCATCATACTTAAGTTACTTTGTTTTTTCTCTGAACATATAGGGAGTGTATTCAATCTACCATTCGAATTGATTTGCGATTTATTGAGTTTTTAGATGATTTTTAATAATTTGTTATTCAAATTATCTACAATTTTATCTAAATCATGAGATTTGAATTTTTGTGTTTTAACAGAAAACTCCACCAAAACACCTTAAAATCATTAAATATTCAATGTTCAAAAGATTTTCAAAAGCATTAGATTTGAGGATATATTTTTAAATTACTAATTCAATAACACTAGATAATAATATATTTTTAAAAATTCATATTTGAATAATATAGCATTTATTATTTAATAGAAATTATTTAAAATCCATGATTGAATACATCCTCCTGAGTTCACACACATTTTCTCAAATTTAAACACAAGTAAAAATCCACAAAGGATAAAAGACCCGTCAATTTT
Source organism: Eutrema salsugineum (assembly GCF_000478725.1). Classification (NCBI taxonomy): domain Eukaryota; kingdom Viridiplantae; phylum Streptophyta; class Magnoliopsida; order Brassicales; family Brassicaceae; genus Eutrema; species Eutrema salsugineum. Next base: position 8,188,877 of record NW_006256342.1, read on the forward strand.
TTTAAAAAATATTAGAAAATGAAAATTGTATCTTTCGATGATAGGTGTCATTATATAATGAATTTAGAATCTGTTTTACTTTATTGTTAAAGAGAAAAAAAAAAAAAAATCATAGAACATTTATACGGTCTCAGGACTCTGATGGATGTTCTTTTGTCTAACAAGACTCCAACACATAATAACTTAGTCACCAACTAGTCAGGGCAAGTTGCTACAATTATTATCATTAACGTATATTTGATTGGAACGTGGAAGAACACGAATTCATTGGTGTATATTATATAACTTGCTTGCAACCTAATCCTTGATTTTTTGTCAAAAAAAAACCTAATCCTTCATTTTCAGAAATCGAAAGTTAAGTTAACAGAAGGAAGACAAACAAGGAGGGGTTTATATTTTATTGTCTCCGTGATATTTTACTAATTAGTAAGACAAACCGAAATCAGGATTACACCGCGACATAAAAATATTTATTATTAATATAAATGAAAACATATTTTTATATAAAAAATGGAGACAAGGAAAAAGATGCAATGGATGAACCACTAAAAAACATGCACCAAATAAAGATACACTCATATCCATAGCACTCGGACAAGGCAGGTGTATCGCAACCCCTCTCTATTGTTTTCGTTTGTTTAAATTAATTGTATTTCCAGTTTATTCTAAAAATGAATGTAATATATATTTTTGGATTGAAAATAAAAAAGTATAAGTTATGTCCTCCTTTCTTTCATGTTATAAATTTTTAGATTTTTTTTTTGTTTCATAATCTTTTTCTTTATAAATTTTTGTTTGTTTTTCCTAATTTTCTTAATTATTTTCTTTACCAGTCTTAATTAAAATAACTCTTGATCTAACAAACCTAACCAGATATACAATGGGTATACTTGGTATCACCATTTTCCAAATTATTTCAGTCAAAAGTATGCTCTAAAAAGCTACTGATCTTCAAAATTTCTATTTTTATTTCTCATATCAAATGCCCTCATGATATTAATCAAGTAATTGATGGAACAAAAAAATTCAAATACTTATATTAAAATATAATCGCAAATCACTATAAAATATAGAATTGAAGCTGTCGAGCGTCTTATAGCATAGCACTTAGCCGAATCTTTGAGATATCTGAGGTTTCCTCTATGTAAGGATTATGGCCTAGCAGGCCGGTTTAGATCTCCACTTTCCTCTTTGTAAGAATTATGGGCTAGGGAATTATTACTAATAAAAAATAGAATTGAAGGTATAAAAACAATTCCAATGATAATATATTTTTATCCTAAAATCTATTTTTTCATAGTAAAATCATTTTCAGTGATACCCTATATCTTGTTCTAAATTTAAAGTAATACTGTTTATTTCTCTAAATTTTTAGAATACTTTTAATTAACAAAAAGTATTGTATTTAATTAATACTAAATTATAGATAACTAGTTATCTAATCACTTAAATTTTCAAAATGTAACAACAAAATTTATTAAATATAAAAAATAATATTAAAATATTAAATCTCAAAAATATAATTAGTTCTAAATATTAAAGATAAAAACCTCAAATCATTGCCATTTTAAAAAAAAAATATATATATATATATAACTTATTAGACTAATATTCTAATAATTCGATAAGTCGTTTCGAGTTCCATGAAAATCATTAAAATATTGTATGAATGAAGTGGATGTAGAAGAATTTTTGTAACTCTTGTTAAAAATAAGGATTCTAGTAAGAAATGAATACTAAAATTAAAATTGAATATATTTGAATTATTTTGGTTTAAAATAAACATAGAGATAATCATTAGAGTAAATTCCTTCTTTATTTTTTTTTAATTTGAAATTTAGAATAAAATATAGAGGTGACATTAGAGATGATCTAAAGCAAGTATCAAACGAAAATTCAGTTAGGATTTCTGTGTACCCCAAGACAATTGAGCATTGCATCACATGAGCTAATGTTTGATCGGAAAAAAAATATAAAAACAAAATCTTTGAATTTGAAGGTTGGGGCCAAAGATGAGCTGGTCAGCCTTAACTTTTAAGATGGGATTTGGCCAAGTAACCGACAGCTTAGTTCCAACTCTTTCGCCCTAAACTCATCCTTCTCTTTCTTTTTATTATTTTCTTTATTCCCGAAATGACGTACCTTTCACCTTTTTTCTTCTTTCTCATTTTTGTTTCCATCATTATAGTTTCTTACCTTTTTTGTAATGCTCTAGTTTCAATTTCAAGTAATTGCAACAAGAGTAATGCATAACTGATCCGAAAGCAGTTTTATGAAGATAGAGATATATTTTAGACAAAAAATATTGGATAAAATTAAACACATTTATTAGAATTATATAATACGCGAACTTTGTCGACTCTACTCAGCCAGAATGGATATTAAACTAATTTTTTTATTTATATACTAACTTAATTCTAGTTAATTAATGTAAAAAAAACACTTATTTCTGATTATTCAAATTCTTTGAAAAAAAACTTGATCCAATACACATATTTATTTTCTAATGAATACACTTGCCTCGTTTGAAAAACCGAAACTAAACAAAAAATTATTTGCTCCGTATTTTTTGATAAATTTCCTAGAGCTAGAAACCTCTCTTTTTTTCTTTGTCATGAAATATATATATTAAGAATATATATATGGAGTAGAATTGCAGCATTTGTTTGGAAGATCGACAGGTGGTAAAATCATAGACATATTTGTTTCTTAATTGTGCATATTTTTAAAAAAAATTGTGCAATGATAATTTATAGGAGAAAACTCAGATTTAGTCACAATTTTGAAAAAGAAAAAAAAAACTAAAAGAGTTACGATTCTGGGTCCCTCCTAAGGAAATAATTAAGTTTATATGATGATTCTAAATTTCTAATAAAGAAAAGTGTGGTTTGACTCGATTGACTCAATGAACCATCATGTTGATTGCTTCACTGTCTTGTATAGTGCTAAAACAAATTGTCTTTTCCTTCTTTCAAATTCCTTTTCGACTAGTTTTGTAAGTTAATGAAATTATTTCGACTTTGGACCGGTCAAGATGGGTTCCATTTTCATTTTTAAATGTTTACGAGCATTACGAGCATTAGTAATTTATATGGTAGAAATGAAGTGTAGTAGTTGATAGCCGTCATAAGATGGAGCAGGGTTGAAAAAAAAAAAGAGGAGAGACATTATTGATATTGAAATCTTCATGCACTAGTGTGGCCACAACAAACCTAGAAAAAAATATTGAATAAAATGATATTTCTTTTAGTTTATATACATCTAAATATGTGGGTCTAAATGTAGAATTGATAGTTTTAAGAAACAAACCTACCAACGCACTGTATTCATAATAAATTTTAGAGTGACACATCGCTATAAACTTAACTGAGTTTTGTGAGTTGTACAGTATTGGATAATATTTTGACACTTGCAATTTAATAAAATTTGATTTTTTTTTTCTTTTCCTGATACTTTCTGACGAGATGCACGATCGTTGGTCTACACATTCATATATGAATGTATATATATATATTTGTATGTATAATTGATTCGGATTTTCCATTTGCGGATTATAGTGCTATGAAATTCAATTTACGGGTTTGGATATGCAGAAGCGAAACATTTAAAAGCATGGAAATATAGCAAATAAATATGTTTTGGAAGCATGTATATATATATATAACATACAAAACAAACATACAATAATTGAAATAACACAAATCGAATATAAAGACTAAAATATTGGATAAATCTTGCTTATATGTTATAATAAGTAGTCTTCTAAATCTCGTTTGAAATGGAGGAAGTAATATTATACATACTCAACGTCTTAAACGTGTATCATGTATATCTTTTTAGTGACCAAATATGAACTTTTAGATTAATAATTATTAGGGATAAATTCGCGTTGTATCATAGATATATTTTTTTGACCTTTTATTATGTTAAATAATTTTGCAAAAATAATTATTTTACAAAAATAGCTATTTTATGAATTTTATAAAATGGTTTGATCTGTATATAGAGTTGATGAGTGGAGATTTTGGTTCATTCTAATCTATTCATCAAAAGTGTAATAAGTTGTTAGAAGAAACATTGGTGAGCGATTTGTCCTCAGCCTGCGAGAGTTGATGCTAAGGCAAATCGTGAACAGATCAAACCAGATTGTTAATGCTTGTCTGCAATTTTCTAGGTTCAAACGACAGTTTAGAATTTAGGTTGTTAGATAAAGTTATCGATGCCACGACAGTGGGTCGATATGCATTTCTGTTTGAGTTTGAGACTTGTTTAACCGTGCCCTGAATAGTCATCTGATTGTTATCTCTGAAATTCCTGCGAATTACCTTGATCTAGTGTTTGTCTCAATTTGAATTTAAATCGTTGTTTGCCGTTTTGTTTACTTCTTTAGTTTTTGCATCAAATCATCTTTGTCTTAGCTTTAATTCAATCCTTGCAAAGTCATAGAGTAGCACTGGTCCTCTGGATTCCGAATCCTTTATATTACAACTACATCATTGTTCTATTGCAGTAGAAACTAGGAGTACATCCAGTTGAAATCAATTTTTGGCGCCGTTGTGATGGAGACCAATTCGTTACCTCTAATTCTTGGTTTGAAATTCAGACTAAGACCTTACTAATTTTTTCTCTTGTTCTCTTGTTTGCGTGTGTTTCAGGTGTATGACAAACATATCCACAAGGAGCAACTGCACCGAGGATCTTGTTTCTTTGTCAAACGCCGAGCTAGCAAGAGTCGAGTGAGAAAACAGACGTCAAAGGCCTATTCAAGCCAACATGGGCGATCAGGGCAACAACAACGTGTTAGCTGAGATGCAGCAGTTTCGACAATAATTGGAGCAGTTGCAAAAAGCTCAGCAAGACAGGGAGCAGCTACAGCCTGCGATCGGAGACAAGGACAATCCGCATGCTTCTACCAAAACAGAGCTGCGATCGCTCCTCCAACGATTAACAGGCAAGATTTTGAGATCAAACCTCAGTTGATCTCATTGGTGAAGCAGCACCTTTTCCATGGGCTTTCTGCCGAAATTCCGATGGACCACATCGAGAATTTTGAGGAGATTTGTAGTACGACTGGATCGATATGGATACCAAGTGATTTTCTGAAGTGTAAGCTTTTTCCATTCTCACTTGCGGATAAAGCTTCGTGCTGGTTAAAGTCATTGCCAGCTGGGTCATTGACTACTTGGACAGAGTGCAGATCAGCTTTTTTGGACCATTTCTACACTAAATCCAAAACTGCAGCTCTGAGGAATAAGATCTCTTCGTTCAGACAGCAACCTGGTGAAGCTTTATGCGAAGCTTGGGAAAGGTACAAGGAGTACCGAAGAGAGTGCCCTCACCATGGGTTCTCTGATGAGCAGATTCTTTCAACCTTTTATGATGGTGTCAACTGGGATTACAGAAATGCTTTGAATGCAGCTAGCAATGGTGATTTCATGACTAAGTCTAAAGCAGGTGCGTATGAGTTGATTGAGAACCTAGCTGCAAGCTCCAGCAACAAATTCCAAGAGTATGACAGGTCTAGCAAAGCAGTTCATAGTGTGGAGTTGAGCAAGATCGATGAGCTTACAGCAAAGGTGAATCTGCTGTTGAAAGAGAACCAGAAATCTGTGCATTTTGCTGATGAGATTGGTGATGCACCTCTTGCTCAAGAGTTTGTAGATGCAGAGGATGATGATCAGGTGGAGGTGAACTTTGTGAATGGGCAAGGGTATATGCAGAATTCCACCTTCAACAACTTCAGGAACCACCCCAATTTGTCCTACAGAAGCAACAATGTTGAGAACCCTCAGGATCAGGTCTATCCGCAGCAAGGAGTGCAGAATCAGTCAGGATTTCAGAAGAACTTCTCCAGCAACTTCCAAGGAAAGCAGTTCATCACCAATCAGAATCGGTTTCAAAGTGGAAATCAGCAGAAGTTGCCCTTCACAAGTCTGCAGCCTTCTTCGAGTTCCCCAAACAACTCGCAGGATGAGCTAAAAAACTTGATGCAACAGCTGCTGGTGAATCAGCAAAAGTTTTCCATGTAGATTAATGCCAAAGTGGACACCATGTACAATGATTTGAATGGCAAGTATGAAGCAGTGTGGACTCATGTGAAGAAGCTCGATGTCCAGGTAGCTCAGACTGCAGAAGCTGTGAAGAGATCATCTGGAACTCTCCCTGGAAAAGGTGAAACCCCCAAGAATGAGTTTGTGAATGTTATTGAGCTGAGAAGTGGGAGAACTCTGCATGTTGTACCAACAAGCGCTGTCTGAGAAAAGAGGAAGGAAAAACACGTGGAGCACCTGCTCCACGAAGGAGCACCGACTCATGACGTAAAAAAGACGATGGAGCACACTTCCTCAACCAGAGCACCTGCTCCGAATCCTGGAGCACCTGCTCCCGACGAAGAGGTGACGATGGAGCACCCTGAGCCGACGACAGAGCACCTGCTTCAGCAACCTGTTCCAGAAAAAATTCCTGCAAGAGTTTATACGCCTAAGGTACCTTACCCAGTTCCACCAAAGAAGTCCCGCAAGGACTTAGAGGAGGCAAAGTGAAGGGAGATGCTGAAGGATTTGACTGTGAAACTTCCTCTAGCTGATGTTGTTCAGATGATACCAGCCCTTAAGCGAGACATGAAGGGGTTAGTTTCTGGAAAAACTGTTGAGGAAGAGAGTGTCATGATGGTCTCGAAAGAGTGCAGTGCTGTGTTGCAGAACAAGGTGCTGAAGAAGAGAAGTGATCTAGGAAGGTTTGTTCTCTCAGTCAGGATTGGGAATGTGCTGTTTACAAGGTCTCTCTGCGATCTGGGTTCAAGTGTGAATCTGATGCCTTATTCTGTAGCAAAGCGATTGGGTTACACCAGATTCAAGCCGACAAAAATCTCGCTGGTGTTCGCTGATAGATCAACCAAATTTCCTGTTGGTATACTTGAGAATCTGCATGTTCAGATAGGCGATACACTCATTCCAGCAGATTTTGTGGTTCTGGAACTTGATGAAGAACTCAAGGATCTTTTGATATTGGGTCGATCCTTCTTATGCACAGCTGGTGCAATCATAGATGTGAAAGGAGGTGTTATAGATCTCCAGCTGGGAGATATGGTGGTGCGATTTGAGATGAATAAACTCCTCAAGAAGCCAATGCTGGACGGACAGACATTTGTCATTGATGATGGTTCAGACATTGCTGAAGAGGTTGCTGAAGAAGTTTTGGCAATTGATCCTTTGGAAGTGGCACTCACAAAAGCCGAGAGAGAGCATGGGTATTTGAGTGAGGAAGCTGATGGATTTGCAAGGATGCTGGATGCAAGCACGAGGATGCAAAGGCTGGTGGCGTACATGAGCTTGGAAGGCAAGGAGAGCTCAACTGCAGAAAAAGCTGACGGAGCATCTGCTCCGAATCCTGGAGCATCTGCTCCGAATCCTGGAGCACCTGCTCCCGATGGCTTGATTGATGGACCTTGGAGTGAATTGAGAGCTCCGAAGTTTGAGCTCAAACCCCTTCCTGTGGGGCTCAGGTACGCGTTTTTAGGACCCAATTCGATATACCCTGTGATAGTGAACTCTGAATTGAACAATGTAGAGATTGCCTTGCTTCTTTGTGAACTTAGAAAGTATAGGAAAGCTCTAGGATATTCATTAGATGACATTCCAGGGATTTCTTCTGATCTTTGCATGCATAGAATACATCTAGAAAATGAATCAATGACTTCTGTAGAACATCAGAGGAGGTTAAACCCGAATGTACAAGATGTTGTTAAGAAAGAGATAATGAAACTTCTTGAAGCTGGTGTGATCTATGCGATTTCAGACAGTAATTGGGTTAGTCCGGTTCATGTAGTTCCTAAGAAAGGTGGCATCACTATGATGAAAAACGATAGGAATGAATTGATACCAATTAGGACTGTTACTGGGCATCGAATGTGCATAGATTACAGGAAATTGAATGCTGCAACTCGCAAGGATCACTTTCCTTTGACTTTCCTTAGCCATTTATTGATCAGATGCTTGAACGCTTGGCTAACCATCCTTACTACTGCTTCTTAGATGGTTATTCAGGTTTCTTTCAGATTCCAATCCATCCTGACGACCAGGAGAAGACGACATTCACATGTCCTTATGGTACTTTTGCGTATCGCAGAATGTCATTTGGCTTTTGTAATGCTCCGGCAACATTTCAACCCTGCATGATGTCGATTTTTACTGACCTGATTGAAGACATAATGGAAGTTTTCATGGACGATTTTTCTGTCTATGGAAGCTTATTTTCTGTCTGTTTGTCTAATTTGTGCAGGGTCTTGCAGCGGTGTGAGGAGAAGCATCTGGTGCTTAACTGGGAGAAGCATCTGGTGCTTAACTGGGAGAAATGCCATTTCATGGTGAGAGATGGGATCGTGCTGGGACAAAAAAAACTCAGAGAAAGGGATCGAAGTGGACAGGGCAAAGATCGAGGTGATGATGAGTTTGCAGCCACCAACATCAGTCAAAGGGGTTCGCAGTTTTCTGGGTCATGCTGGTTTTTATAGACGCTTCATCAAAGACTTCTTGAAGATTGCTAGACCTTTGACGCAGTTGCTGTGCAAGGATGTGAAATTCGAGTTCGATGATGCATGTTTGGAGGCATTTCACACGATAAAAGGAGCTTTGGTCAGCGCTCCTATTGTCCAACCACCACATTGGGAACTGCCTTTTGAGGTCATGACCGATGCTAGTGATTATCCAGTAAGAGCAGTGCTGGGACAGAGGAAAGAAAAGAGGCTCCATGTCATCTATTATGCCAGCCGAACACTCGACAAAGCTAAGTGCAGATATGCCATAACTGAAAAGGAGCTTCTTGCAGTGGTCTATGCCTTTGAGAAGTTCAGGTCTTACCTTGTTGGGTCAAAAGTTGTTGTTCACACAGACCATGCAGCATTGAAATACCTGTTGACGAAGAAGGATGCCAAGCCAAGGCTTCTTAGATGGATCCTCTTGCTGCAGGAGTTTGATTTGGAGATTAAAGACAAAAAAGGGATTGATAATGGTGTTGCAGGCCACTTGTCAAGGCTGAAGATTGATGATGACATTCTACTAGATGACAGCCTTCCTGATGAACAAGTTTACGCCATAGATGTTTCTGGGTTTGACGAGCACCTGCTCCAACCTAGAGCACCTGCTCTGACGAGTTTTTGCAACTCAGTTGACGTAGATCGGCATTCTGGTTTCCCATGGTCTGGAGAGATTGCAAATTACCTTGATGCAGAGCAGGAACCTGCAGATTTCGTGGGGAACAAGAAGAAAAAATTTATGAAGGATGTGAGGCACTACTTTTGGGATGAGCCTTACTTATACAGGCACTGCTCTGATGGGATTTTCAGGAGATGTGTAGCTGATGAGGAGATACCTGGGGTCTTGTTTAACTGCCATGGTTCACCTTATGCTGGTCACTTTGTCACTTTTAAAACAGTGTCAAAGATTTTTCAGGCTGGGTATTGGTGGCCTGCAATGTTCCGAGATGCGCAGAGATTCATATCCAGGTGTAACACATGCCAGAGGCAAGGAAACATAAGCAGGAGAAACGAGATACCTCAGAACTTCATTCTGGAAGTAGAGATCTTTGATGTGTGGGGCATCGACTTCATGGGGTCATTTCCATCATCCTATGGGAATGAGTATATCTTGGTGGCAGTTGATTATGTGTCAAAGTGGGTGGAAGCTCTAGCTAGCCCCACAAATGACGCAAAGGTGGTCCAGAAGATGTTCAAAGCTATCATTTTCCCTAGGTTTGGTATGCCGCGTGTTGTGATCAGCGATGGAGGTTCTCACTTCATCAACAAATTTTTTGAGAACTTGTTGAAGAAGAATGGTGTTAAGCACAAGGTGGCGACCCCATACCATCCTCAGACAAGTGGGCAGGTCGAAATTTCCAACAGGGAGATCAAAAACATTCTGCATAAGACTGTAAGCGCCACAAGGAAGGATTGGTCAGTGAAGCTCGATGATGCTCTTTGGACGTATAGGACAGCTTACAAGACACCTTTGGGGACTACACCGTTTCACTTGGTGTATGGAAAAACATGTCATCTTCCAGTGGAACTTGAGTACAAAGTTGCTTGGGCAGTGAAACTGCTGAATTTCGATGTAAGGAGTGCTCAGGAGAAGAGAGTGATGCAGTTGCATGAGCTGGAGGAAATTAGGCACCTGGCCTATGAAAACGCGAAGATTTACAAAGAGAGGACAAAAGCTTTCCATGAAAAGAGGATCCTCAACAGAATCAGGTATTGCTCTTTAACTCTAGATTGAAATTGTTTCCAGGGAAGCTGCGATCAAGATGGTCTAGACCATTCACCATCAAGGAGGTTCGACCATATGGAGCTGTAGTGTTGCTGGACACTAGAGGAGGGGAATTTGTAGTCAATGGACAGAGGCTAAAGCCATACCTCGCTGGTCCACACATCGCAGAAGGTGAATCACTCACCTTAAGCGATCCTCCTCACGCCTGAAGCTCCTCAAAGTCAAGCTAATGACTTAAAACAAGCGCTTGGTGGGAGGCAACCCACTGGTAAGAGTCTATAACTTTGTGTCTTTCAATTCTTAGCTACTAACTTCGTTTTCAGGTTCTTTCTTTTCATCAAAAAAAAAACAGGTAGAAGGTTTTCAGCATGAGAAAGGATGTGAGGAAGAAGAAGGAGCAACCAACCGGAACGCCTGCTCCATCTGCTGGGTTGGATGCTTGCAGCGTAAAAAATGACCAAGGAGCACCCCCACCTCTGTCAGAGCACCTGCTCCACGGGGTGCTCCAGACGAAAAATTGACGAAGGAGAAACCCAAGGGAAAACGGAGCACCTGCTCCGACACCTGCTCCAGACGAACAATTGACGAGGGAGCACCCAGCTCTGTTCCAGAGCACCTGCTCCACCAGGGTGCTCTACATGTGCGAACCAGGTAAGTTTTCTGAGTACTTCTCTAGCTTATTTTCACACCGGGGACGGTGTGAAGTAAGTTCGGGGGAGGATCGTGTCTCTTGTACTTCTTTCTTTTGCTTTCTTTCTTTCAGTACTTTCTTTGAGTCAGTTTTTAGTTTGTTTCTTTGAGTCATTTTGTTTCTTTGAGTCAGTTTGTTAGATGAGTCAAGTCAAAACTTGTGGGAACTAGGACCAAATCTGTGATGAGTGTAGACCATTTGTGAATTTTGACCATGTTATTTTTAGTGACCATTTCTGCAGAATCAGTCTAGATCCGACTAATGGAAAATCCAAGGACTGACCAGCAGACTAGAGGCATCCATGTTTCTGACAAAATCTATTGACCTGAGCTAATTTCTGAGCTCTTCCTTTTACCTCATCGATGTGACTGGTGTTCACAGGGCTTGACTCCTCATTCATACCTGACAAACAAGGACCTGTGTGATGAAAAGATTGGTACTCCTCTCCCTTATTCTAAGCGTTAACTAAAGCTGAAAAGATGAGATGATTTTCTGTCAAAGTAAAGGGGTAGGAAAATTTCCTGTGACCTCACTGTTTTATTTTAGAGAGAAATGATCACACAAAGATTGGAAGTGAGGGGTAGGAAAGTTTTCCGTGACCCCATTATTCACCTACAACCTTGACAAAAAAAAAAACGCCTGCAAATGAATAAGTCTGTGGGAGAGGAAGAATACCTTTGTGTGTTTGGTCAGTTTGTCATGGTATAGTATGAGAATGAGTTTAGAAGGCCCTTGGCACTGGTTTCATCAGTGAGACCCAGCGATGATGGGATATGGATAATGTCATGAAACTATGGATTTAATCTGGGAAGCTGCAATGTTTGCGGAGAAGTACATGGAGGTTCGATTTGGATTGATGTTGCAGCAGGTCTTTCGCACGCTGTGGTAAAATTTACGGTCTTCTGAGTTTTTGCGAGTTTCCACCTTTATCCAGTCACTTTTTAGGAATTGAATTTGAGTTTTTTTTAGGACAAACAAAGATCTAAGTCCGGGGGAGTTGATGAGTGGAGATTTTGGCTCATTCTAACCCATTTTTACTAATCGTTTTAGGAGTTTTTGGAGTCTTTTCAGGAAGTTTCAGGTGACTTAGAGGCCTTATCAGAGGATTGGAGTGTTTAGAAGGCATTGGAGCAAAAAAGAGATGAATCTGAGCAAAAAGGAGCTATTTCATATGCTTTTGGAGAAATCATCCACGGAGCACCTGCTCCCGGTTTGGACCTTTCGTGGAGCACCTGCTCCAACCTCTGAAGAAAAATAAGGAAACGATCTTACCCAATCCTAAGTCGCGTGAAATGGAATAAAAAGCCCAGAGCCGCCTGTGTTTTTACTATCACGTTTTCTACAGACTTTTTACGCTTTAGTTTTTGGAGAGATTTCTACTTGTAAGCTTAGGGAGAAGAATTCCTGCTACATTCTGAAAAGAATTCTGAACCCTGATATCTTTTCTGATTTATTTCATGAATTCCTTTTCATCTGTTGTTGTGTTTCATTCCTCCATGTTTGAGTAGTTCTCTTAACTAGATTAAGGTTTATTTCAAAGGGTTTCATGAGATTAGATGGAAATGGGCTTCATATCTGTTGTCTTCACCTCTGTTAGACTTAATGCTTAGGTTAAACTGATCACTCAATCTATGATCTTAGGTTAATCTATTCATCAAAAGTGTAATAGGTTGCTAGAAGAAACATTGGTGAGCGATTTGTCCTCAGCCTGCGAGAGTTGATGCTAAGGCAAATCGTGAACAGATCAAACCAGATTGTTAATGCTTGTCTGCAATTTTCTAGGTTCAAACGACAGTTTAGAATTTAGGTTGTTAGATAAAGTTATCGATGCCACGACAGTGGGTCGATATGCATTTCTGTTTGAGTTTGAGACTTGTTTAACCGTGCCCTGAATAGTCATCTGATTGTTATCTCTGAAATTCCTGCGAATTACCTTGATCTAGTGTTTGTCTCAATTTGAATTTAAATCGTTGTTTGCCGTTTTGTTTACTTCTTTAGTTTTCGCATCAAATCATCTTTGTCTTAGCTTTAATTCAATCCTTGCAAAGTCATATAGTAGCACTGGTCCTCTGGATTCCGAATCCTTTATATTACAACTTCATCACTGTTCTATTGCAGTAGAAACTAAGAGTACATCCAGTTAGAATCAAGAGTCATTTTTTTGAATTGTAAAAACTGAGTTAATCTGTATATGAACTTATTTTATAAGCGGGTAAAGTAAAATAAGCTATTTATTTAACCCATTGACATTAGACTAATATATCATTGTGACTGATACACAAAATATTATGATATTATAATCATCAAATCTAATTTCCCTTGCTTAATAGCTGAGTTTTATAATCTGACTACAAACTATAAAAATGCAGCTTTATCTTCTTTAACTATATATGTAAATAAATATAATATTCTTTAAACTTAGGTTTGATATAAAATTAATTAATATACAACAAACTATATTTAATTTTAAAATACAAATTATTATATATATAGTAGATTAAATTTACCACCTTTTTAGAAAACTAATATTTTGAATTGCGAGATTTTTTTGGTGGATATTAAAAAATTAGAGTAATAATTCATTCATATCAAACTAACCTGTTTACTTAACATGTTTGTACCATGGATTAAAATATAAAACTAATTATAATATGCACTGTTTAATAACTCTCACTTCACCACAAACTTTTTAAATTAAAAATCAATTTTCTCATGTCAAATTTTGATGAAAATAACTAAAAAAAATTATATTGTATATAATCAAGTAAATATAACAAATTATGGTAAAAAATATGTAATTGTGAATTTTTTTTATTTCTATGTTTTTTTAATTAAATATACTTTATGATATCAATTGAAACAAAATATATAAAAAACTACCATATTTTTTAATACAGAAATTAAATAATAAATATACTCTATTAAATGAGAAACAAAGACTTTCTATATTTTTTCAACAGATTTGAAAGATAACTATTTCCTTTCTTATTTTAATTATTCTTTGTTATTTGTAATGACATATTATGTAATATTTTACAAAATTAAGGTTATTTTTTTAAATATCTACTTAAATAATAATATAGAGATGAGTTTTTCTATAGAACATATAGCATGATCAAACTTATAGCTCCTTGTTCGTTTTGTTTGCTTCCACTGAGGGTAAACACTTAGAAAGAAAGAAAGACAAAGTGTATAATAAGAGATTATATGATCAAACAAAACGAAACTTCATTATGAGAAATACCAGACAAGATTAATTTCTTTCACCTGATCTCTTCTTGGTTTGGAAAGACACTCTTGTCTTCTGAAAAATTGAACCAAGGAACCTGATTGAATTCGAGAAAAACAATAATTTTTTTTTCGTATGTGTCAATATGTAGGTTTTCAGCTATAGTTTTTTTTTTTTTTCGTCAAGGGGTTTTCAGCTATAGTTTATGAAGACTCATTTATCTGGTTTTCATATGTAATATTTACGGAAACTAAGTTCAATATTCAAATGTGAACTAATTTTCTCCTCCTAGTGTTACATCCTCTCTCTCTTTGAGCTTTTTTCATCTCCTTTGATATCTTTGTTTCCTGTTCATTTACCGTTCCTGCATTCACCGATTCTCTTCTCATTCGAATCAACTTATTTCTGGTTTTCCTCTAGTGTTCTGTTCAAGCGTCGCTGCTTCCTCAATGTCTTTATTCAAAAATTATAACACTAAGAGGAAAATTAAGCCCATGAATGGGAGGAACTGGACTGGATGAGAATTATGCCCACACCTAACCAAAAATATATAATATCAAGTCGGTGCACAACCAATACATATTTGGATGGTTTAAAGTTAAAACACAATACTTTTTGGGCCTTAAGTTAGGGCTGACCCTTGATATATCTGTAAACCTAAAAATTTCCTTTTGTGAATTTTTTTTCTTGGAACTTTTACTTGTCACGATATATAATATACATGTATAAATAATTAAATACAAGACCATTAGGTCAATGGATCAAAGCCCAAGTTTCTAGTCTCTCTCTCTCCGTTCTATTATCAGCAAATACAACGATCATGAATAGAGAAGAAGGTTCAGAATCTTTCCCGGTAGATCTCATTCCCGAGATACTTTCAAGGTTGCCTGCAAAGTCTATCGGGAGGTTTCTTTGCGTGTCAAAACTATGGGGGTCCATACTTCACCGTCCAGACTTCAACGAGTTGTTTCTGACCAGGTCTCTTGCTCGTCCACGTCTCTTATTCGCCATCCAAGGAGTTGTAACCGGTGATTGGTTCTTTTTCTCGTCACCTCAACCTATAATCCATATGATCAGAAGGAGGAGTCTCTTGTATTTGCGGCTGATTCTCATTTAAAGCGTCATGAAAACTCGTGGTTGCACTTTGTGGTTATGCCTCTGGTTTGATCTGTTTCTGCCGTCTTACGTGGATCTTCGGAAGGAATTTTTATGAAACAGTTCATGTGATCTGTAACCCTAGCACAAGACAGTGTGTGAGCTTACCTAAACTGAGAACGAAGGACTTCTCAAGAAGCTTTTTAGGATTTGATCCAATTGACAAGCAATTCAAGGTATTGTGCATGGCTAATCCAAATTTAAATTATGGTCTAAGAATTTTGACATTAGGAAGTGGAAAACTGGGCTGGAGGAAGATCAAACCTCCCTTAACCCATCATCCTGCTGATGACTCGTCTCAACAGATATGCATCAATGGTGTTTTGTATTACTTTGCTTTGATGTGGGAAACGTTGGAAACGCATCATGTGATAGTTTGCTTTGATGTTAAGTCTGAAAAATTCAAGTCCATTGACGCAGCATCTAGTTATGATTGGGGTGTGAAGAAATTGATAAACTATAAGGGTAAATTAGGTGTGATTAGTTGGCATTATACTCACTCTGATGAAAGTGATACCTTTGAGTTTCTTATGTGGGTTCTAGAGGATGTTGAAAAACAAGAATGGTCGAAATATGTCTATACTTTGCCGTGTAAGTGCAATCGATTCGGTGTTGCTGGAATGACAGCTTCAGGGGAAATTGTTTTGTGGGAGAAATATACATTTAAACCGTCGTTTGATGTTCTTTACTTCAATCCCAGAAGCAACAGTACTATCTGCAGTGTTGAAATCCAAGGTAACAATGAAGTATTTGACATGAATAGACATAGCGTTTGCACATTTGTAGACCATGTGGAGACTCTTAAGTTTAATATTATGAACACAAGCCCACCCACCAGAACAGAAGCGTGAGTCCAAGAGTAGGAACGTTTGAGAGCATTAACAAATTTGATAAATTCGCAGGTCTCAGGAATCTGATTGCGATCCCTTGCTCCCCAAGTCGGTTAAAAGTCATATTTAATACTAGTTGTATGCTCTCTAGATATCAAAGACATTCTTAAGATTTAATTTTTTTTTCTTATGTCGGGTATTTGTTGATGTAAGTGTGACTTCTTATTTACATTTTGTGTAAGCGCTATCATTCCTTTGGCTTAGCATTTTGTTATTTCTTCTTTCTCGTTATCATAAAATTTATTTTTCTCCCGTAATGTGCTATGAGATATGAGACACTTTTTTTCTTTCTTCATGCATCCATTTTTCATTTAATATGGACTGCTAAAGATAATAAAAGGAAAAAAAGTATGATTAGCGACGGTGTACTAACAGAAGAGACTTCGTTTAATTGACAAAAAATGGCTTTGGTAAGAGGTTTCTTGGCTGGAAAGGAAATTCTTGGTTTGCTCTGTATAGCAGTAACGAGGAAAGAACTTTCAGCACCAAGGTTTCTTGCAATGTACTCCAGTTATTTTGTTTCTTTAGGTTCATGTATATCGATTTTATGACACAGCTCTGATGATGAGCAGTTCCACGAGAACGTAAATCCAACAGATTTTGGTTCCCGAATAGATATAAAACCAAGTTCTGGACTCTGTTTAATCAAACCCAATTCTGTCTTTGAGAGTGGTGAGCTGGAGATGAAAAAGATGGGTTTTGTTGCGGACTCTGCTTCTTTACTTTCTATTGATCTGTGGTTTTACACTTATTGTTGGTTGTAGATCACTATTGGAGACGAAGAAGCAAAGGAGAGAAGGAGCCAGAAGAGCATTTCTCGTCTCCCCCGACTTTTTATTTCTTGCTAGAGATCAGAGATAGAGACATTATTGGATTGCACATCAGGTACTGATTTTTTTTCACCAAATCTGTTCTTGCTTATGCAGTCACTATCTTCTTGGCATTTTTAATATTTTCTTTAATTGGTTACTGTTGTGCAGACTGAAAAGAGTGTTTGTTGCTTCGGGGAATGAATCCCATGGTTGAGGTACACAATATCTGAATATAACTTATGGTTTTGGATTTCTAGGTAAGGAGAAGAGATGAGGAGTTCAAAGTAGTAATAGAAAGATGGTAGTCATACAACGGACAAGGCCCCTGATTTTTCCTTTTAATGGTTGTCGTGTCAAAAGCTTTTGGGGCATTTACACTGCCACGAACTCTTGTCTTTGTTATCAACAAAGGTTAAGGTGTTATCAATTAATTGAAAAAAAAAAAACCATTTGTATAAATGACTAATGCAATTTGGAGATTATGTCTTGGACAACAAAACGGATAAGAAGATTATAAGGCATGTTTGGCTTGGTTATTTAATCGTCAGAAGTGAATCAATTCGATTCTGGGAGAAGAAAAACGCATTTTTGGGTTTCTAATTTCTAGAACATCTTCAATCAAAAACATCAGATAAAGCAAGATTCATATATATACTCATTGGATTGATCCAAAACAGAATGATGGAGAGATTAACAGGGACGAGAAGTCGAGAATCCACTAACAGATTCCTGAGCTTCGTGACTCGTGAAGAGGTAAACGCAAGTTCACGTGCGTTCCATTATTGTATAGGTTAGGTCTTAAAAATATTAGAGAAACAAAAAAAAAAACCCTTAAGCACTTCGGTTTAAAATTAAAAACTAAAAAAAGGAAAAACCCTATATTTATTTATATTAGAGTCTTCGGGATAATTTTGTATTCACATATTTCTCTCTCTGTCCGATTAGCACAACTTAAACAATCATGAGCAGAGGAAAGTATTCTAACTCCATCCCGGTTGATCTCATTATGGAGATATCCTCCAGATTGCCTGCAAAGTCAATCACGAGGTTTTGTTGCGTATCGAAGCTATGGAGTTCCATATTTCACAGTCCATATTTCAAGGACTTGTTCCTGACCAGATCCTCAAAATGTCCACGTCTCTTATTCGTCATCAAAGAAACTCATAACGGTGAGTGGCTCTTCTTCTCGTCACCTCAACCTCATAATCCATGTGAGAAGACGTCTCTTGTAGTTTCCGCTGGTTTTCGTTTGAAATCTTCTAAAGAATGGTCGCGGCTGGACTTTTGTGGCTATGCCTCTGGTTTGATCTGTTTCACACATCATATGTGGTCTGACAATGAAAAGAATATAGTTAATGTGATATGTAGCCCTAGCACAGCACAGCGTGTAAGTTTACCTAGACTGACAAGTGACGAGAATTCGAGAAGTTTTCTAGGTTTGATCCTATTGGCAAGCAATTCAAGGTACTGTCCAATCATAAAATTCTGACATTAAAAGCTGATAATATAGAGTATTGGAGGAAGATCCGATATTGTTCTTTAACCCATGATCCTAACTCTGAACCGATATGCATCAACGGGGTTTTGTATTATTTAGCTCAAGACTCTTCGACGATAGTTTGCTTTGATGTTAGGTCTGAAACATACAAATGCATTAAGTCAAAAGGCAATGAGCCTAAATTGATAAACTATAAGGGTAAATTAGGTGGAGTTCATTGGAACTATTATGCTTACGGTGGTATAAGTACTACCATTGAGCTACATCTATGGATTCTGGAGGATGAAGAGAGACAGGAATGGTCCGACTATTTTTACACTTGGCATGATAATAGATTCGTTGATCGCAATGATGTTTACGTTGCTGGAGTGACAGCTACAGGTGAAGTTGTGGTGTCGACGAAACGTATACGTGTACCGTTTTGTGTTTTGTTCATCAATCCCGTAAAGAACACTTTTCAAAGTGTTGAACTCGAAGGCTTTGGAGATATGATTGACATTAAAAACAATAAAGTGTATGCCTTTGTAGACCATGTAGAGGATCTCAACTTTGATATTGGGAAGACGATATATGATGCAACGTCTACAAGCCCTCCTGAAGAGAAGCGTAAACACAAGAGATCATCGACATCATTTGAAGCTCAAAGATTGTCAAGATGATGATTCATTTATCTACAGTTATGAAATTCTCAAGTTTTTTTTTTTATTCTTACATAATATTTAGTACCGAGTCTAGCTAATTTTGATGTGAGTGTGACTTCAAGTTCATGTCTGAGTTTTGTCATGCCGTTGGAATAACAATTTTGTTCTTTCTGTTTTTTTTTTTATAAAGCTCAAGAAAAATATATGCTCAGTATTCAGTTATACTCATCAAATATGACGGAATCATATGCGAAGGTTTTTTCTGTATTTAATTCCTCGAAATCCAAAGTTTACTATTCGGTTTAATCAGTTATAATCGTCAAAATATGACGGCACCATATGAGAGATATTAGTTAATTCTTCTTCTCCTATATAGTTTATTTTTTTTATGTAATTGTGTGTTGGATCCTAACCAGACTTTGCAGACCACGATTGCCACAGAGAAAAGCCAAAGTATTGAAACATAGCCAACCGTTTATTGATTAATTGGTTATTGTCTTTTTGATGCCGTTTTATGATTAATTGGTTATTGATGCGGTTTTAATTGGAGTCAAAACGTATGGACAAGATGTTAAAGATAGTCAGATTTTGGCTAAATTGTTGATTGCATTGATTTTTTTCCGGCTGTTGATTGCATTGCTTATCATGGAATATTATATGCAGAGAAGGTTATTGTCTGTTTGATTCAAAGGCGAAAAGATTTTTTTTGTGAATATAATTAGAGTCTCGTATAATTAAGCGGTTTTTTTGACACAAAATCTTGAATAAACAAGAAACAGAAAAAAAAAAAAAAAAAGAGTCTGGATCATCAGTTCTCCAAGGTGAAAAACACATCAATGTAATTTCAGTCGCAAATTACCCATTTGTTTTATGAGATTCATCATCTGCCCAGATCCACAACAGAAAGAGAAGAGACACGGATTTGTATTTCATAACTAAAATAAAATATTAATCGAAAAATCATAGGGAGAGATTTTGGATCGATCAGAACCTGTCGAGATATCACAATAACATCACCCAATGTTGTCAGTGGATTGACAGACTGTGAAATTTTTATCGTCACCTCGACCCAAAAAAAATCCCAAATTCCAGATTTCAAAAAATCTAATTGTGTACGAGGAACAAAAAAATGGTGTAGAAGCTCAGAACTTCTTAGAGGGATGTGTTTACCGTCAGCGCTGAAATTAAAATTCATCTCTAGACACGGTTTTTTTCACAGCAACTACAACACAGATTCCGAAGAAAACGAATTGAACAAACGAAAACCCAAAATAAAACTTATTAGACAAGAGTGGCGAGGAAACACTTATCTGTTTCAGGTTTCGGTGTATATATGCACACGAAAAAAAAAAAAAAAAAACGAGCTGAAGAAACCCTAATTTATGCGACCTCCTAGATTTTTTATATATTATTCATTGGCTATTTAAAATATTTATCTCTTTTTACATGTTAGAGTCGGTTGCACCCCAATCGGTTTAAACCACCTCAGATATATCGGAGAACCGATTTTGCAAGGAGGACCAGCGATCCATTAAGTATGGGCCGAGTCGCGCATGAGAAGAATAGGCCAAGCTATAAATGGGCTGAGCCGTGAGAAGGAAGTAAGTGAACCGAGCCGCGCATGAGAAGAATAGGCCAAACTGTAAACGGGCCGAGCCGTGAGGAGGAAGTAAGTGAACCGAGCCGCGTGAAGAATATTCAAATGGGCCGAGCCGTGCGTAAAAGAAGATGGGCCGAGCTGCGCACAAGAGAAAGTGGGCCGAGCCGGAAGATCAAGCCTACTGAAATCCTAGGCAAAAACGTTATGACGGTGGTCGTACGACAAGATAAAGGAATATTCCAAAAATCTCTCTCAGAATTTTCAGGAGAGACGGTTTAAAGAGTTAGTATAAATAAGCGACTTACACAATTCATTAAATTTTGGCAATCCTAAGCAATAAAGACTAAACACTTTCACGGCAAAGAAAACCTTCTTTCAATCTTACTGTTCTTGCGATTAACCTAGAAATTTCGGATCCCTTAATTTTTTCTTACAAATCTTTAGTTGTGCGAGTTTTGGCTCACACAATTTGGCGCCGCCTGTGGGGACTCAAAAATTTCTTACTCTAAATTGACAAGACTTTAAGCTCCGAAGAACATGGCGAGCAACACCCTCGACGATAACAACAACAACAACAACAACGATAACGGCGCGGAGAAGGATGCTCCAGCATCAGGCACAACGACGGCAACGACCGAAACCCAAGAGGAGATGCAAAACATGATGGCTGCATTGATGAAGAAGATCGACGAGCAAGACAAAAGAAACGAGGCGATTACAGAGAGGCTCGACACGATGACGGCCGAGCGACGACACCCAACTTGGAGAGCCAGAATCTCCGACCCGATGGATGAAATCCAGAGACGCTTTGATTTCTCAACGCCTGCAGAGGCCTCAGGGAGCGGCGCGAGAAACCCCTTGGCTCCACCTTTCTTTCGTCCCCTCGGCGAACAGACTCCCGCGGCAACCCGAGTTAACATAATCGAGCCGCCTCCACTCCGTCGGAACTCAAGGCGACGAGCTGGCGAAGAGGAGAATGACGCAATCGACGTGGACGCCCAACAGAACGATGGAACCACAAACTCGCAACAAAACAGCTCGGCTCGGCGAATAAGCCAAGAATAGCTCGCCTCGGCACTAAACGGCGTCCGGACTAACAAAATCATCGATCCGGCTCGCGGCGACAACCCGACTGAAGAAGAAGAAAACCTCCAATGGATCGAGCAGGCGGAACGCGAAGACGAGCTGAGGAGAGAAGAGCGGGAGCGACTCCCCCAATCAAAAGGAATGACTCACGCGCAAACCCTTGAAATCAAAGAGCTGCGAGCCTCAATGGCTCGGACAGTAGCCAAGATACGCGCCATGAAGTCTCAAGTGCACAACAGCACCCGAGATCGATCGGATGCTTGAAGAAACCCAGAGAACACCATTCACGGCGAGAATCACGGAGGCTAAGATTCCCGAGCCCGGGAAGGTGAGAATTCCGTTCTACGAAGGAACGACCGATCCGAAAGCACACATCACAGCGTTTTCGGATAGCAATGGGACGAGCTTTCACAAAGAATGCTGCCAAACTGACCGAGCGAGAAGTAGATGCCGGATAGAAGAACTTCTGATGCCGACCTGTGGACGCTATCCCAAGGACCGAACGAACCGCTTCGGGATTACATGGCAAGGTTCAAGGCGGTCGTATCCAAAATTGAAGGAATAAGCGACAAGACTGCACTCGAGGCTCTGAAACGGTCTTTGTGGTTCAAATCCGAATTCCGACGGGAAATGGCACTCAACACGCCACAAACGATTCAAGATGCCTTGCATCAGTCATCAGACTTCGTCGTAAACGAGGAAGAGATGAAAAATCTGGACGAGCAGTACGAAGCAACGAAAGCAGCGATCCACAGCTCAATTTTGATGCGCCCCCCGAAGAAAGGGAACCCATCAAACAACGCAACAACGCAGAGCTCGGACGAACCTGGAAGCGGTGGTGCCCATAACTACCAAGTAGGCACTGGACGCGGAAGAGGAGAGCTGCGCAACAACACTTGGGTAAGAAGGCCTACCAGCTATGACGAAAAGGCATTCTGCGAGTATCACCAGACCTACGGGTATTCAACGGCACAATGCCGAACTCTAGGAGAAAAACTCGCAGCTAAGATGGCGGCAAGAGAGCTTCAGAACACGGTTAACCTCAAAGACCTCGTCCCTAATAAACCAAAAGAAGGAGCCGAGCCGAGCGGCGCGGCAGAACCCGCAAATCCTCCCCGACGGGGCGATAACACCAAGCGCGACAGGAGAGGCGAACCCGAAGAGCGACCCGCGCCGAGGCAAAGGATCAACATGATCATGGGTGGATCTCAATATTACCAAGACACGGTGTCCTCTAAGCTTATTAGCGCCGAGCCGAAGCGAAGGAAAATTGGACAGAACCGACCGATATCCCGAATATGGTGATCTCCTTCGCGTGGAGGAAACGGCAGGAATCGATAGACCACACAACGATCCACTAGTGATCGAATTGACGATCAGGGATCACGATGTAGCGAGGGTGCTCATCGATACTGGGAGCTCAGTAGACGTCATTTTCAGGGAGACACTCAGAAGGATGGGAATCGATCTCGCCGAGGTGACGGCGATCCCCAAACCTCTAACCGAATTTTCAGGAGAAACAACGATGACTATGGGAACGATTAGGCTCCCTGTGGTAGCTGGCGGGAACGATTAGGCTCCCAGTGGTAGCTGGCGGAGTCACTAGGATCGTCAAATTTTGCGTCACCGATTACCCAGCAATCTACAATGTGATTATGGGAACTCCATGGATCAACGCGATGAGGGCGGTCCCTTCCACCTATCACCTCTGCCTCAAATTCCCGACTCCAGCAGGCATCAAAACGATCTGGGGAAATCAGAAGGAGTCGCGAATGTGCTGCTTAGCGGAGCACAAGCTGAGGAACCCCGTCACCGACGCACGAGCAGACATAGATCATAAAAAGATGAAGACAGACCGAGAGCCTGCGAACGAGCTCTCGAAACTCTTATAGCAGTTACAAATTGCGGAAAGCCGCGAAACGCGCGCCGAGCCGTTATGTGATGCAGTGGACTCGGTGTGCATAGACGAAGCGCGTCCAGAACAATGCGTCGAAATCGGAGCAAAACTAGAAGAGCCTCTGAGAAGCAAACTTCTTTCCCTCCTCAAAGAGAACATCAACACTTTTTCCTGGACAGCGGAAGATATGCCGGGCATAAACATCGACGTGACCTGTCACGAGCTGAACGTGGACCCAACCTTCAAACCAATCAAGCAAAAAAGAAAGAAACTCGGACCCGAACGAGCTAAAACAGTTAACGACGAAGTGGAGAGATTGCTCAAAGTAGGATCAATCGCCGAGGCCAAATATCCAGACTGGCTTGCGAATCCAGTGGTTGTGAAGAAGAAGAACGGCAAGTGGCGGGTCTGTGTAGATTTCAATGACCTCAACAAGGCGTGCCCAAAAGACAGTTTCCCTCTACCGCACATCGACCGTCTCGTCGAAGCCACTGCAGGAAATAGGCTGTTAACATTTATGGACGCGTTCTCCGGCTACAACCAAATCCTGATGCATCCTGATGATCGGGAAAAAATGGCATTCATAACTGATCGCGGGATATACTGCTACAAAGTCATGCCGTTCGGGCTCAAGAACGCAGAAGCAACATATCAACGACTCGTCAATAAAATGTTCGCGGATCAGCTCGGAAAAACCATGGAGATATACATTGACGATATGTTAGTCAAATCACTCGAAGAGAAAGACCATATCGCGCATCTACGAGAATGCTTCGAGCAGTTGAACAAACACAACATGAAACTAAACCCGGCGAAGTGTAGATTTGTGGTCACCTCGGGAGAGTTTCTCGGCTATCTGGTAACTCACCGAGGCATTGAAGCGAATCCCAAACAGATCAAGGCATTAATCGAGATGCCCTCTCCAAAGACGAAGCGAGAAGTGCAAAGGCTCACAGGAAGGGTTGCTGCGCTAAATAGGTTCATCTCCCGTTCCACCGACAAGTGCCTGCCTTTCTACGACACCCTTCGGGGAAATAAGAAATTCGAGTGGGACGAGCGATGCGAAGCAGCTTTCCATGAATTGAAGAGTTATCTGGCAAGCCCGCCTATCTTGTCGAAACCAGTTGAAGGAGAACCTCTCTTCCTCTACATCGTCGTATCTGCTACAGCTGTGAGTGGAGTGCTTATAAGAGAAGAGCGATCCGAGCAAAAACTAATTTTCTACGTCAGCCAGACACTGACCAACGCCGAGACCCGTTACCCCCAGATCGAGAAAGTCACCCTAGCCGTCGTAGTCTCGACTCGCAAGCTGCGTCCGTATTTTCAATCACATTTGATTGTTGTGCTCGCTACACTCCCGCTGCGCTCGATCCTGGACAGCCCGAGCCAATCCGGACGGCTCGCCAAATGGGCCATAGAGTTGAGTGAGTACGACATCGAGAATCAGAACAGGTCGTCTGTAAAATCACAGGTGCTCGCAGATTTTCTGATCGAACTTCCGGCCGAGGCGACGAACGAGCCAACCCCAGACAAAGTATGGACGCTGCACGTCGACGGCTCGTCGTCTAAACACAGCTTGGGGATAGGAATCCGTCTCACCTCTCCCACCGGAGAAATATTGGAGCAGTCTTTTCGCTTGAACTTCCAAGCCTCGAACAACGAAGCAGAATACGAAGCGCTGATCACCGGCATACGACTAGCGCAGGGAATCGGAGTTTGAAAGATAAGAATCTTTTGCGATTCACAACTTGTAGCATGTCAATTCAACGGAGAATACGAGGCGAAAGACGGACGAATGGGAGCTTACCTCAAGGTGGTCCGAGAGTTGGTGCAAAAGTTCGACGAGTTCGAGCTCACACAAATACCCCAACGTGAAAACACCTCGGCTGATGCCTTGGCAGCACTCGCTTCGACTTCAGACCCGGATCTCTGACGGACAATCCCAGTCGAATTCATCGAACGTCCTAGCATCGAAGAGGTAGAAGGAGTTCGGCTGATAAATTCCCTCGAGCAAGAACCAGACAGCGACGAAGCGATCGCGATGGATGAAGACACCTCACCAGCCGACCTGGAGTACGGCTGCGACAAAGAATGGCTCGCAGCCATCCGAGTATATATCGCCGATGGAGAAGTACCAACCGACAAGTGGGAAGCCCGCAAATTAAAGGCCCAGGCCGCGCGATATGTCCTCGTCGACGGCAAGGTATTTAAATGGAGATTTTCAAGACCGGTCATGACATGCGTCGAAGGACCGGAGGCAAGAAAGATCATGCACGAAGTGCACGGCGGCGCGTGCGGAAACCATTCTAGCGGAAGGTCGCTCGCGATCAAGATAAAACAACACAGTTACTTCTGGCCTACGATGGTCAAGGACTGCGAGAAGTTTACGGCAAAGTGCGAGAAGTGTCAACGGCACGCACCAACAATTCACCAACCTACCGAGCTGCTGTCATCGATCTCATTACCTTATCCTTTCATGAGATGGTCGATGGATATAGTCGGACCTCTACATCGATCGAAGCAGAAGCGCTTTCTGCTCGTCCTCACGGATTATTTTTCTAAGTGGGTTGAGGCCGATTCCTACGCGAGCATAAAGGATGCTCAAGTCGAACACTTCGTCTGGAAAAATATCATCTACAGACACGGGGTCCCCTACGAGATCCCAGTTCATCTCAACGCGTTTTGAAGCTTTCTGCGAGAAATGGAAAATCCGTTTGAGCAAATCTACGCCAAGATATCCTCAAGGGAACGGACAAGCCGAAGCAGCCAACAAGACGATCCTAGACGGTCTGAAAAAGAGGCTCGACGCCAAGATAGGACGATGGGCAGACGAGCTCGAAGGAGTCCTTTGGTTGATCGGACAACTCCGCGCCGAGCCACCGGAGAAACCCCATTCGCTCTAGTCTATGGAGCGGAATGCGTAATCCCCCCCGAGGTGGATTTCCTAGGTATTCGACGAAGACTTCTGCCAGGACAAGAGGGCTTGAATCACTTAATGATGCTGGACGAACTCGATTTGGTCAACGAAAGGCGCGACTAGGCTCTAAACTGAATTCAGAACTACCAACAAGCAACTGCGAGATACTACAACAAAAATGTCTGCAGTCGAAGATTTAAAGAAGGAGAGCTCGTCCTTCGAAAAGTTTTCCAAAACACTGCCGAGAAGAATGCAGGAAAGCTCGGAGCAAATTGGGAAGGTCCTTACAAGATTACAAAAATAATTCGCCCAGGAGTTTACGAACTTGCGACGGTAGCTAACGAAGCAATTCCAAGGCTACAACACGGTCAACATTAACTACGGGACGGCTTGATCCCTGCAAAGGGTACGTAGGCAGCCCGTCCTCGGACGGGTTCAGCTGTCCTCCCTCCTAAAAAGGGGGGGAGTGGGTACGTATACACATACCTTTATTTAACTCTACAATTTTAGCTCGTCTAGCGCCTCTCGGAACATTGCCACTTCGGCCAGTTTTCTGTTTGTTTTAAATCAGCTACTTATTTCATGTTCACCTTGGAATTCTAATTCGTTCATTGTCGCTTCGGCTAGTTTCTCATTCGTTTTAAATCGGCTACTTATTTCATGTTCGCCTCGGATTTTTAATTCGTTCATTCATCACTTCAGCAAGTTATTATCACTTCAACAAGTTGTCATGACTTGATCGCCTCGGACTTTTACTTATCCTTGTATTCACTTCAGCAAACTAAGTCTCCAAACACCTCGGCTCATTGCGGGCCACAGCGAGGCAACAGTCACAAAGTTCTCTAAATGGATTTTTAACCACCTTTCCTAGGACGAGGGTGCAAGTTACATCCTCTATGGATTAAAATCAAGCGCGCTATACAAATTCAAGACCAAAAACATATCGGTCACCACGGTTCGTCATCGCACACGAGATTATAAGTCGAGACTACATCGCTTTCTCTAAAACCGGAACGAACTCTTAAAACCCGGCTAAACACATTCACCCCCTCAGGAACGCTGGTCTATAATCAAACTTTGATATCGCCTCAGGACGTAGACCTTGGCAACAGGAGATTATGAGAAGAAAAGAAGGAGCTCACCTATTTATAGAACGACCGCAGCGCGTGGAGTCCGCGTAAACCTCGGGATGGCACAGAGGTAATAAATGAAGACGCGTGAAGTCTGCGGCGAATGCATAACTTCCTGGCGCATCCTTCATACGTGCCAACACCCAAACGTCTTGGAGAGAACTAACGACTGCTTAACGTTTCCCGTATGAAGTTGCCCAGGTAAACCGAGCCCACAACGGAGCTTTGGTTATCTGAGAATATCTCATCGAGCTGTGTGAACCAAACCTTGCTTTGTCGATACGGCTCGACAGTTTCATAAGAACGCCTCGTCGTTATCGTTAACATGAAACGGCTCGGCAACTTCCTCAAAACGCCTTGTCGTTATCGTTAGCGCAAAACGGCTCGACAACTTCCTCAAAACGCCTCGTCGTTACCTTGAAACACGGCTCGACAACTT
This sequence comes from Eutrema salsugineum, assembly GCF_000478725.1. Classification (NCBI taxonomy): domain Eukaryota; kingdom Viridiplantae; phylum Streptophyta; class Magnoliopsida; order Brassicales; family Brassicaceae; genus Eutrema; species Eutrema salsugineum. The sequence continues at coordinate 8,217,121 of NW_006256342.1, forward strand.
CCTCAAAACGCCTCGTTGTTATCGTTAGCGCAAAACGGCTCGGCAACTTCCTCAAAACGCCTCGTCGTTATCGTTAGCGCAAAACGGCTTGGCAACTTCCTCAAAACGCCTCGTCGTTACCTTGAAACACGGCTCGGCAACTTTCCAAAAAAGGCGCCTCGTCCTTAACAAAACGCCTCGTCGTTATCGTTAACACGAAACGGATCGGCAACTTTATTAACATAAACGCCTCGTCGTTAACACGGAACGGCTCGGCAACTTTCTCGAAAAAATGGCTCGTCGTTACCTCCGCCAAAACAGCTCGGCATTGCCCCTCATGACAGTCACCTCGCCTCCATAACGGCTCGGCAATCTCGTTCTCGATACGTCTCGCCTGTGATCACCCTGCGACATGTTCAGCTCGATGGTTTAATCCCACGACTAGGAATAATAAATCTCGTCACTCTCACCTCCGAAATTGACGAGCTGGAGGGCTAACTGTTGGGGTCGGTTTCACCCCAATCGGTTTAAACCACCTTAGGAATATCGGAGAGCCGATTTTGCAAGGAGGACCAGCGATCTATTAAGTATGGGCCAGACCTTCCTCCACTTTGGCGAGACGCTCCTGAAACTTAGCCGTCAACTCGCGCCTCACCTCCTTCTTGGCCCGCTTCACTTTAGCCTCTTCAACAAAGCCACCTCGGCGCCTTTGGCTCTCCTGGATTCTTCAAGACAAGTCACCACAGATGACACCTTGTCAACGTTGGCTCGGAGAATTATTTCTCCTCTTCTAGCTTCTTAATCTTGGGAGCAATCTCATCAGCAGCTCGGGCGACTTCGTCCCCCTCATGCCTCGGTGGGTCATCCCGAGGTACCGCCTCGGTCTCCGCAAGAGCTGCTTGTTCGGCTCTCCTGGCAATCTCCTCAGCTTCGTGTTGCTTCTTATCCCTGAGCGTAATGATCACCATTTTCTCTCACGTATCTCCCGATGAATTTGATGAAGAGGAACTGATAGATACCCCGGCGAAGATAGCTCGGGCTCTCTCTACTCTCTCGAAAGAAAAATGCTTTCTCTAGTTAACCTTCCGAGTCGCAAGAGTATCTCGAACAGAGAAAAGGTCGTTGGGAACAGGAGGAAGAAAACTCCAAACTGCAAAACAACATCAAAACGACTAAGTTAGAAGATGGAAATCGCACCATAACAAGCTCTGAGCCAAAACAAGGCTTCGGAGCGACAACCAAGTGGTCCCCAAACGGTCTTCGTCTTATTTACAAAATCCTCGCCCACCGACGCCTCGTTCACCAAAACATAGAAGAAACGTTCAGTCCAAAACTGATATTTGCTCGGGAAACCGCCTATGATCCGGCGATTGGATTTATTGGAAATATAAAATCTGCCTCCTCCCGGGGCTCCCCGAATTTTCAACAGATTGAGCAGATGACCGAGCTCGATTTCGCCACCGCATTCGAAGCTCCGAACCAGGATGTCGATCATATGTTGCAAACCCCTCGGCATAATCTGCCCGATCGAAATCTCATGCTCCCACAAGTATTCAAGGATAACTCTGGGGATTGGGAACCATAGGAAGCAGAGCTCGAAAAACGCCTCGTATAAGGTGAAATGGTTATCAGGAGGCTTGTCGGCTCGGTCACTCTTCTCTGGAACGACAAATTCAACCGCTTCGGATATTCTAAAACGATGGTGCAACGCCTCGAGCGACTTGAGGGAAGAGAGTGAAGAACCGGGAGGATCGGGTTTTTGCCTTTTTACCCGTTTAGGTTTTCTCTTTCCAGATGAAAAGGCGCCTCAGGATGCCATAAGCCGCTCTAATTCGAGCCTCGACTCAACCGGGTCGAAAGGAAAAACTTCTTCCTCGGCCTTAACCACAGCGTAATCAACCTCCTCTTGGTTGACAGGACCTCGATGACGACTCATCAAAGCAGACGCCTCGTTATTAACGGAACAAGTGCCTGAAGGGCTCGGAGAATTCGACACATCGTGATCCTCGGCAGAATTTTTGGAAGGGCTCGGCGAAACAGATGCCTTGGAGGATCCAGTCATGCTCCGCACTGCGACATCCGAACGACTCGTTTCATAAAAGAATAGGGGTTCAAGCGGATCACCCGAACGGCTCGACATATTTTACAGCTCGTACCAAATTTACAGCGTTTTACAACAAGGTTCGCCGGAAAAAGATCTGAGACGGCGGAAACCTCGGAACCCTAGCCGGAAAATAAATAAACTAGAGAGAGAACGAAGAGAGAAGGGAGAGCTACCTTTTAGTAAAAATGAGAGATCTAAAGATTATGAGAAGAGAAGAAGGAGCTCACCTATTTATAGAACGACCGCAGCGCGTGGAGTCCGCGTAAACCTCGGGATGGCGCAGAGGTAATAAATGAAGGCGCGTGAAGTCTGCGGCGAATGCATAACTTCCTGGCGCGTCCTTCATACGCGCCAACACTCAAACGTCTTGGAGAGAACTAACGACTGCTAAACGTTTCCCGTATGAAGTTGCCCAGGTAAACCGAGCCCACAACGCAGCTTTGGTTATCTGAGAATATCTCATCGAGCTGTGTGAACCAAACCATGCTTTGTCGATACGGCTCGACAATTTCATAAGAACGCCTCGTCGTTATCGATAACACAAAACGGCTCGGCAACTTCCTCAAAACGCCTTGTCGTTATCGTTAGCGCAAAACGGCTCGACAACTTCCTCAAAACGCCTCGTCGTTACCTTGAAACACGGCTCGGCCACTTCCTCAAAACGCCTCGTCGTTATCGTTAGCGCAAAACGGCTCGGCAACTTCCTCAAAACGCCTCGTCGTTATCGTTAGCGCAAAACGGCTTGGCAACTTCCTCAAAACGCCTCGTCGTTACCTTGAAACACGGCTCGACAACTTTCCAAAAAAGACGCCTCGTCCTTAACAAAACGCCTCGTCGTTATCGTTAACACGAAACGGCTCGGAAACTTTATTAACATAAACACCTCGTCGTTAACACAAAACGGCTCGGCAACTTTCTCGAAAAAATGCCTCGTCGTTACCTCCGCCAAAACAGCTCAGCATTGCCCCTCATGACAGTCACCTCGCCTCCATAACGGCTCGGCAATCTTGTTCTCGATACGTCTCGCCTGTGATCACCCCGTGACATGTTCAGCTCGATGGTTTAATCCCACGACTAGGAATAATAAATCTCGTCACTCTCACCTCCGAAATTGACGAGCTGGAGGGCTAACTGTTGGGGTCGGTTTCACCCCAATCGGTTTAAACCACCTCAGGAATATCGGAGAGCCGATTTTGCAAGGAGGACCAGCGATCCATTAAGTATGGGCCGAGCCGCGCATAAGAAGAATAGGCCAAGTTGTAAACGGGCCGAGCCGTGAGGAGGAAGTAAGTGAACCGAGCCGCGCATGAGAAGAATATGCCAAGCTGTAAACGGGTCGAGCCGTGAGGAGGAAGTAAGTGAACTGAGCCGCGTGAAGAATATTCAAATGGGCCAAGCCGTGCGTAAAAGAAGATGGGCCGAGCTGCGCACAAGAGAAAGTGGGCCGAGCCGGAAGATGCGAGCCTACTGAAACCCTAGGCAAAAACGTTATGTCGGTGGCCGCACGACAAGATAAGGGAATATTCCAAAAATCTCTCCCAAGATTTTCGGGAGAGGCGGTTTAAAGAGTTAGTATAAATAAGCGACTTACACAATTCATTATGTAACTTTTGGCAACCCTAAGCAATAAAGACTAAACACTTTCACGGCAAAGAAAACCCTCTTTCAATCTTACTGTTCTTGCGATTAACCTTAATTTTTCCTTAAAAATCTTTGGTTGTGCGAGTTTTGACTCACACATTACATATGGAGTATATTTTTCTTTCCTTTTTGTCACCTATTTATGAATTATTACAAATTTGTGTTTAAATATAAATTGTGTTTTCAGTGTGGAAATTGTTATCAAATCTTACGAATTTATAAATTACCAACAAATCATGAGATATGTTTTTAAAAAGTATAACTACTAGAAATTAACCCGCATAATATATACGCGAGATTATAATATTTTAAATAATATTTTAATAATTAATATCAAAATTTTAGTTAATAAAGTTTATCGGTACATAGAAATATGCTTATAGTTATATCATTCAAAAATTTTAAATTCACCGAATATAAATTTAATTTATTCTTGATTGATGAATTTTATCATATTTGAAAATAATAATAATAAATAGTATAAATAAAAAAATAAATTGTTTATTAATAACTGAGTTTTGTAGTCTGTTCGTAAATTATAAAAATTAAATTTACCTTTTTTAATTATATATGAAAAGAGTATAATATTTGTAAAAATTACGTTTAATATATAACAAATAATAAAAATACAACAAAATATATTTAATTTTAAAAGATAAATTATAATATTTATTAGATTGAATATATACCACCTATTTTAAAATTAATATTTGGAATCGCAAAATTTATTTTTGGATATTAAAAAATTAGAATCATTAATTTTTCATATGGAAGTAACACGTCTATTTAACTTATTTGTACTTTATTAAAATATAACTTAAAAATAATTCTAATATGTATTCTTTAATGATTCACACTTCATCACAAACTTTTTTTATTTAAAAAAAATAAATTTCTTATGTCAAATTTTTGGTAAAAATAATTTTTGTCTATAATCAATTAACATAGCAAATTATACTTATAAAATATTTTACTATATTTCAATATTATAATTTTTAATCTTGACTTTTTACATTATTCATTTGAAATAAATAACATAAAAAATTATCATATTTTTAAATTTAAAAATAAAATGGTAAATATACTTTAATAAATGAGAATCAAAAACTTTCTATATTGTTTTAAATAGATTTGAAAAACAATTATATCTTTTCTTATTTTAATTATTCTTTGTTATTTGTAATGGCAAATTATGTAATAACTTACATATTTAAGTTTATTTTTAAAAATGTCTACTCAAATAATAATATAGAGATGACTTGCTTTATTGATAATTATATCTACATTTTAAACATCACTGATATTTTTTTCTTTTGTAGTGCATATATCAAGATGAATGTACACAGACAGAAGTTTAAGATCCGAAGTGGTATAAACGATGAGGCAAAGCATTGTCCGCTCATTAATTGGATCAGATCAAGTCTAATTTCTTTTGGAGCGATTTTGGAAACGCACGTGCAGGAACCTAACCTAAACCACATACTATATAAGTTAGGGCCGGAGTGGTCCATTATTAGTAACTATCTGTATTCTCCTCTTGGTAAAATCTGGGTTATCTTCAAGCTTCCTACTAAGGTTAAGTTGTTAACTGTGTCTTTGCAATCTATAACCGTTGAGGTCCTTTTGGAGGATGGTCACAGTTTTATCTACACGGCTGTCTATGCATGTAATTCTTTGGAGATCAGGCGAGAGTTATGGGACTCCCTAAGGGTTTTGTTCTCGTCCCTTCTCTTATCTTCTCGTCCTTGGCTGGTGAATGGTGCCTTTAACGAGATCCTTTATCCATCCAAGACCTCCAACTCAGCCATCTTTAGGTCTTCTTCTGCTATGAGAGCTTTTGGGGAGTGTCTTGCTGATGTGGGTCTTTTCGACCTTCTTTTCCAAGGCCCTCGTTTTACCTGGTCCAACCACCAACCCAAAGATCCCATCTGCAAGAGAATTGATAGGTGTCTTGTCAATGGCCCTTGGCTGATGGAGTTTCCTTTGAGCCGTTGTGAATTTGAAGCCCCGTTATTTTCGGATCATTGCCCGTGTCGCATCCAGATTCTCCCCAAGCCGCGTTCTTTTGGTAACAGGCCTTCATGTTTTATAATATGCTTATTAAACTCCCTTCGTTCTGTGAGGTTGTTGGTAATGCTTGGGAAAGGGCGGGTGACTCAGTTTCTAACTTGGGTGATCTGTGTTTCAAGCTCAAGCAGCTTAAGCTTCCCTTAAAGTCCTTGTGTAAGGAGAACTATAGTGATTTAGAGAAGAGGGTGCTTGCGGCAAATGATATCCTTCTCTCTGCCCAGGTTCTTGCTCTTAACGATCCCTCGGAAGCAAATCTACGTGCAAAAAAGGAAGCAAGGGTTTCATGGGTGTCATTGCAGCAAGCAGAAGAAAGTTTTTTTCGTCAGAGATCCCGTATCAAGTGGCTATCTGAAGGAGACTTAATACTCCATTTTCTAGAAATGGATCGAATGCGGTGAGGTACCTTATTAGATTGGATGGGTCGAGAGCTGATACCACTAAAGATATCCATGTTCATGCGGTGGATTATTTCTCAGGCATTCTCGGTAATATTAGAGGTCAGTTCTGCCCAGAGCTTCCAGACTTCCTTGAATCTTTTAACCTTCCATCCATCTCGGCGTCTCAGCAAGAGTCTCTTCTTGCACCTGTAACCAAAGAAGTGATTCAGGACTCTCTTAGAAGAATTCCCTCTAGTAAAACTCTGGGCCCGGATGGTCTCACCGCTGAGTTTCTTAGAGCGGCCTGGAGTATTATCGGGGAAGAGCTTTCAGCATCGGTGATTAACTTTTTCTCCAGTTCCTTCATGCCTTCGGCTCTCAACTCCACCTCTCTAGTTCTGCTTCCCAAAAGACCTGGTGCTGAAGAATTAAAAGATTTTAGACCGATCTCCTGTCTTAACACGGTCTACAAGCTGATTACTCGGATTCTGGCTGATTGGCTAAAGGATATCATGCCTTCTCTGGTGGATCTGAATCAGACAGCTTTTTTCAAGGATATGCTCCTCCTGGAGAATGTATTGCTTGCCTCTGAGGTATTAAATGGATATCACCGGGACTCTTCTCCTGGTAAATTCACCCTGAAGGTGGACATATCTAAGGCTTTTGACTCAATCCATTGGGACTTCATTTTGAGCTCTCTTCAGGCGTAAAACTTCCCTTTTGCTTTCATTGACTGTGTTAATCTTGTGTTGGCATCCCATCTTTCTTGGTAAGTATCAATGGCACTACCTCCGGTTATTTCAAAGGGCGATCTTGGCTTAGACAAGGAGATCCACTCTCTCCTTCTCTTTTTGTATTGGCAATGAATGTTCTCTCAATGATGCTTAATAAAGCTGCCGCAAGTGGTGTTTTTCAGTATCATCCAGGCTGTGAGGAGTTGCAACTCACTCACCTTTCATTTGGGGACGATCTCCTCATTTTCTTGGACGGCTCTCTTCAATCTATGGATGGTGTTTTCTCTGTGCTTAATCGTTTTGAGGAGTTGTCGGGTCTTGCTGTTAACATCTCGAAGACGTCGTTATTTTGCTCAAGAATGGAGGAAGTAACCTTAGGGAAAATTCATCAAAGGTTTAATCTTCCCCTTCATCTCTGCCTATCTGGTATCTAGGTCTTCCTCTTTGCACGAAGAGGCTTTCAGTGGTTGATTGTGATCCGCTTTTAGCTCAGATCAGAAGGAAGTTTCATAGTTGGACTGATCGCCTCCTTAGTTTGGCGGGTTGGTATACTTTAATCTCCTCAATCATCTCGGGGATTATTGGGTTTTGGAGTGCTGCCTTTTTTATCCCCAAGAAGGTCGTTAGTAAGATCAATTCGATGTCCAGTGCGTTCCTTTGACATGGTACCACAGACTCGGCTAAAGGAGCGAAGGTCTCCGGGATCGATATCTCCTTTCCTAAGAAAGAAGGGGGTTTAGGTCTGCGTACTCTTTCATCGTGGAACGAAACTTATGGCCTCAAGCTTATCTGGATGTTGTTCTTCCGTGCGGGATCAATATGGGTGGCCTGCATCCAAAACAGGTACCTCTCCTACTCCACTTTTTGGGCCTTGAATGAAACAAATTATGGGTTCTCTTGGATGTTTAGGAGACTTCCGAGGTTACGTAAGCTAGCTTGCTCGTTTCTCAGAATTATCATCGGAAATGGTGACGACACCTTCTTCTGGTGGGATCCGTGGACTCCTTTTGGTTTGCTGATCCATTTCTTTGGGCCATCTGGCCCTTCTCTCCTTGGCATTCCTCTCTTCTCGACGGTTAAAGAGAGTCTTTCTCCATCTGGTTGGAACATTCCTCCTGCGAGGACAGAACAACAATTGCTCCTCTATGCCTTCATCACTACAATCTCGGTCTCTTCTTCTAGTGATAAAGCAGAGTGGAGAATTGGGAACGAGACGCAGAAAGAGTTCTCCTCGCGGAAGACTTGGAATTCTATTAGGATTATCAAGCCTCCGGTTTCGTGGTGTGATCTGGTTTGGCATAAAGCAAGAATTCCAAAACATGCTTTTACCACCTGGTTATTTGTTCTTGATCGGAACCCAACTTTTGATCGCTTGGTTAGGTGGGGTTGTGATGTGGAACAGACCTGCCTACTCTGCGGTGTTCACGCTGAATACATGGATCACCTCTTTTTCCAATGTATTTTTTCAGCTGAGGTGTGGCGGAAATGCGTTGAAAGGCTTCACATTCTTTCTCCTCCCATTGACTGGGAGGAAATCCATATTTGGTTGCCTTTGGCCTCGTCCAACAAGGATCAACGTTTGGCTATTTTTCAAGCGTGGCAAGCTTGCATTTATGAGATCTGGCATGAAAGAAATCGTCGGAGTCATGATGGTATTTCCTTCCCTCCGACAAGGATTGTTCACCTCGTTCTGAATGCGGTCAAGAACCGTGCTCACAGTTTCTGCTCTCTGAATCCAGACTATGTCTCGCTGCTGCTTTGCTGGTCTGATCCTCCTTAGCCAGCGGTTTTTGCCTCTGTGGCGCCTCTGTGGTGCTCCCTCCTCTTTCTCCTATTCTACTATCTCTTTTCTATAATATATATGTAATAGAGGAGTGGTTTCCTCAGGTTCCTGTAAAATATTTCATTTGATTTATTCAAGCAAGTCCTTTGTCAAAAAAAAGAAGTTCAGATCCAAAGATAATAAAATCTTTTCTCAAAAAAAAAAAAGATCCTAAGATAATAGACAAAATTATTTTTCTAATAATTTACTAAAACATTTAGAGAAAATTCTAAATTTTGTCAACTTATTTTCCAGTGATTTAAATGTTCAAAATGTTTTTTCTAAAACCCACATTTCTAAGTTTTTTTATAAATAATTTCTAAAAATCATCTCCAATGGAACTGCATAACACCAAATTTGATTTGAAATCATCTTCAGTGGAACTGCAAAATTAACATTAATTTAATGTATTTGGAGTTTTTGTTACAGTGTTACACCAAATTTGGTGTGATTAGACTATCTCCTAAACACTAAATTTGGTATTGTGAATAGTGTTAAATTTGGTGTTTGGGTGAATAGTATCTTTTTTCATCTCTAACCACAACACCAAATTTCACATTAAAAATATTTTTAAAATTAGATTCTTAAATTTAAACTTTTTTATTGTTAATAGTTTTGATAAATACTAATTATTTATATAATAAATTAACTATAAATTATATATAACAGTACCAAAAAATTATAATTGATACATTTTTCCAAGTTTATATTTGATCCTTAATTTTTCTATGTCAAGTTAAATATATTAATTATAATTAAATTTTCATATTAATTACACTTAAAATTTCATAAATGATAAAATAAAAAGTTATGATATATTAACTATAGTTATAAAATTTAATCAATTAATAAATAATATAATATTCATTATAATAAAAAGTAACAATAAAATATTATTATTATTTTAGAGTTCTGTGAAATGCCACACCAAATTTGGCATTGTACTATTCATAAAATTCTAAAAACAAAATATGATGTTGGAGATGGAGTCCCATTGGAGATGTAAGAACTCCATAATTAAAGATATAGAATCAGATTGGAGTTGCTCGTATAGCAATCCAAAACTTAATATTTTTTTTATTTTATTTCTGGTTTTAGTAATATTATACACTGAAATACTATATTTGATTATACTAAAGTATAGAAAATTTGTATTATAACAATATGATTAAATTTTATAACTAAAACAAATAAAATATATCATTAGCATTGTTATGTTTTTAATCTTTTAACTTTAATTAATATGAAATATTAGTTTATATATAATCTAAAATATTACACAAATTAATTAAAATATTTGATAAATTTCAATTAAAATATTGGAAAAATAAAATTACAAAATTAAAAACAAAAAAATAAAAATTAATATTTTGAATATTCAGCTTATAGTTAATTAGCTATAAAATATTTAATATTTATCAAAACTATTAAAAAAATCTTTAATTTCATAATATAATAATATAAAATATTATTGACAAAAATATAAAAATTATTATTTTAGTGTGATATTTGGTGTTGGGATTAGAGATGAAAAATATTTGTGACATCCTAACACCAAATTTGGTATTATGGTTGGAGATGCCTTTAAGTCTATGATTTTATTCAATTGTTATTAATATTGATATTTTAATTAAAGAGTTTTTGATAAGCACTGAAAATTATTTTCAGTTTTTGTTTCTGGCTAATCTATAGAGATCTTAACGAATTAAAGAAAACTTTATTTATTCGAGAATTCATAGACTAAACAAATAATTTTACGATTATCCTAGTTTTTCAGGTATTTTAGAATCAATAGATTACTATTCTATCTATTAAAACTTCTGCTACATCAGCAATTCCCTTCACAAACCAAACGACTTTGCTCCATGATTGCTTACTGCGGGACGACCTTAATTGTGTCCAGGTCTTTGCAGTTGAGAAACATGATTTAAAATCAGTGGATGAATGGTGCCACAACACTCTGTTCGGCCCATCAGAGGGACTTGGCAGAGGTGTCACATGAATAAGACTATAGAAGAGATCATATGTTGTACATCTAATACGCTATGAAGGTGATGTAACCGTATATAAGACTTTAACAAAACGCCTTATTCGCTTCTTTTTTTTTCCTACACAACGAGTCATATTTTTTTTTGTGTCGTGCCCACTTTTTTGTTTAAACTTCGAACCCAACAGTAACATTTAAAATTTTGAACTTGACCAATGAATTCTTGTGAAGGTGCATATTTTCTAGGTTCACACATACAAAATTCACGTGTTATTTCTGAGGAATAATCTGAAACACTTCTTTGAAAAACTATTTATTCAGACGTAGACCTCTTCATTCTCTCGGACCCCTCACGGGTCCCTAACTTTTTAATGAACTTGGAAATGTTGAATTAGTCCTTGTAATTTTCTATAGAAGAAAATTAGAAATAGAAAAAAGCCAATGATAATTAAGCGTTGATGAACCAATGAAAACAGTTTACCAAATTTCGGCCAATGAGATATAAGCACAACTAGCCAATCAGAAACGAGCGTCTAGAAAATTGACCAATCAGGAGGGTGTAGATGAATATTAGGCGCCAAAAATTTATCCAATCAGGAAGAGATCAGGAACAGAGCTTTGTGGACCATCTTTAAACCATCTTTGACCAGCTTCCTCTCCCATCGATCCCGAGAGAGAGAACGAGAGAACAATCGTCGAGTCTTTCTTGACATTTTGCTGCACTGATCCGACATTGAAGGCTAATCGAGGTAATTGACATATCTGTGGTTGGATTATATTACCTCGTTTTGATTTTGGGAAGTCGTTGCGCTAGAACCACTATTGGGGATTAAATTCGATTATTGAATAGGAATTGTAGACTATGGAAATGGCGATTGGTTGCTAATCGGATGGGTATTTAGTGGATTGTATGTTTAGATGTTATATTGCAGTAAATGGGAGTTAGATTAGAGTATTTTCCCGGAGTGAGAGGAGGACGAGAGAGAGTAACGATTGGTATCACTTGCGTACAATTGCAAACAACTGGAAACATGGTATCACTTGCGTACAACTGGAAAGTCCAATTTTTATGCAATTGAGTGTGGTGTATGTGTTATTTTTTCAGGTGATAATGATTACGAACTTATTTTTCGATTACGGGGGATATTATTCAACTTCGGAGGATAAATGGATTTCAGCACTAGCTTCTATGCATGGTGTAATGTTTAAGTCATCAACTTTGGAGGAGATTACTTATTCTGGTTTAATGGATAAGATATGTGCGAAGGTTGGGATTGTCGAATCTTCGAGTAAGCTGAAACTGAGTTACATTCCGATACTAGTGCAAACTCAGAAACAATTCTATATTTTGAATGATGATGACCTAGCTGTGTTCCTGACCTCATTGGATAAAGATGGACGCAGAAGTATTATTCATGTAGAGGTCATCAAAGGTGTTGAAGTTGGAGAGGAATTTTCAAGAGTTGAGAGGGTAAGTTCAGTTGGTATCAATTACGGGGGGTTGCATTTAGGTAATGGTAGATTAAATAATGGTGTACTTGCTATTTACGCAGGCAACTGTTCAGCAGAACAACATCAACAGAATGTCCCGGTGATAGAGGAACCTGATGATGATGATGTTGACGAGGGAAAAGAGGGTGATGATGTAACACGTGACAATGAAGAAGGTGGTGATGATGTATCATGTGACAATGGAGTAGATGATGGCAATGGAGTAGATGATGATAAAGCGAAGTTTGATAACAAGGAGAAAGAATACAGACGGTTTGATTTTGATGATGGTCCCCGTGCTGAAGTAGAAACACAACATTTTGAATGGGATGATGGTATGAATCTGAGAGTAGGGCAACAATTTGCATTTAAACAAGATTTGATAGATTTATTTTATAGAGCTTCACATCAATTGTTTTGGTCTGAATATTAAGAATTCAGATAAGAAGCGATACGTGGTGTAATGCGGTGAAACAGGGTGTAATTGGTATTTACGAGCTTGGAAGGATGCAAATACACCCTGTTTTCTGTTACAGTATACCGGAAGATGCATAGTTGTTCTCGGGGCAGTGCGAGTACAAACAGCAAACAAAGGAAAGGAACACCAGGATTAGTAGCATCTATTGTTAAGGAAGCGTATCCAGATCGATTAGATACACCAACTCCTCACGATGTCATGGTTATGGTTAAAAATAATGCTTCTGTGAGTGTGTCAAACTCTACCGCATGGAGAGGAATACAGAAAGCTAAATCTCTGATTCGTGGTTATCTTGAAGACAGCTATATAGATCTGTACTCGTATTTGTACATGCTAGAGCAGGTGAATCCATGTACAAAACACAATGTGTTACTGGACGGACAACGAAGACTCAAGTTCTTATTTGTCGCTTTGGGAGCTTCATTGACGGGTTTGTAGCAATGAGGAAAGTGGTAACTGTTGGTACAACTTTTTTGAAAGCCGGAATGGGTTGTCAGCTAGTCTTTGCTGCTTGTCAGGATGGTAATCGTCACCATTATCCGATTGCTTTTGGAGTAATTGATACAGAAAAAAATGACAGTTATGACTGGTTTTTCAGGGAGTTGAAAACTGTTATACCCGATAGTCCTGAATTGGTTATTGTTTCTGACAGAAATGTAAGCCTCATCAATGCAGTAGCTGAGGTTTACCCGGAAGCTAAACATGCGTATTGCATCTGGCATCTGAGCCAGAATGTGAAATTGCAAGTTTTAAGGGATATAGAAATAGTTGCAGTAAAATTCAGGGAGTGCGCAAGACAGTATACAGAGACCGAGTTTCTTGATCATTATACGAAGATGGCATTAAAGTATCCTAAAGTGACCGAGTATCTAGAGAGGCGTGTAGAAGTATGGAAATGGGCAAGGTGTTATTTTCCAGGAGATAAGTACAACCTAGAGACTAGTAACATTGTGGAGTCCTTGAATACTGTATTTAAGGATGCAAGGAGGCTATGCTTATTACCTATGGTGGATAAGATTGTTGCGAAGTTGTGTGAGTGGTTTAACAAGCATAAAAACGAGGCTGCTTCTACGCCACCAAGACGTAAACTGGTGGCTTTTGTTGAGAATATATTTCACAGTAGATGGGCTGAAGGGAAGAGGCTAACTGTCACCGAGTTAAACATCAGTCAAATTGAATACAGTGTAATCGGAAGCGATGGGATGAATTACACGGTTAACTTGAAAAGTAAAACTTGCTCGTGCAAATGGTTTGATATAGACAAGTATCCTTGTGTGCATGCCTTCGCTGCACATGAGCATTACATGAAGCGGCCAGACAGAGAAGAAGATATATACGTAGAAGACTTGTGTTCAACGTATTATTTAACTGAGCAGTGGGCTTTTGCTTATAACAGAACGATCTATCCAATTCCACACAAGTCACACTGTATTGTCCCCGATGATATAAAGCAATTGACTGCTTTAACCCCGGAACACGAGAAAAAGAGGGGGGGGGGGGCAAAACAGCAGAAAAATGGCGAGCGTCAACTGAAGTCTAAGAAGACAAAGACGAGTAATAAGAGTCGCCCTGAATCTTATGGAATTTATTCCTATTTTACTGCATGTCAAAGTGCTGGAGCTGAAAATGCTACAGGTGCCTCTGAAAGTACTGCAGGTGCCCTTGAAAGTACTGCAGGTGCCTCTGAAAGTACTGCAGGTGATAACGTGGTTTAGTTACTCTGAACTCCTGTAATTGGAGATGTGATGTTTTACTCGGCATTACTTGGTACAACTACAGTCGACTATTGAATTTGGAAATATGATATTTTACGATTTTTGAAAAAAAAATGAAACAAAGAAATACAAACGACGTGTCGTTTCGTTTTCCAACGGCGACTGCAAGAGTTTTTAGGGAGTTGTGACCTCTTTTATTTAACATAGACCCAAGAAGTATCTGAAACACATTTCGTCTCCTATGGCAAAGCAAGTAGGGATTTATGATTTGCCCATCGAGATGAAAACCGAAATACTAAAGAATATAATCATTAATTGCGTACAAAATTACTGTTCTGCTAAAGTGGCCCTTAGGGATTTTAACAAAATCTCCAAGGATCCAATCTTCCTACGGAACGTGGATCTGTTAAGCGTGCCCACACCTTGGGTCTTTGATATGGCATGGATGAGAATGTTTAAGGAAAGATGTTTGGCAGCAGGTAATCCAACGACTTTATTTGAAGGAGGTCTTTCAATTATTTTCTATGACCGTAATATCGACGCAGGGATGGCTATGATTAAGGAGTCAGCGGAAGCGGGATGCTCTATGGTTAAATACTGCCACAAAATGCTTGTCCTCATCATGTCCAGATGCGAAGTGAGTTTAACATCTGTGACAGATATTATCCGGGCGGAGGCAGTACAAATGCTTCGAACAATGGAACATTCAAGCCCGAGGGGTTTCAACGCTAACCCTCCGCAAGTGTTTGAAGAAAATGTTAAATTTAGTTTTTCACAAAGCTTGTAACTTGCACTGCGGAAACATGGACTTACCCCACAATTGTCTTGTTATATACGGATTCATGGAGGAACCTACCAATATGTGCGATACTTGCTACTGGACAATGCAGGCGGCAAAATTCAGTCAAATTGTTACGAGGTTTGCGAAGGAATGGCCAAATTGATACCATCACTGTTCTTCGCGAAGGAGTGGCATATCTATTGTTCTCTCTCTCAAATCGATGTTCTCAGAAGTTCAATGGAAAAATCGAAGTGTTTGTTGTTACTTAGACTATTTATTTTCTATTAGACAATTTATTTTCTATTAGACAATTTGTAAACAATGCTAAAAAATAAAATAAAATGATGTGTTGCTTTTAAGTGTATCAACAATGTAAATGTTTAGTTTTGGTAAGGAAAACTTGGTATAACTACGCTCTAGTTATAATGTTTAGTACGGACATTTCTTATTTTGTCCAACACAAATAATTGTGAACTGGGGAGGAGAAGCAAGAGCGAAAAAGTTGTGAAAAAGAAAAGTGAAAATAGTACTTTAAAATCAGAGAATGTCGTGTAAAAGTTAAAAACCCGATGGAATGTTCGTCGGAAGAAGAGAAAGGTGATCATGTGTCAAGTAAAATATTATTATAATAACAAGAAATAAGATTACAAGAGACCCATTTCCAGGTGACGTCGTTTTGAAGAAGTTAATCAACCCTTAACCACCAATAGACCATTTAAACCGATTTCATAATTTGGAGATGGAAAAATACGACCACGATAATAATCAGTATTTTAAAATATGGTCGTTTTCATGCTAACACTTATCAGGGACTAGTAAACATGGTTTTAAAATACTAAAAATAATGAAGAAATAATACGAATTTCACCACATCCGACACATAAGTGTCAATCTCCTTCTATAGTCACATTGTCAAGCTTAGGCCATCAATGATGGAGAATACGTATCATTCTTTTTCTCGAATTTTTTTGGATGAACAAGTTGATAATTTGATTTTATAACCAATTATGAAACGTATAACCGGAATATATTCTTTCAAATTTAGTATTACTGCGAATACGATACATCCACCAAAAGTACAACTATGTGGACGATGAGTATAACTGGAAAACAAGGCACAACTACGTTTTAAATTCCTAGTTACAATAAACGATATGTGTCCATAATAAAATAAATTATGTCAGCCACACGTGAGTTACGACAGGTGTTCTTTACCTGAACACGTGTCTATGTGTCAGGTAAAATATTATTATAATAATAGAAAATAAGATTAAAGGAGACCTGTTTCCAGGTGACGTCGTTTTGAAGAGGTTAACCAATCCTTAACCACCACTAGACCAATTTAAACCGATTTCATAATTTGGAGATAGCAAAATACGATCATGATAATAATCAGTATTTTAAAATATGGTCGTTTTCATGCTAACACTTATCAGGGACTAGTAAACAGGCTTTCAAAATACTAAAAATAATGAAGAAATAATACGAATCTCACCACACCCGACACTTAAGTGTCAATCTCCTCTTATAGTCACATTGTCAAGCTTAGGCCATCAATGATGGAAATAATATGTATCATACTTTTCTTCGAATTTTGTTTGATGAACAAGTTGATAATTTGATTTTATAACCAATAATAAATCGTATAACCGATATATATTCTTTCAAATTCAGTATTACTGCGAATACGGTATATCCACCAAAAGTACAACTATGTGGACGATGTATATAACTGGAAAACAAGGCACAACTACGTTTTAAATTCCCAGTTACAATTAACGACATGCGTTTTCACTTGAACACATGTCTTATTGGGTGGAACAAATAGATTCCACTACAATTATTTATTATTTCCCGGGTTTATCCACGAAACTCAAATTTGTTTTTCCCTCCCAAAACATACATTTCCAATTTTGAGTTTCTCCCCCAAAACAGACATTTCCCAATTTGAGTTTTTCCCCAACATCAAAATTCAATAAAATATCTGGGTTTAAGCACAAAACAATCAAAACACAAAACATTCAGTTTTTTGCAAAATAACAATCTCTTGCAAGAATGCCAAGTTTCGACTCGTCGTCCAACTCGGAGATTTCAAGCGGGAGCCCTCCACCCGAATTGTACGAAGATTCTCGAATCCCGCGATTCTGTTATTGTCATCGTAAACCAATCATCAAAACTTCCCACACGTTTTGGATCCGGGAAGAAGATTCTTTGCTTGCAATAAGGAATACATAAGGCAAGTTCAGTTGTTGATTGCTTTTAATTTCGTACCAAAAATATTTATACGGTTTGTGTCTTGTAGAATCCCATATGTCATCTCTTCAAGTGGTGTGATGAGGCGATGCTAGAAAAAATTGCAGATGTTCGGCATGATTTGACCGAGATGCAAGGCCGGAGTGGTTGGACTAGATCCATGAACCGGATTCACTAGATGGAGATTTCCCAGCTACAGGAATCGGTAAACAACCTGAAGGAGGAAATGGTTGAGGCAAAGAGGTCTCGTGCTCTCCTTTATGAGGTGGTTTGTGACTGGGTTTTGAAGGAAATGGATAGGGAATTGGAACAGACGCGACGAACTAGGATATTTAAGGAAGTTAAGGACATAGTTGTTCTATTTGTTCTTGTTGTGGCCTCGGTTTCTTTAACTATACATGTTCAAGTAGTTACGATTCATTGTTCTACTCAAGACTTACTCAAATTTCCGAAAAACATGTGGTTTCACTAAATTATACTGAGTATTACATATTTTCGATTTTCGGGAAAACATGTGGTTATACCAAATGATACCGAATATTACATATTTTCGATTTTTGGGAAAACATGTGGTTACACCAAATGATACCGAGTATTACATATTTTTGATTTTTGGGAAAACATGTGGTTACACCAAATGATACCGAGTATTAAATATTTTTGATTTTCGGAAATACATGTGGTTACACCAAATGATACCGAGTATTAGGGTTTCCTTATGTATCGACTGAGATAATATAGTGGATAGAATAACACAAAGAATTATAATAATTTTTTTTTGTAAATAAATATATTACAGACATAATTTTTATATAATAAAATATTTTACAACGAAAAATAGTAAAACATAAAATTCATTATTTTATTGTGAAAACGCCATGAATTAATCCATGGCGTGTGCCTCGGTCATCAGGCGGGCCTCCTTCTTGAACCTCTCCGGTTCCAAGATGCACATGCGTGCGACGTCTGCGAGGTAGTTGTCCTCTTCCTCCACCTTAGGGTGAAGCAGCATGTCGATGTTGGGGTGCAGAATCAGCGTCTTCCACGACACCATTGGTGGCTTGAAGGGGTACTCTGATGGGACATGGATGGAGATGAAGAAGATGCCCCCTTCGTATGGTTTACTAGGGGGGCCCAACAGCGTTTCTTGCCATTCGTAAATGTCTTCTGCCACCGGCCCTGCACCAAACCCACTCACCGGAAACCGCAGCAACTCCCTCAGATGAGTCATGATCCATGTCTTAGGGGCCATTTTGAAGTGATACAGAGAGCAAAGATAGCACTAAATAGAGAGAAGAGGATTTAGAAGATAGATATGAGTGAGAGAGAGAGAGAGAGCGAGTTATATTTATAGAAAGAGAAAGGAAAATCCTAGGGTGCGACTCATATAACAAATACCCTTCAACCGTTCAGCCTTATCAGCGGAGAAGTTAAAAGTTACATCTTTCTCTCACCTAATACACCCGAAAAGATTTATTTACTTAATGTATTGGTAAAAATCAAATACAGTGTTGGTAGTTGTACCAGTCTTATGGCTGTTAATGCTTTAACAGCCGTAAGACTGGTACAACTACCAACACTAATGCAACGATTAGACACGCGGGATTGCCTCTTTCCTCTATTTCCATCATAGCAACAGAGCTATACGAAATATAAATCCTCTCAGGTGATAAATCCAGAGTATCCAGTATACTGAGTAAATTTTCTATACCCCGGGGGGGGGGAGACTTCCCCCTCTATTGGGAAGTCTAAAAAGAGCATACAATTGCCCCCTCTATGTTATTCCTTAAGAACTCTACTTCAGGAATCTCGTCAAGTAGGCACGACCGTGT
>NW_006256342.1:8236706-8367953 GCF_000478725.1 Eutrema salsugineum
TTATATATATATATATATATATATATATATATTTTGGAGGAGAAAGACAAAGACATCTCAGTCGATAAAACTTCCCATACACGTTGTACAAAACCGGAACACGAATTGATTCTGGATCTGGAGATAGGATTGAAGTGCATGTATTGCGGATTCGTAGGGAAAAAAATTTGAAACATGGACACATCCGAATGGGTAAGTAATTAGTCATTTTTTTGGTTATAACAAATCTAAAATAAGTTGAAATCTATATGACTGGATTATAATCAGTTGATGTTGTTTGGTTTTTTAAATTTTAATTATAGACATAACTTTTGATTAAGTAATAATATTGAATACAAATTTAGGCTATATGCTTTTTAAACATAAATGAGATTTTCTACGTTTCTGTTCGAATGGAGAGATGAAGAAGATTAAGAGGAAGAGGTCTGGAATGTCATCGAAATTCACATGAAGCCTCCTTTTTTTTATGAACAGTTTATATATGTAATCTCTTTTTTTTTTCCTAAGAACCTTGATGTTTAATTTTATGACATTTGATAATTTATCTTTGGAGAAATTATTTATGGTTGTTTGAAAATTTTCATCAGAAAAATTGACGATAACTTGATGATATATAACATGCCAACATTTTAGTAATCCAGACATAATGTTCGAATATCGCAGTATATGAGTAAAAATCATACAGTAGACACTCTATAAATTAATATTCGATAAATTAATAAACTCAATTAATTAATAAATTTCTTTGGTCCCAAATTTATGTTTTGGTTTAATAAATTTTTTTATAAATTAATAACTCTCTAAATTAATAAAATATAAATTTATAGAGTTTTTATTGTATATTTTCAATAACACATTAATGAGAGTAGCAGATATTCCTCTCTCTCTCATACGGTCGCATTTATTCGACGTCATTAAAGTTCGCAAAGAATTTCCAAAATCCATTGTACTTCTTCATTACTTTCCCAAATCCATCACTTTTTCCTTCTTCCTCTCTCTTAGGGTTCAGATTTTCCCCAAAATATTGCAAAATCCATCATTTTCTCTTAGGGTTTCAGAACTTTCACAAAACTTGGTCTCGACCATTTTCATATATAAATCCATGGCAGAGTACTCCTACCTACTAGCCCTACCAGACGAACTACTGGAAAAGGTTCTAGCAAAGTCGGCTAACACAATTGGTGACCTAATACGGATTCGTTCGATTTTTCATAGTTTCAACGACTGCACCAGAGGCCCTTGCTTCTACGCTGAAGTTGATCCCTTTAATATGGGTCATCCAGTGGATCAAGATGTCCATCTCATCATTAATGTCTTCAGAGAGTTCTATGATGCACGAAATCCAGGCATGCTTATCATGTGAGGTATGCAACTCTTTTTTCATCGACATGATTTTGGAGGGATTCTACTGATCAAGGATGCGGCGGATAGAGGGTACACGCGTGCAGTATATGTCTACGGGATGTTCATGAAACTTGTTATGGAAAATCCCGAGGGTGATGAGTACCTCATCAAACTAAGCCGGTAAACAATAAGGAAGTGCACCCGCGACCTCGTTGAAGAAGTATATCTTGGTTGCCCATTGGGGTTGCCAGAGATGTTTGATGAAAGCCACTGTCGCTTTTTACCGCGCCTCAATACTCTTATCCACTGTCTGTGCGGTACAGTTAACCGATGGGAGCGTTGGTGAAATGATGAGTATAAACCAGGGAACATCTGCGACTACTGCTTCTTAACTCGCGAATGCGGAAGGTTCTTCCTATATGTGTACCGGGTAGTTAGGGTTTTCTGATATGGTCAACTGGTGAATGTGTCTGATGTTTTCTGTCTTATGTTTTTTTGTTTTTTGTACTTCCTTATGTTCTGGATTCCGTATGTGCACAATTCGTAATGTTTTGTACTCCTTTATGTTGTGTATAAACATTATTCTAATAATTTTTTAATTCGAACTGTTTAGGCCTAGTATTCCACATATATAAGTGGTTACACCAAATAATACTAAGATGGTTATACCTAATAATACTAGGTTATACCATTTATATGTGGTTTCACCAATAATACCAAGTTTTCCCAATATTTGGTTTTCAATAATCCAAAATCAATAATGAAAATAGAAGTACACACCCTAATACAGTTTAATCCAAATACAAATACATATATCAACTGTCATAGGAGACTTAACGTCTCTGCCTTGTGTTTGGCCCTAGCTTCGATTGCTCTTGTTTCCGTTTACCTGCACCCACTTCTGCGTTCACAACGTCAGCACCGTCTGGTTCTACCTACACATACCAAGTAATACAACATAGTATTACCACGAAATATTAAGTATTACCAAAACAATGGATATTACTCTTCAAACTTCAATACCTCTTTACTTCTAAGCAGGTACGGAGATCGGGCTACAAGCTGCTCCGCCTCTTTCAGCTCCGCCTTATTCATCTCCGGCTCTTTCTGCTCCGCCTCCTTCTGCTCGGCCTCCTTCTGCTCCGCTTCCTTCTACTCTGGCTCCTTTTGCTCCGGCTCCTTCTGCTCCGGCTCCTTCTGCTTCTTCTTCGGCTTCTGCTTTGGCTGTTTCTGCTTCCTCGCTTTCTCAGTTGTCACCAGACTTTCAAGTTTCTCTCCACATTGTTCATGTTAATGTTCTACATCATTTCAAAAAACTTCTCCTCCCTCATCTCTTGGTCCTTCCCTTCTCTTCTTGTCTCTTTTACATATTGTTCTACAGAGCAGAGTCTTGTATCAAAGCCATCCATTCGGGCACTGATTCGGAGAAACTGAGCGTCCCATACTCTTCTGCAAGCTCTGAAGCTGATCCAGCAATCCAAGAGGCGCCACCTTCTCCGTCCCCACATTATTCTTAGCCGCTGCAGGATGGTTTACCCACTACTTATTATCTCGGAAATCAATATCGATCTTGCATATCTCTTTCCAGAATATCGGCTTCTTTTCCTCAACTAAATGCCTCGTCCAATTTTCAGGAACGATATCACCGATATCTTCCTCTTCATTCCTCTCCATGACTCCAGCAAGCATAATTACCTCATCCTCGGATGGTTGCAATATACTCTTGATGACCCTAGTGTTACCCAGTGTTTCATAGAGTTCCGACAAAGGGAAACCTTTTAGGGTGAATGGTTGAAACTTCTGCATGCACATCTGGTTCTCACTAGATGTACTCCTAGTTTCTACTGCAATAGAACAGTGATGTAGTTGTAATATAAAGGATTCGAAATCCAGAGGACCAGTGACTATTCAGGGCACAAGTGTAACGCAAGTCTCGAACTCAAACAGAAAAGCTTATCGATCCACTGTCGTGATCTCGATAACTTTGTCTAACAACCTAAATCCTAAACTGTCGTTTGAATCTAGAAAATTGCAGACAAGCATTAGCTAGCAGGTTTGATCTGTTCACGATTTGCCTTAACTTCAACTGTCGTTGGCTAAGGACAAACCGCTCACCAATGTTTATTCTAGCAACCTATTACACTTTTGATGAACAAATTAACCTAAAATCGCAGATTGAGTGATCAATTCAACCTAAGCATTAAGTCTAACAATGGTGAAGACAATAGATATCAAGCCCTATTTGCATCTAATCCTCTAACTCATGAAATCCTTTGAACGCTTTAATCTAGCTAAGAGATCTACTCAGACATGGAGAAAAGAAACACAGAAACAGATGGAAAGGAATTCATGAATTAAAATCGCAGAAGAGATTATAGGGTTCAGAATTCTTCTCAAAGTGTAGCAGATTTCTTCTCCCAAAAGCTTACAAGTAAAAACTCTATGGTTCAGGAAATTGTAAAAAGAAAAACGTAGAAAGTCTGTAGAAAAACGTGATAATAAAACACAGGCGGCTGTGGGCTTTTTATTCTCTTTCTCCTCCCAAAATTAGGTAAAAGTCGATTTCCTTATTTTTCTCCCGTCTGGAGCAGGTGCTCTACGAAGGGTCCAAACCGGGAGCAGGTGCTCCGGGGATGATTTCTCCAAAAACGTGTGAAATAGCTCCTTATTGCTCAAATTCATCTCTTTTTGCTCCAATGCCTCCTAAACACTCCAATCCTTTGATAAGGCCTCTAAGTCACCTGAAACTTCCTGAAAAGACTCCAAAAACTCCTAAAACAATCAGTAAACACAAGTTAGAATGAGTCAAAATCTCCACTCATCAACATCCAGGGACAATCCCTCTCTGCTCCTCTAATATATTCTTTGTATTTGTTCTTCAGACATGTGATGGCCTCAAAGGCTATCAACTACACATAAACCCAACAAATTACACTTACGCTCAGAGTATTACATAGTTACAAATTCTTTATAATGTGACATACCTCCAAGGGAGTAACAAAGCTTGGAAATGTCCAAGCATCTGTTTCGACGACCCCATTGAAATGCCTCATTGTGTGCTCAATCTCCTTCATATTTACATCGAATGAATACCTACCCCAAGGAAACTTTTTACAAGCCTCGAGATCATCCACAATCCTCAGGAATAAGGGGTCAACAGATGGTGCTTCCTTACCGGTTTTCGTTTTCTCACTAATTATAGAGGATAAGAAGTAGATGACACATATCTTCAACCGATCAGAATTAACTAGCCCTCGCATCGACTCTAGCTTTTTCTCAACGGCAGCAAGGGAGGGGACGGTTTCTTGGAAATATCTATTCTTAAACGAAGAACTTCCTATGCTCTCATAGTCCTCTGGGTACGGGAGACAGTTTAATCCACACAAAATGGCATTCTCTCTAAGGGAATAGCGAATCGGTACGCCATTCACTACAAACCAAGCTTCCCTCTTCTTATTTGTGTTTGATGTCCGAAGAAGAAGCAACCACATTCCCATCATCTTGTGTGTTGTGTCTTCATGCATGACCCTATGCATATGCCAAAAGTGCTTGAACTGTGGGTGTTCTATAAACCATAACAGCTCATGGGGTTCAAGGTCTAGGGACTCCAATTTCGCAACAGCTATGTGGATATAACATCTTGTTCCCAGCTTTATTGCATTATGATACTGACTGGGCTCGAAGAACATTCTCACGGGTGGCAATGGTTAGTTCTCCTCCTCCTCAGCCTCAGCCTCAGTTCCCCTCCACAACATTATCTGATTATTACCCGTCTATGATTCGGCAACTCCTTCTACCATTTTCTTCTGCGATGATTCGGAATCTAAGTACAGTTCTGGTTTAGCATATCTAAACACTCTTTCGTTGCCTAAATTCATGACTCATATTTTGTAATTACCAACCGAATAGAGAACATATTAATCGAATTTTGGATTCTACACAAAACCGAGTTCAAATCTACAAAGTAATATAGATAAAAATTAGAAATCAGAGGACGAAGACGAACGAACCTGATTTAGCGAGGCGTGATTCAAGACAGGCAGCAGCAAATCACTAGTAGTTGTCTCAGAGAATACTAAACGATGAAGACGACGAGAGGACGATTTCGAAATTTAAATTTTTTTAAAAAAATTTAGGGTTTGACTTACCACAATTTTGATCGAAAATCCGATTTCTTCGGATTCAACCCAATATGACAGACTGGGTGTGAATCTTCGTGGTTGGGTTAGTAAATATGAAACTTTAGTAAGGACTTTCAAGTATTTGATCGCTTTTCTCCTTTTTTTCTTGCTTTAAAATAAATCGAAAAAAAATTAAATATTATGAGGAAGAGATTTGAGAATTTCTTTAATGCGGAAGGAGTACGCGAGATTATTCCTCGTTATTTATTCGAATGCCTTTAATCGCCAACTTCTTTCGGTTTTTACTTTTGTTACTTTTCGGATTTGTAACTCTTGTTTTGGATTTTTATCGATTAAAAATGAGTTATGAATGATATTATCATTTTTCGACCCAAAAAAGAAAAAAAAAGAAAAAAAAAAGAAGAATGACATTATCATTTAAGCGTTACTATACTAACTACTAAGAGCATGATCAACGGCGTTTTTAGCGTGGTCTTTAAGGGTTTTTAATGATTAAATTAAATCAAAACTGATTAATAAAGCTAAAGACGTCTCTTAATTAGACGACGGAGGAAACGTCTTTAAATGGCACGTGGCGGTTTAGTATTGGTTAAAAATTTTGTGGAGAATGAATTTTTTTCTTTCTTCTTTCATTTCTCTATTTTCATTTTCTTTCTCCTTCTTTGTTTTCTCCGTACCTCGACGATTCCTTCTTTGTTCTCTGCATCTCGACGACACCGTGGGCTTCGTCGACTGATCCCGACCGAGGCGGTGATGGAAGCGCCGGTGTTCCGGGTTGAGAGTATGGATGGGATTCGTCTTCTCAATCGCCAGAGGTAAGCGATTCATCTTCTCAATCTATTTTGATGCTCTTTCTTCTCAATCATTGATCGATGCATGATCTAGGATTACTGATCGATGCATGATTTTGGGTTTAGATTTTTGTTTTGCCTCATGATATTTTGATTCTGTTTTGGTTGAAAAATTGCTTCAGAATCGATCCGATTTGGTCCTTGTCCTGATCGGTTTTGCTTGTTTAAACTATGTTTTTGCGTTGCTTGGAGAGTAGGTTTGATGTTGATTCACTATGTTTTTGCTTGATGTTGCTTCAGAATCGATCCGATTTGGTCCTTGTTGGTGTATATCTTTGATCGTTTTAATAATGGATGGTTGTGAAGTTAGCTTTGAGTAGGTTTTAATATGAGTTAGCTGAGAGTAAGTGTTTGTATTGATGGTGGTTTTGGTTCTATATTTAATGTTGATCGTTTTTTTCCCTTGCACGAGAAGAGAATATCGAGGAATGGAATCAAGAGGAGTGAAGAAGGACAGAGGTTTAAAGGCATCATCAGCTTCTCACAAAAAGGTCAGCTTCATATTTCATTCCTCTCAGCTCGTAATTAATGAAAGTTAGGATTAGGTTATGGTAGTTTTGAGAGTTAATGGTTTAGTGTTTAAGTAAAAAGGCGATGTAGATATATGTCAAGTCAGACTAGTTGTGGTGAATGCTTGTATTTGGTTTAGGTTGTGATGAATGCTTTGTCTTGAATGCGAGTGATGAATGGTTGCTTTTACTGTTTCTTTATTCTCTGGGTTTAGGTGTTCTTTACTTCATTCTCCTCTTCTATTTAAACCTTGTTTAAAGAGAACACTTCCATCTTCTTCCACTCTTCTCCTCCTAAATGTCTTCTACATATCCCTTTAACCAACCCTCAAACTTTGTTGACCTCTTGCATAGCCAGCAAGAGACTGTGGCAACCTATCCTAATCCATTCCCATCACTAGAACTCCCTGCATTCAGCACCCAAACTTCCCTTGAAGATCAAGGACCATTCGATGATGAGCCGACCAAGGAGCCTGCACATCGTCGAGAAAGAAGATCATGGAATCCTGCAGATGATACTCTCCTCATAAGCGCATGGTTAAATACAAGTAAAGATCCGGTTATAGGCAATGAACAGAAGTTGGGTTCCTTTTGGGATCGCATAGCTACGTACTATGCGGCTTCTCATACGAGTGGTGATGTTCGAGGGCCAGGTCAGTGTAAACAGCGCTGGCACAAGATCAATGATCTTGTCTGTAAATTCGTTGGAGCTTATGACGCAGCAACAAGGGCAAAAGGAAGCGGTCACAATGAGACTGACGTTCTTAAGCAGGTGCATGCTATATTCTATAATGACCATAACAAGAAATTTACCCTGGAGCATTGTTGGAAGGAGCTTCGGAATGATCAGAAGTGGTGCGAAACTTTGACCACTCAAACCGATGGACCCTGCAAACGGAGGAAAGCTGACAATGGTAGACGAGCTGTCAATGGTGAACCATCCGAAGTTGATGGAAACAAGGACGCCGAAGCTGATCAGGCTAACATCCGACCTCCTGGAGTGAAAGCCGCAAAAGCCAAAGGGAAGAAGGCATCAATGGTGGTGGGGAAGTCTTTGAACGAGTTTAGTTCCTTGTGGGCTGTTAAAGAGAGGGATATGGTTCTGAAGAAGGAAATCACGGCAATGGGACTCCTGGACTCTCTATTCGCAAAAAAAGAATCACTCACGGCGACTGAAGAAGCCTTGAAGCAAAAGCTCATAAATCAATTGTTGGGTAATTAGGTTGTTTGTGTTTTAAGTTTATGTTGTGTCTGTTATGTCAACTCTATGTTATGTTATGTTGTTTGTGTTTTAAGTTTATGTTGTGTCTGTGTGAAGTTTAATGGATCGAGTTTTTTCAAACTCTTTAATGTTGTGTACTGCTTTGTAATGGTTTGTTGTTTAATGAAATATTATTCTCTTGACTTTGGAGCTTCAGATTTCACGGGTTATTGGAAGAGACATAAAGACAACTGAATGGAATAGATATTCACGGGTTGCTCAAAGGAGTGGAGTACAACAAGCCATGCAAAGCCGTAGGGACCCCTCTTTGAGTGGAAATCAAAGTAGTGGAGTACAAGAAGCAATGTGTTTGTTTTTTTGTGTAGTTTGGGTCCATATGTATGACACCACAACTTTATAATTGATTCATTACCACAAAACTCATTCTCCCTTGTTGTATATATACGTAAACTTGGAAGTTCAGAAAATCAAGAGAAAAAACTCATTCTCCCTTGTCCATCATTCTTCTCACTAGCTTTATTTCTTTGTGTTAATCCCATTTCTTTCACTAAATCAAGAGAAAAAATCATTTCATCGATTTCACTCAAACTTTCTTCACCTGTTTCTTGTCATTCACTCAAACCAAAGTCACTCATTTCATCGATTCTCTTGTTATGGCTTCTTCTTCCCGCGATCTTTTTGATCGGCAATTTGAGCAGCAATTTGATCAGTATTTTGATCAATATTTCGAGCAGTATTTCGAGCAAACATTTCAGAATCTTCTCAGTGATCAAGAAGCGGCTACCTCATCAAAGAAAAAACGAGCTGTCATAGAAAGACATCGAGAAGAAGGCCACATAAGATTATGGAATGATTATTTCAGCGAAAACGCAATATACCCTGATCACCTTTTCCGGCGACGTTTTAGAATGAACAAAGCATTGTTCTTGCGTATTGTTCATCGGCTCTCCAACGAAGTCCCTTTCTTTCAACAGAGGAGAGATGCTCGGGGTAGACTTGGTCTATCTGCACTTCAAAAATCTACAACCGCAATTTGTCTCTTAGCTTATGGTACTACGCTTGATTCCGTGGACGAGTACCTCCGTCTAGGAGCAACTACTGCTCGTTCATGTCTTGAAAATTTTGTGGAAGCAATTATAAATCTTTTTGGGGACGAGTACCTCAGAAGACCCACAGCAGAAGATCTTCAACGTCTACTTAATATTGGAGAGGAACGCGGTTTTCCCGGGATGATAGGAAGCATCGACTGTATGCATTGGGACTGGAAGAATTGTCCTACCGCTTGGAAAGGCCAGTATACACGTGGTTCTGGGAAACCCACAATAGTTTTAGAAGCGGTTGCTTCATATGATCTCTGGATTTGGCATTCATTCTTTGGACCTCCAGGTACCCTCAACGATATTAATGTTCTTGAACGTTCACCCGTTTTTGATGACATTATAAAAGGTCAAGCTCCGAAAGTGAATTTCTTTGTCAATGGAAGGGAGTATCATTTGGCATACTATCTGACAGATGGTATATATCCAAAATGGGCAACTTTTGTCCAATCTATTCCATTACCACAAGGCGAAAAAGCACGCAAATTTGCTGAAGTTCAACAATCTACCCGGAAAGATGTCGAACGTGCTTTTGGAGTCTTGCAATCAAGATTTGCTATAATCAAAAATCCTGCTTTGTTTTGGGATAAAGCAAAAATTGGAAAGATTATGAGAGTTTGTATCATCCTCTACAATATGATAGTCGAAGACGAACGAGACGGATACATGCATTCTAATGTTGAAGAATTCCAACAAGGAGAAGGAGGGGGAAGTTCTAGTGTGGATTACTCGTATTCCACAACTACGCCTACAAATATTCTAAATATGATGGACACCCGGAAAAAAGCTCGATCAAGAGATGTGCATCACCAATTAAAAAAAAAATTTAGTTGAGCATATATGGCAAAAATTTAGCTAAACTCAAAATAATATCCTAAAGTTTATGTATAATAATTTATGTTTTTTTTTGTAATGTTATTGTATTAAATCTGTTTTTATAAGATAATAAATCCTTCTTTAAAATAAATTATTATTACAACATTTTTTTTTTAGAAACCAGTCACAGGTCTCTCCATTGCATCCCTAAATTTTCAGATTTCTAAATTAGATTTCTATTAATAAAATAATCTATTTTAATCATAAAAATAAGAATAAGAGACCTTCATAGGTCTCTCCATTGAACATGCTTTAAGGCCCAAAATATATTTAATTAAATTGAGGTCTAAAAGACCAATTTATTGGGTTTTAGATTATAACTGGGTCTAGTGAGCAAAGTCAAAAGTTTACTTAAATAAAATATTTCTTAGCTAAATTAATAACTTTTTAATGTTTCTTAACATTATTTTTCCACAGGAAATCAAAAACATCCTGCACTTCCATGCAAAAATAGTTATCTAATTACCATGTTCATACCAAAATGATACTAAATATTTCCCTTTCTCTTAACTATGATGTAAGGGAATAAAGAACAACACTATGTAAAAATCACACTTAGGTAGAACAAATTCAATCTTGTATTTTCGTCATTTTTCCCTAAAGATGTACATATTTACTCAAAGTAGTAGAAAAATACGTAGCTAGTGAATATCACAAACTGAAATTAAGAAATTAACAATTAAAAAGAAAATGTTCAAAAGAAAAATCGCTTTCCAGCCTTTAAAAAGTCTTCAAAGTTCAACAACCCAAGAACCACTAAAGTTAGCGACGGCCACTTTTTTTGCCACCTGCCGCCGACCTGAACAGAGCCTCAGCCGCCGCCGCAACCTTAACCGTTCTCCGGCTGGCCTGAGAAGCCCGTAAATCCACGTCGTTGCTTCTCCCACAAACCTTCGACCCTGGACCCATCACAATCATTCCCTTCCACAAATTTCTTTTGCTCACTTTTTTGAAGCCATTATCACTCTTGTTCCTACTACTAGTACTAGTAGTATTATTTTCGTAACCAATTTTCTTTTGCAACAAACCATGATCATGACAATCATAATCATGATTATGAATATGATTATGATGATTATCGTCCTTGAGCCGGAAAACACTACTCGAACTCACGGATAAACTAGAATCATCAATATTGAGCCTCTTGGAGATGTTCTTGATCTCGTAAGTGTCAAGAAGACGAGAGTATTGAGTTTCTTGATCTCCACGTAAAGGGTAATTTGCGTACCAAAGCGAAGACTTAGAAACCCTATGTTCAGCCAAAACCTTATTCTCGGAGAGAATCATGTTCTTGGTGGCTTCGATCTTGTACCGTGAAGGTCGAGGTGTTCTTGGTGCTCTTGTTAGATCAAACTCTCTCATGATCGGTTTGCCTTCTTTCCTTTGGTACCAAGCCCACGCCGCCGCCTTCACCACGGCCAAATTATCATCTCCTCCGCCGCCGTAAACCGTCATTGGACGTTTCTTCTTCCTCCTCCTGTTGTTGCTAGTATTGTTCTCCGACATGGATGGTGAAGAAATGTAGTAGTTGGCGAATGGGAGCATTATGATAATGGTTTTTGTGGACTTCGAGTGTGTGAATTTTGGGGGATAAATGTTAATAGAGTGGCAAAGGGAAAGGCTAGGAAAAAAAAAAATGGTGAGTATATTTTATTTTCGTATATAGAAAATAATAAATAAAAATGAGAAAAGTAGGTGTGTTGGTCTTGCTTTAGGGTCCACCAATGGATACGGCAATCTAAATTATTCCATAGGGAAAATGTTATTTTTATTGTGTGTTAGTTGGAATTGGATGTACATAGTGCATATCCTGCGTATGGCCATCGGTCCACTCTATACGTATATTTATTTCGTGAATTAATATCTCAACAAAGCTTTGAACTTTGTTATGAATACTAAACGAGCTAGAATCTTTTTCAACATGAATGAAAATCGGAAAAGTGGTTGTTACAAAAATCAAGAAAAAGAAAATTTACAAGGGATACAAGATACAATTTTTTATAATATTAATTCATTTTGTATATATTCTGTAAATATTGCCTGAAGATTATGCGACCTATTTATCCTTTAAAACTTAAAGATCATCTCCAATGGTCCCTCATTTTGAGGGAAAACATCAAATAATGAGAGAAACTCTTCTCCAATGGTACATCATTTTGAGGAAAAAAATGAGTTTATGAACAGTATTACATCAAATTTGAGGGAACACTATTCATCCCCTCATTTCACTTTTTAGCTTTGTTTATTTGCAAAATGATCCTTATAATTTTACATATATCTCATATATATCTAAACAAGGTTTTAAACTTTTATTTACTATACAAATATAATATTATTTTTTTCTAAAACATAATAATAAATAAATATTAATTAACTTTATAAATAAAAACGTAAAAATATAATTTTTTCATTGTCATGTTATGTAATTTTCTTTATGTAATAAATGTTTTAATATAAATTAAGAATTTTGTTTGCTTAAATTTTATAATTTTTTAAAATAGTTGGGTATAATTTATAAATTTAGAAATAATGGGTGTTGTTTGCAACTAATAATAAAATAAGCAAAGAATATACTTAGAATATTCCTTTTTGAGGGAAAAAATGAGGGAAACTATTGGAGTAAAACTCTACCTCATTTTGAGTTTACTTTATTTTGAAAGAAAAAATAAAGGAAATCATTGGAGATGCTCTTAAGAAAGAGTAACGCGCAATGTCTTATCCTCAAAGAACAAAGCTTTTGGTCCTGATTACTAATCCAATAAGTCAACTTGGTATTATTCATTATTGTGGAAGTGGATGTTGTTGTAGCCATTGATGAATCCTTATTTCTATCCAACAGTTTTTGACGCAATTAATGTAAGACGATCTGGCTTGTCCCCAAATCCCATACGATGGGGGATGATGGTAGTATTTTCCCTAAGCAAACCGGTTTTCTAAAAACTAGGTTGTTTCTTGAAAGTGTTCTCTTAGCAACGGAGTTAGTTACTAGCTTTAACAAAACGAGGGCCAAGTTCCAACAGAACGAGGGAGGTTGCAAATCGATTTTTGAGAAATCTACACAAGGGCTTCCATCACATACTCCAAGACTAGTTTTCATTAGTTCACAATTAAAACCGTTTCCCAACAGTATAAGTCTAAAACCCTTCAATTATAATAACATTTTCATTTTATAATACAAATGCCCCAGGTCCAAAATCATTGGCAAGACTTAAACTGAAACAGAAATCGCCATCAGCCACCAAACATTTAAAATGTTCAACTAGTCTAGGGGTTAAAGCCTGAAAAATACACACCTTTAGTGTTGCTGGTTAGTAGTAGGAGTTACTCCTTCCACACTTTCTCTGAACAAAAACAAGCTTTGAAATCGAAAGAAAAAGACTCTTTAATCGACGTATATATATCAAGCTATTAAATTTGAGCAAATTGGTTTGAGCATCGCTAATCTCGCATCCTATATGACTGTCCTCGCCCTTGTGTCTCCTAGGAACGCAGCTAAAGAGCTCACTGATGAGATCACATGCAAGAACAAGCAAACTTACACAAGGCTAAAATAACCACTTTTTGTCTACACTTACCTCGTCACTTCATTACTCGTTCCACAATTATAACACCCAACTACTAACAAGTGTTTTACCAATGAAAGTACATATTCACCCTAATTAGCAATTTTCTAGATGTGTACTGTGAGAATATATCACAACGGGAGTTTAGTTGTGAGCTAAAAAATACATATGGGGGATATAGACTAATTAATTCAAAATTAGTTGACAGTAAGTAGATTGACATATATCCCTTATAAATTACTTAGTTCCCATCTAAACTCTCTATGTGAGATATTTTCACAAGTATACAGAAAGACAGCCAGAAAGTGAAGTGATTTTCTAATGGTTTGCTTACTGCCTTAGAAGGCTATCCCGACTAGCATGAGTGACTAAGTGATTTACATAATTGCGATCCTCACATCAGCTATAACCCAACATTTTGTCCTAAGTGACTTACATAGTTACATAATTACAGAGAAGTTAATTAAGACATAAGATTCCTATATGAACGACTACCCAATACGCATCCCTTAGTCTAATCATGCATTATTTTTGTCCTAGAGTCTTTGATAAGGTTTACCGTAATTTGATTTCCAATTTATTTTCATTACCATAAGCATCTATGTTCGTCCAGTTTGGGTTCTAAGTTCGACTAGATCATATCGGACCTTACAGGAACAATCATGGACTACGAATTGTCACAATTTACTAATGATAACTCACAGCCAAAAATTACGCAACAATATAGAATAAAGTATGCTAACGAAAAGCATAGGCTCCAAGTAATCATATAGGGCATACAAAGTCTAAGACATTTAAATTTATTACTGAACTAGAAATTGTATTTATTTCGGTGACCGGGTTTAAACTTGTGGCTGATACGAGAAGCCATTCACAGTGAAACCTCCATCGACGCAAATGGTCTGACCCGTTATATAAGAAGCTGCGGGCATACAAAGAAATGCCACCAACGATGCTACCTCCTCCGGTCTCCCTAAGCGCCCCAAGGGCTCTCTTGATATCATCTCCTTCTTGAACTCGTCATCAAGCGCCTAGAGATAATTATCATCACATGCATAGAAAGTTAAAAGATCGTCAAAATAAAGAGAGGCCTTCAAGGAATAATAGGAATCTCACAGCTTCAATCAAAGGAGTTGCAATTACTGCAGGAGCCACAGCATTAGCCCTTATGCCGTCACTTGCCCACTCGCATGCCAAATTCCTTGCTAGCTGATTCAGTGCCCCTATTTACAGTAACATATGTATTAAGGTCTTGATTGTTTGTTTATTAACATTTGTATTTAGTGTTTATGGTTTTTAAATGAATCCATCCATAATCTTAGAAAGAAAAGAACTTAAATTAAAATACTTAATAGCATGGCAATACATTTATCGAAAACTTCTACCCCGAGCACACGCAATGGAGCCGCAGACAGTCAAGCTTTTAAATGAAAATTCTATACTATCATTCGTTTTTATCAAGCAATAGAGTTTTCATTTTAATATAATAAAAAAAGGAAAGCTGGGTTAATTCACGCGACAAGCATTTTGTTTTCTTTCTTCTTTTTTGTCCTGACTATAAATGAGAGATCAAATCAAGTTTTAGTAAGTGATTGGTCAGGCATCTTGCGAAAATATTGTATGAAGTTACTGAAAAGTATGTTAAATTTCTAAAATGTAATTTGTTTTCTGATGTTAACATAAACGAAAATATATAATTTAAAACAACCTAGGTGTAACCTATATTTTGTTACCCAAAAAAAAAAAAAACATTCTAGCTCTCCTCTAAGTCATATCCAGCTCAAAGAGAGACAAATAACACAGAGCATGATTGGCAAAACCGTCTATTTAAAACTTGTTAGCTCATCAACTTTTAGAAATATTGTATAGAGGATGACATTTGGAAATTGCAAATGCTTTCTTCTTTTATGTTTTTTATGTAGTTTTTCATATTATTAACCTCAAAAAAATTTCGAAGTACTCAATTTGTTTATGGATAATATTTTTATAAAATATAATTGAATCATAATTTTAAGTTATATTTTTTATTATTAATTAACATTATATTTTTTATTTAAAATAATATAGATACATATCACACGCTTATAAATATAGTATATACATAATGCATGTATATATAATAATTGATTTCTAATCACTCAGAGTTATACTTATCACTTAAATTTGTATAATTAACCGAGTTATTACCGTTTATGTTGTTTATTACTCTCTCTGTATCATTTTATAAAATGTTTTAGGATTTTTTTTCCATTTTATTAGATGTTATGTAAATTCTATGAAAATTTTAAATGCATTTAATATCTTGTGATTAATTATAATACACAGTATTTTTATGATTAGTTGAATTATGTAAAATTAATATGATCTTTTGTATAAAAATAAATGTTTTAATCTAGGGATTTTTAGCTAAACAAACTTATAAAATAGAACAATGATAATCTATTATATAAGAGAATCTCTATTCTGTGTGTTCTCACTTGAATATCAAAAAGAAAAAAAGAAAAAATTATACTAAAAAATATTAAATGGATATTTCAACTATTTGAGATGTCCATTTAATATTTTATTAGGATCTCAATACTTTTGGATAGATATTTCAACTTGGATAGATACTCATTTAATATTTTATTACTATATTTTTTCTCTTTTTTGGATATTAGAACTTCCGAATAAAGGTGCTCTAAGCTCTTCTAACTATATTGTGTAAGAGAGATATGGTTCTACTTTCTTCTTGAGTAAAATATCAATATGTACCTTTTGTAGCACAGTAGATGGAGCTGCAGGCAAACGACACGACCCCAGCAACAGAGGACAAGAACACGATGTTCCCACATCCTGAAGCCTTTAGCAGAGGATGTGCAAGCTGGCTAAAATGGAACGCAGATTCCAAATTGGTGGAAATGTGGAACGAGAAATCATCTTCCGTATGTTTTGTTGTAGGCATTACCCGGACTGCTCCAACATTGTTTATCTAATATCAAGAATATATACAACCCGAGACATGAATCAGCCGAAGAAGTTTTATCTTGAAACAATACACAAGACAATGATTTGGATGGAAATTAATTACTAGTATACTAAGCTTGGCATCAAAAATTGAGGAAACAGTTTTCATAAGCTTCTCTCTCTCAGTCCAGGACGATACATCGCAGACTGAGCCAGTCACTTGAAACCCTTTCTTTTTCCATTCACTTAAACATTCGTTGAGCTGAGATTCGTCTCGAACACAAGTATGTATTATTGCTCCAAACCCTGCAAGTTGTCCAACTATAGCATGCCTAGAAAGTTTCAAAATTAACAACATAGTCTTGTCACTAGTGATTTCAAGATGTAGAGAGAGAAAGAGAGAGAGAGAGAGAGAGAAGACTGATGATTACGAACCCGATGCCTTTGGTTCCACCGGTGACAAGTGCGGTCTTGCCTTGAAGGCTCCATCTGCGTCTTTGCTCTTCTCCAGCCATTTCCATCAGACTAAGATGTAGATGCTAACGAAGTGGATGATGTTATGAGAATAGTTGTGGTTTTTGATTAAATATAAGTAAAAATATGGATGGCCACAAATAATAGTTGTAGTCAGACAAAAAAATATGAAATATCTCAGGTTTTGAGGACCCAGCTAGTCAATAATGTTTCAAACGTGGGACACTTGGACCCGTCAATTCTTATCCGTGACTTTAAGAAGGCCAACTAATCAGTGAAAAGGTTGAGGAAAAAAAACGTGAAATTTCTAGGAAATAAAATGAGTAAATGAACATTTACTTCTTTTTCTTTTTACTTTACAAAAGATAGAGAATTATTGAAGAAATTAAATATAATGGAATACAAACAAAAAAAATTGACCAAAACGTTAAGTTGTAAATAAATAAATAAATAAACAACTTTTGAAATCTCTTCAACGAGTCCTCTTTTATCTTTACATTTTAGTCTATGGCAGCTGCACTCCGTGAGGTTAAAATGGATTCGTCGCTTAGTACAGACCAGTCTTCTCCCACACAATTTATAAGGCAGCTATTCATATTGCTGCAAATCCAATCTCCCATGAATAGACCAAGTACATAGAAGCTAATTGTCATACAGTTCATAACGCAGTTCGAGATGGGATTACTGAAACTGAATACATTCAGTACAGACTCGCAGATTGTTAACATTTTGACAAAGGCTCTTGGGCGTGTTCTATTTAAGAACACATTGAGGAGGAGTATATTATCAGTTTGTGATAAGTCAATTAAACCTCTTGTATAAATACATATGTATATGGATTCTAAAACAGATATTTAAATCTACAGGCACAGCATACAAAGTCTAAAACATTTAAATTTATTACTGAATTTGAAATTGTATTTATTTTGGTGACCGGGTTTAAACTTGTGGCTGATACGAGAAGTCATTCACAGTGAAACCTCCATCCACGCAAATGGTCTGACCTGTTATATAAGAAGCTGCAGGCATACAAAGAAATGCCACCAACGATGCTACCTCCTCCGGTCTCTCTAAGCGCCCCACGGGCTCTCTTGATATCATCTCCTTCTTGAACTCGTCATCAAACGCCTAGAGATAATTATCATCACAGGCATAAAAGTTAAAAAAACGTCAAAATAAAGGGAGATTTTCGAGGAATAGTAGGTTCTCACAGCTTCAGCTAGAGGAGTTTCAATGAGTGCAGGAGCCACAGCATTAGCCCTTATGCCGTTACTTGCCCACTCGCATGCCAGATTCCTTGCTAGCTGATTCATCGCCCCTGTATGTATGCACACACATTAATTTTTTTAATTTTTATATCTTAGGCTTTGAATGGTAGCAATGCAGATCAATTTATGCAGATTAAAAAAATATTATTAAAAAAATAAATTAGAACTGGATGCAGAACTGGGTGGACTGCTCATATTTTAGAGCAGGTCTGGGAGAAATTTGTTTCTTTGGTTTTTAGGCAAGTAAATATCTGCATGCAGATTTTCTATTTTTATATTAATTTTTTTTGTTCTGCATAAAATCTGTGAATAGTAAAAAATTGCAAATCATTTTAAATACAGTTTAACTGCAATTATTCTGCATTTATTTTGCATCCCATTCAAAACCTTAATGTACAATAACATGTGTGAATTGTGGGACAGATTTGCCAGATCCGAGGTTATGTGATGTGTGGTACCGGAGTCAAGGATCCAGGGATTATTGGTGGGAACAGTGGTGAGAACACGGGAGTAGTTGGTGGAGTAGGCAGCAGTGGGCGTTGAGAGGTCTGATTGGTTGACTAAGGACTTAGCCTTGCTGAATGGCCTTGTGCCTTACTTGTTTGTCTACGGTTTCCTTATTATTTATATTTTATGTATCTGGTTTTTTTTAAGAGAAAATTTAAGAAAATACCTCCTAATAAATTTATAATTTGAATAATACACTTTTTAATATTTTTTAAAAAAAACTACACTTCTCTATAAGTAAAATGACTAAATTAACCTAGATAAGAATTATAGTAGTTTAATATTTAAATAAAAAAAAAATTCTTAAGAACAATAATAAAAATCTATCTATAAGTCTAATTAGTTTGGGTCTAATTTTTATGTTCTAACATTTACAGATCTAATTAGTAATCAGAAATTTTACATTTAGTTTGCCCAGCATCACATATTCATTATAAGTGTAATCCAGTGAAGACTTTCATATCCTTTTGATTACTTATATATTCTAAATCATTTTGCTGCTGCGTACAATTTGCTCTTTAAATGCCACTTCTCATTGCAAATCCATTGTTTTAATTTAGGCAGCATTAGGTTTCTGTTCACAGTTATTAGTTTCTGTAACATATCATTTTTTTTCTTACTAAAGTGCATGCATTTTAGAATCTCTAGAAATTATTATGATCTTTTCATCTTTTTGATAAAATACGTGCACTGGGATAATAACACTAATAAACTAACATTTTTGGTAGAGATAAATTTAAAATATTTAATTTAATTAATTAAATATTTCATCATAATATTAATAATTTCGAATTTTTATTTTTCATTTATTAGAATATATAATCTCTAATTATCTTTGGTGAAAAAAGTCTTTATACATATTCCAAAAGTGTAGTTTCCAAAAAAATTTAAAACAATATATTTTACTAATTCAAAAACTTAAATAGTGTATTTTGCCAATTATCCCTTTTTTTTTTAATGAATCCACAATCTACTTTTTTTAATAACTCTTTAATAACAATTAATAAAAAAAAGCGGGTTCACGTGACAAGAAACCATTTTTTTTTCTTGCTATATATGAGGGATCAAATCAAGTGTTAGTGAATGATGGGCAAACGAATTATTTAAAGCTTGTTTAGCCATCAACTTTGAAAATATTGCATAGAGGATGGTATTTGGAAATTACAAATGCTATTTTTCTTCTATTCTTTCGTATGTAGTTTTTCCTAGAGCAAATATCTTTTAAAAATTTAACTTTATACTCGAATTGTTTGTGGATTATTATTTTCTTATATAGTTGAGTCATAATTTTAATTAAATCTCTTTTACTATTAATTTTTTAATTGTTTTTGCTATAAAAAAAATCTTTTATTTAATAGATAGTATATATCTATAATATAATGCATATCTATAATATATGGTTTTATATCACTCAGAGTTATCATTGCGAACAAAATGACAGTCAGCTTCTACATTCTTAGTTCGTTCATGAAAAACAGGATTCACACTGATGTGAATGGCAGATTTACTATCACACGACATGGACATCGGATCATCATGCGAAACACCAAGCTCGAGAAGTAAGGCTTTAATGTATTTTAACTCCAAAGTAAGATCAGCCATCGCATGATATTCGGCTTCAATAGAGGAACGTGCAACAATATCTTTCTTACGTGTTTTCTAAAAAAATCGGAG
This sequence comes from Eutrema salsugineum, assembly GCF_000478725.1. Taxonomy (NCBI): domain Eukaryota; kingdom Viridiplantae; phylum Streptophyta; class Magnoliopsida; order Brassicales; family Brassicaceae; genus Eutrema; species Eutrema salsugineum. The sequence continues at coordinate 8,257,180 of NW_006256342.1, forward strand.
AATCACCAACTTGAATGAACCATGCAGTAAGTGATCGACGAGTTAAAGGACAATCCGCCCAATCTGAATCGCACCAACCACGTACATGAAGAGGTGTATCTGCCTGGAGGAGAATGACTTGACATGCTGTCCCTTTAAAATAGCGTACAACTTTCAAGGCAGCATACCAATTATCTACACAAGGAGCTTGCATGAACTGTGATAGAATGTGAATTGAATATGAGAGGTCCGGTCGTGTAGCACCCATGTATATAAGGCGTCCTACCAAGTGCCTATATGTTTCCGGATCTGCGAGTAGAGCACTTGTAGCTCGGCCAAGAGTGTCTTTATCAATAGGGGATCCCGCCGGTTTACATCCAAGAAGACCTGCTTCTGCGACAATGTCTAAAGTGTATTTTCTCTGACAAAGATATATACCCAAAGGACTCCGTGCAATTTCCAAACCGAAGAAATACTTGGCAAATCCTAGATCTTTCATGTTGAAGCATGTGGAAAGATAGTTCTTGAATGTTTGAATGGCTTCAGAAGAGTTGCCAGATATGATGATGTCGTCGACATACACCAGGATACGAAGAAACATGCCATTCTTGGTGTAAACAAACAAAGAATAATCGGAGTAAGTGTGCGTGAAATCATACGTCTCTAAAGCTTCGAATAATTTGACAAACCAGCAGCGAGAAGCTTGTTTTAAACCATATAAAGATTTTTGGAGATGACAAACACGAGTCTCTCCATCTGATCAAAATCCCGGCGGTAGCTTCATATATACTTCTTCTTCCAAATCTCCATGAAGAAATGCATTGTGTACGTCCACCTGATGGACCTCATGAATCAGTTTGGCGGCAAGGTCAAGAAAACACGGACTGTAGTCATCTTAGCCACTGGTGCAAAAGTTTCGTTGTAATCGAATCCTTCTTTCTGATGGTTACCCAGAACCACTAGTCTAGCTTTATGACGTTCAATGGTTCTGTCCGATCGATACTTAATGGTGAACACCCATTTACAGCCCAGAGCCTTCTTTCCGGGTGGTAAGTGTTCAAGTCTCCATGTCTTGTGTTTCTCTAGAAAATCAAGTTCACAATTTAGTGCTTTCTCCCATTGTTTGTCTCGTATGGCCTCCACGTATGAATGGAGTTCAATGTTTGCCGTCAATTCTATTAAGAAGCTGCGATAATTATCAGAAAACTTGTTATAGGAGACAGAATTACATAGAGGATAGAGAGGACCTGAGGATGGCTGAGGAGCGAACGACGGTAGAGAGAGAGAGAGAGAGAGAGAGAGAGAGAGAGAGAGAGAGATAGGAGGGATGGAAGCGGAACCAACTTCAAACCCATGAAGACGTGTATAGGGGATACGTATACGATGTCCTCTACCTAGATTTTAATGAAAAACCGGCGGAGGAAGTTCAGTGAGGTTAGTTTCGGGAACAGGAATCACAGTCACTTCCTGTGATGGACTTGGTGGAATGACAGGATCACTGATGTCCTGAACGTCATCCTCATTTTCAGGGGAAAGATGTATCGGAGGTAAAACAAGGGAAGGATTTGGTGTCAAAGTAGGAACCGGTTTAGAGAAATGGAAACTGTCTTCCTGGAAAACCACATCTTGTGAGACAAATATCACCTCTCGATCAAGATCGTATAATTTCCAACCTTTCTTTCCATATGGATAACCCAGAAAAATACAGTGTCGACTTCGAGAAGTGAATTTATCGCCTTTATGGTATATATTGTGTGCGTGTGCCAAGCAGCCAAATACACGCAAATGTTTGTATCCCGGAGCATGACCAAAAAGTTTCTCAAAGGGAGTCTTATTGTCTAGAAGTGGTGAGGGTGTCCGATTAATGAGGTATCCCGCCGTAAGAACACATTCACCCCAATATTCGATGGGAAAATAAGTTTGAAAACGAAGGGCACATGCCACGTTTAAGATATGTATGTGTTTGCGTTCAACGCGACCATTTTGCTGTGGTTTGTAAACGCAAGATGTCTTGTGAAAAATCCCTTGTTCTAGGAAAAACGACTAAAGCATATGAACTCAGTGCCATTGTCATTGCAGATTCGTTTTACTTTGGTAGAGAATTGTCTTTCAATCATCGTCAAGAATTCTCGAATCTGCTTAGAGACTAAGGTTTTATCGCAAAGGAGATATAGTCAAATAGCACGTGAATAATCATCAACAATCGTCAGAAAATAGCATGAGCCACAAAATGCAACTGTTCGGTAAGGTCAAACGTTGCTTTTGCATTATTAGAACTATCTGGAAAAGCTTGACGAGTCTGTTTAGCTCGCAGACAAATGTCACAATTCTTAAAAGAAAATCCATTACGACTACTAGATGAAAAACTATGAATCTCAGGGATCATGTTGGTAACTTGAGATGAAGGGTGCCCCATTCGATGATGCCACAAAGCCAAGTGAAAACTAGGTTCAGTCGGGATTGATTTGCTTGAGATGCAAAACTCATCACCGCGACCTCTTGAGCTGTAGTCTTTCTGGGAGATAGTTTGATAAACACTGTCCAAATTGGGAAGAGGCGTGATAGCACAAATTTGAGATTGTATGACTCCATGGATTGAATCATCGAGTCCGGAAAGGAAATCATGAATTTTGAGAACCTCTTTCTCTTTGTCGTGGGCAGTATTGAGATCACACTCACACTTTGAGCATGTGCATCGCTTAGATTGCATACACTCTGCGATACCATCCCAAATTTTGCTTAAGCGGCCAAAGTAATCATCAACCGACCAACTGTTTTGTTTGCAGGTCGCCAAGGCATTGCGGAGTTGTTGTAGACGAGCTCCACTCTTCAAGGAATATCGTTTGTTGATGATATCCCAAAAATTGTTGGCAACTTCTCGTGTGGAGATGGATGATTGGAGTTTCGGTTCGATGCTGAGCTTGATTCAACCAACAATAAAATGGTTGTTGGAACCCAATCTTCAAGCCAAGAATCTCCGTCAGCAGGTCTAGGGATCGAGCCGTCCAGAAAACCGAATTTCTTACGCGAGCTAAGCACCATATAGAGGTTAAGCGCCCATTCATCATAGTTCGAGCCATTGAGGAGTGGCTGGGAGATGATAGCAGCAGGATTATCGCTAGGGCTGAGATCGTAAGGAGAGATGGTCTTGTAAGAGTTTTTCTGAGCCATCGTCGAAGACGGTGATGTTCTGTTTTAATGGAGAAAAAAAACAAAGGCTTCGCCGAAGAAGATGATGCTCTGTTTTAATTGATAAAAACAGAGCCTCCGAACACGAACCCCTCGCGATTACGAGAAGGATCGAAGAAGAGAGAAAATTTTAAACTGGTGATCAAAGTTGTCTTTGTTATGGTTCTGATACCATGACAAACTTTTAGATCTATGAAACTTGACTTGGTTTATTAACTGCACAATATTGTATTTATATACAAAAAGATATGTATGTAAGAAACATAAATATATGATGAGATAAAATGATTTTGGATACAAATGGATATTTTCCTAATTCTAGGAGATAGTAGTTATCTCTTCCTACTAAATCACTTAATTTTGTACTACTCTATAATTAACTGAATCATATACAAGCATTCTGTTTATTTTATACTATGCAATCTATGCTCTACCATACTAGCTGTTCAAAATATACTCACAAAGAGTGAAATATCAGTCTATATGTACCTTTTGTGGCAGAGTAGATCGAGCTGATGCTAACCGACACGACCCCAGCAATAGAGGATATGAACACGATGTTCCCACATCCTGAAGCCTTGAGCAGAGGATGCGCAAGCTGGCTAAAATGGTATGCAGATTCCAAATTGGTCGAAATATGGAACGAGAAATCCTCTGCCCTATATTCTACAGTTGGCTTTGACCGGATTGCCCCAACGTTGTTTATCTAATATCAAGAATATACAACCCAAGTCATGAATCAGCCAAAGAGTGTTTTCTTGAACAACACAAGACAAATCAACTGATCAAGGGATGGAAACTAATCACAAGGATACTGAGCTTGGCATCAAACAACGAGGAAACAGTTTGCATAAGCCTCTCTCTTTCGGTCCAGGATGATGCGTCACAGACTGAACCAGTCACTTGAAACCCTTTCTTTTTCCATTTACTTAAACACTCGTTGAGCTGAGCTTCGTCTCGAGCACAAGTATGTATTATTGCTCCAAATCCTGCAAGTTCCTCCACTATTGCATGCCTAAAAAGTTTCAAGAAATTAAATCAACAACAAATATTAAATAGAATTTAGTCACTAGTGGTTTCAAGATGTATGGAGAGAGAAGAGTGATTACGAACCCGATGCCTTTGGTTCCACCGGTGACAAGTGCGATTTTGCCTTGAAGGCTCCATCTGCGGCTTTGCTCTTTTCCAGCCATTTCCACTTAGATTGAAGTGGATGGTGTTTTTTTTTGTTAAAGACGTGGAAGGTGATTATAAAGATATCTAATTTCGCTCTTTTCCAGCCATAATTATGAGAACAGTTGTGTGGTTTCTGATTATTTTAAAGATATCTAACTAATTAAATAGTACTTTCGCTTTCTTTGTTTCACAATGTTTGATATTCTAGATTTTTATTCTGTTTTACAAAGTTTGACTTTCCATTTTTTATAAATTAATGACAATAAATGATATATTTTAAGAGATATTAATTAAGATTGATGAATAATGATTGATCCATAGTTATGGAAAGATGTTTTTTAGTGAGAAAAAATAATACAATATATCTATAACTAAACATTAATTGTTTCTTAAGCTGTGAGAAAAAGCCAGAAAATCAAATATTATAAAACAGATGGAGTAATATCTTATTTAATGAACAACAAATAATTTCAATTTTTAATATTTTTAGAAGATACTTTAATTATTTTTATTTTAATGATTTTTTGTTATTTGTAATGCATTTTATAAATATTTTACAAAATAAATTTTATTTTTAAAAAACTCTTTAATTAATACTCCGTATAGAAATAAGTAAAAATATTGGCCTATAACAAATACTCTTTCTATTTCATAAAGAGTCTCATTCTAATATTTAAGTTTTGTTTTAAAAGAGTATCATTTTGTGTTTTTAATGCAATTTTTTTCTTTAAAATCTAAATTTAACTCTATTGTTTTAATTTATTAATTAGAGAAAGAAATTTTGTCTAATGCATTACTAATAAATAAAATAAAAAAGTTTATTATTTTTTTTAATTTATGTAAAATGTGTCAAAATAACACTTTTTTGTATTGTGCTTTAACCCTTGATCTAATATAATTTCAGATGACAAAAAAAAACATTTTTTTGTGAAACAGAGAAGTTTGAAATATCTCGAGATTTTGAGAATTCTACTTCCCGTAAGTCATATCATATGTCTCAAATCAATTGAGCCAGTAGGTAATTTGGACCCATTTGTTCTTATCAGTGACTTAAAAAGGCAAACTAATCAATGAAATGTCAGTTCCAAAAAAAAAAAAACAATGAAATGTCTAGGAAATAAAAATGAGTAAATGAATTTATTTCACAAAAGAAGTAGAAAATAAATGAATGAATTATATAACTGAACACAAACAAAAAACTTTGACCAAAATAAATGAATAATTAAACAACCTTTGAAATCTCTTAATAGAGTCACGTTTATCTTTACATTGTATCACTATCTATATACTTATTTGTGTAGTGATTTAATTACGTGTCGTGCTCACAGCAAGTTTCACAGCTTTTCGCTTATGTGTCAGCTTCAGAATGAGTTCCGGCTGCAAAAAGACTGTTTACCCCTATTTAGCAATTACGTGTCACTTTTTAATTGATTTCTAACTGATGATGTGTAAAAAAAACTTAGAATGAACCGATTTAAATTAATATGGTTTAATGCTTAATTCCATAATCAACCAAACCGTTTATAAAATTATATAGAACCAAAATTAAAAAAAAAAAACGTTTTTCTAAAAAAAAATTTATATCTCTTAGTGTTTACCATTTCTTATGTTTACAAAATTTAGAAAAAATATAACAAAAATGTTAAAAGAAACGAAAAATGGAATCTATTTCAAAATCTATACAATGTCGTTTTGAAATTATATAAAACCGAAATTTAGAAAAAACTAAAAAAAAAACATTTTACAACGAGTTTCACACCTTTTCGCTTATGTGTCAGCTCCAAAATGAATTTCGGCTATAAACAAACCGTTTAGTCTTATTTTGCAACTACGTGTCATTTTTTATTGGTTATTATATGATGATGTGTAAAAAAAAAATTAGAACAAACCGGTCTAAATATAGTTTAATGTTTAATTTCATAGTTAATCAAACCGTTTTAAAAATAATATATAACCAAAATTTTAAAAAATTAACAAAATGGTCTTTTATATATGTAAAAAAGAAGAATCTATATTTCTTATGTTTCTGAAATTTAGAAAAAATCTAACAAAAATGTTAAAAGAAACAAAAAATGGAAACTAATTAACAAGTAGTGGAATGTCGTTTCAAAACAAAAAAAAAACTGAAATTAAAAAAAAAACTCTAACAAAAAAGTTTAAAAAATAAATATATATATATATGTAACTAATGGAATGACAGTATTTTTGATGTTTAAAACACAAAAAACAGTGATCAAAATCGAATAATTTCATACGAACTTTAAAAAATTACGTCTAAAATACATAGAACAATGATCAAAAGATCTCAAAACTATTTAAACTAAATTATTTGGATACTACTATGTTTTTATTTACTCTATTCTATTTTATACTGTTTTCACGATCATGTCTTCCAACATTAAAATGCAAAGAATTCTAACAAACAAATATACTCAAAAATAAAAAATAAATGAATCCAAACTACTATTATATTTTCAAACAATCAAATAGAAATTATATCAATCCATGCAAGGCGCGGAAAAGTTAACTAGTATATATATATATGAAAAGTAAGGGGTTATTTCACATATGACCTCAAAATTGAAGTCAAATGCAAATCTAACCTCTTTTTTTTTTCTTCTTTAATATTAGCCAATTTCTCCCCACTATCTCCCTAAAGCCACATATAATAACATAAATGCCATTATGTTTCTAATTATCAATTTTTTAAGGAAATTCGAAAAATACATAACCATCCTAAGATATATCAAGTATTCACGAAAATGCAATAATCTTCAATTTCGCCAACTACCATTACCAACCAAAATTGAAGCTCTTAATGCTTGCCCATCCGCATTTGAAGCTCTAAATGCTTATTTGGCCGCTCAAACTTCATTCTATCTTCAAATTTCTCTCCAGTGTCATCTAAAAATCTCTTTCTTGGTCGACATTGATATGTTTGAATTCGCAAATCATATATTTTGTGAGATTCTTGGATAACCGAGTTCTGGGCTGGTTTGCTTTCCGTGCATTTCAAAAATTCTGAACTTCTGTCAAAGTTAATCGAGTTCAAATTGGAAGGAGGTAAACATCTAATTCTTTTCTTTAACATTGGGCTATGTTTCGCGAAAGTAGACTTATTTTACAGTCTGCTAGTCAACGCAAAAGGTTAGATTTGCAATTGACCTTTTGGTATTTTTTTGAAAGTAGACTTCTTTGTAAGTCTGCGAATTTTCATTTGAATACAAAAAAAAACAACGTTTAGACTTCTATTTCAGTCTGCGGAAAAGCGAGGATAGTTTTGCATTTGACAGGAAAATATTATACTTTGACCTTTACTGCAGACTTCGTGGAGACGTTTGAAAAAGAGAAGTTTGACCTGAAAGGTTATTTTTGCATTTGACCAAGATGTTGACCACCTTTGACTGTTCCAGCAGACTTCTTTAGAAATCTGCATTCTAAAGAAGTCTGCTATTAATTTAATTCAGAATTGGTCAAATGCAAAAATAACCTCTCAACAGACTTATTTTCTGACTTCTTTTGAAGTCTGTTACGAAAGTCAAACTTTTGGTCAATTGCAAAAATAACTTGCAGCAGACTTCGATTATATTGTAGACTTCTTCAGCTGACTTCACAACAACAGAAGACTTCTTGCCTCTTACAGCAGACTTCAAAAGAAGTTTGCTGTAAAAGTCAAACGTTTGGTCAATTGCAGAAAGAACTTTTTTCTTATGCAGATTTTATATAGAAGTCTGCTACGAAAGTCAAACATTTGGTCAATTGCAAAAGTAACCCTGTCTTTTTGGCAGACTTCTTCGTGAAATATACCTGGTGGAGTTTTGCTGGAAGTCTGCATTTTTTCATTTTTAAAAAGCATTTTTTAAAACTTTTGTGTGATGAATTTTTTGTTTTAATTTTTATTCTTGTTGTGAAGGTATATTTCCTTCACCTGTATTAATTTTGTATGCTTATGTGTTATACATTAATAGTTATTATTTTTATAGATTTGAAAGGTAATTGGCACATATTAGCAGACTGCATAAGAAGTCTGCTTGGCGAAGGAGAATAACACAGCAGACTACACTTGAAGTCTTCCTAATTAATTTAACAAAAAAACCGTTTTCGAATTAATGGTATATGTTAAAATAAATTTCTTGTTTGGACATCTTGATTTGCCTTTTTTGGTTACATATACGTGAGTTTCACGTTGATATGTGTTATAATTAGAAAGTGATGAATTTTCTTGAATGTTTAGACTTTTAGCCGATTATAGCAGACTTTTAGAAGTCTGCTCTATGTTACTTGGAAAACACGGTTTAGCTTATGTGGTTTACCTTTTTTGCAGATGCCGGCTCAGTTGCCTGTTGTATTTGGAGAATGGGTTATGGGTGCTCAGTTGTGGTATTTTGTGGTGGATAATCGCAAAGGAGGGAGGTTGTTCTTCTTGAATGATGGTTGTACACATGGAGAACTCGTAGCTATGGCTCTAGATGATTACATGCTGGATGGAAATACGGACAGCGTGTCTATCACTTATGCATTGCCAGATTCAATGTTAGCAAACATGGCTCCAGATACCCCTCCTATGCATATTACTAATGATAGACAAGTACAGAGCTTGATTGGGTTGAGTAAGACGCATGTTATACGTCTTTGTGTATCTAGTCGCAAGGACCATGATGGACGTACTAGTGGTGTTGATGCTGCTGATGGGTGTTCTGTTGAATGTGGGAATCAAACTACAGAGGAAGGTGAAGATGAAAATGTTGATGAGTATGATGATGATGAGATAAACGAGGACATCAAAAACGATCCAGTAAAGGAGGAAGATGGTACTGACTCTGAGGATCAGGACTACAGCCAATATGGGAAAATGAAGGATGAGGATTCAAATTCTGATTCAGAGGATGAGTGGATTGAAGAACCGGTTAAGGCTCCTCAAAGAGGATATGAAAGAAATTGGGTTGACAAAATAAAAGTAAACGGAAGTTTTGCTACAAAAGACGAGCTGATTTCTGAGATCAGGTTGACGGCTGTTATGTTGAAGTTTGCATTCAGAGCTGATAAGTCATCGAGACGTTTGTTTGTTGCTAAATGTGCTGTTAAAAGATGCCAATGGAGAGTTAGAGCATCTGTAAAGAATGAAGCAAAGACGTTTTGGGTCACAAAATATGTCAAAACTCATACCTGTTCTGTTTCAGAACGGTTGGCTCACCGAAAGCATACGACTCCAAGATACATTGGGAAGTTATTTATAGAGCGTGTGGGAATAATTGATGGGATTACTGCACAACACATCAAAGATTCAATACAGGTGATGTTTGGACTGAAAATAGACTACACAACTTCGTATAGAGCTTTGATGTATGCACAAGAATATGTGAGGGGAACCCCTGAGGATGGATATAGCCGACTGCCTTCTTATTTGCATCTGATCGCTGAAGCAAATCCGGGTACTATAACTGCCCTTGAACGCGACAGTCAGAATAGGTTCAAGTACCTATTCTTAGCCTTCAGAGCCTCCATAGCTGGTTTATAATATCTCAGACGGGTCATTGTTGTCGATGGGTGTCATCTGACTGGAAAGTATGAAGGGACTCTGCTAGTGGCGACAGCACAAGATGGTAACTTCCAGACGACGGTTATTTTTTTTTTTTACCGATTTGTGTTAATACAGTGTCCGTAGAAACGCTTATATATGTCCGTAGAAACCTATTTAACCGTCGTACCGGTTCAATAACCGTCGTACCAGTTCAATCGGATCCAGTAGGATCGATTAGATTTGGTTTATCGTACTGTTTTTTAAAACGCAATTGGTTTAGCCTTCAATTGGTATAGCTGGTTTGCAATATAATTTTAAAACTGTCTGGTTTAGTTTAATCTACGTATTAAGTCTGCATATGAAGTCTGCATATTAAGTCTGCATAATAAGTCTGCATAAAAAGTTTGCCTAAGAAGTCTGCGTAATAAGTCTGCATAATAAGTCTTCATAATAAGTCGGCATAATAAGTCTGCTAGTCTACAAATATGTCAGACACATAGTTTACATAATTAAACATTTGTTCATATATCTTCCGAGAACAACTACGATCAAGCTAAACAAACACCAAGAAAGACAATAACAGCAATCAGGATTGCACCAGCCACCATCGCATGAATCAACTTTAAGCCTCCAAAACGTGACTCCAAAAGTTTGTCCCTTAGTTGTGCTATATCTGCATCCAAGCTCATGATCCTGCAATGCATTGCCTCCATTGCTGGCTTATCAATACAATTCTGTACAGCTTTGCAATCACCAATTTTGAAGTAACGAATGGAGTCTGCGTGTTGCTCCACAACCAACCTAAGCTCTTGAAGCTCCTCGGTCATAGCTTCATCCCACCACTTGAATATATGGTAGCCACCATCCTATACAAACACTCAGAACCCATCACTAATCATCACAAAGGGAAACAATCACAAACATAACTATTCAACACAACAAATTATCACAAACCAATACAGCAAACGACTTATTACCTCATTATTATGGCATCCGTAGAACCTTCTACCTGGATTCAGGTCTGTAGAAGATGTCTGGAGCATTGGCACCAAACCGCAGTAACAACGGATAGGAAATCCAAAATTTCCACCAGATCGACGTCGAGCAGTCGAACTCATACATTCTCTCGAGCTGCTTGAAGGTTGAGTGTACCTGTATTGACCCATTCCAGCTAAAAAAGATTTTTTATGTAAGAAATGCATGCTTTTGGAAAAATTATATATAGACTTCAAGCTAAAGGCCAGAATCACATGAAAACAACAACTAAAAAAAATAACAAAATAATAACTTTGCAGCTAAAAACAAAACAACAAAAACAAACTTTCCAAACAAGTATTTCTTACTCGCTAAACAACAAAATAACAAAAAAGGTATATCTTGAAATAAAGAATTATTTTTACTTACTTGCTCACGGGATTGGGCTTAGATCTGTAAAAAAATAGTAAAGCAAAAGGACAAAAGAACAAAAGAACAATTTTAAAGGACAAACAAGTAAACAATAAGATACGGACTAAATAGAGAATGTAATGGCGAATAACTCACTGATCTGGAGAGATAACTAAGAACGATGAAGACGCCGGGTGAGATCTGCAGCAACAATATATATAGTGAGATATATAAAACAACATATGCATCAGAAACGAAAAAGAAGAGATGAGGAGTGCCGGGAAAGGCTTACTGCGAGAGAGAGTCGCGGCGAGAGAGACCAGAGTGCAGCGCCGTTTTACAGTGATCTAGAGTTTTTTATTTATGGTAACGACTGGTAAGTTTCTTTTTAAAAAAATTCCGGTTAGGTTAATTATTCCCGATTTATATCAATATTTAATTTTGATTTCGGTTCCGGTTTGACAAGACTTCGATCCGTAGTCTGCTGAGCAGACTGATAAAGAAGTCTGCAGCCCTAGTTATAATTATTCACTTTTTATGTTTATCTTAGATGGTTAAAAATGATTCATTTTTAATAAATTCTAATTTATATAGATCATACTTGTTGACATTTGATTTATAGAAACATATTTCAGTTTAAATAATTTTTATATAATTTTAAAATGTAAATATAAGATTAATAATATAGTAGACTTCGATCCGTAGTCTGCTGAGCAGACTGGTAAAGAAGTCTCCAACCCTAGTTTATAATTATTCACTTTTTATGTTTATCTTAGATGGTTAAAAATGATTCATTTTTAATAAATTCTAATTTATATAGATCATAATTGTTGACATTTGATTTATAAAAATATATTTCAGTTTAAATAATTTTTATATAATTTTAAAATTTAAATAATAATATAGCAGACTTCTTTATAAATCTGCTGAGCAGACTGATAAAGAAGTCTGCAGCCCTAGTTTATAATTATTCACTTTTTATGTTTATCTTAGATGGTTAAGAATGATTCATTTTTAATAAATTATAATCTTTATAGATCATACTTGTTGACATTTGATTTATAGAAACAAATTTCAGTTTACATTATTTTTATATAATTTTTAAATTTAAAATAAGATTAAATAATATAGCAGACTTCTTTATAAGTCTGCTCTGCAGACTTCATTAATATTTGCAGACTTCGCAGGGTTATAATCGTAATTGAGACATCCGTTTTATTGTTTACTCATGTAGGAGATAATAGTAATTTCTCTACCCCCTCTGACCTGTTTTTGCAATAGGTTGAATTTGGGGTATAATTTTGCATTTGGATTCAAATTGTGGCATATTTTTAGCAATTCCCCCGAAAAGTAATTAGTTGTAAAGATTCATTCCCTACATTGTGATAACATAACAGAATTGGTTTATTTTCCCAAAAATAATTATGATATTAAATGAAACTCTGACCAAAATATAGAGTTTAAAGTAAGTAAGAAACTCTCTTGTTTTCCTTTATACTATATATATTGAAGAAACCAGTTTCTAGTTTCTTGCTTTGCTCTTCTTATCATTTTCTTGGGCTCATCATCTCTGGTTTTCTGGGTGTTTATGCTGAATGTAACATAATCTTCGCTCTTGAGTTTTCTTACAAGTCATGGAAAATATCAATTCTGATGATCTTTTGTTGAAGATATATATTATTGTTTCTTCCAACAAAAGTCGCTGTAAGCACTAGCGTTTTGTCCAAGCGTTGGGAGTTTCTTTGGATGTGTTTGCCTAAACTTGAGTACGATCATAGTATTCTCCCTAGGCTTGAATTTTTTGGGAAGGGTAACCCATCCTGTCGCGCATCCATCCCGAATTTCTCGAACTTTTCAAAAAATATAGGAAATATTATTAGGCGACATCTAGGTGAATCTAAGTGAATATAGGATTAAGGGAATATTTCCATTCCATGTTATCTATTACTTGAAGGTGAAGCTAAGGCACACCTATATAATGTAATCTTTTGGAATGAATAACACATATCGATTGAGAGCAATACACCACTTTATCATGGTATCAGAGCCTCCCTTCACTACAAGAAAACAATCGTTTTCCAACTGTCCATTACGACGGTTTTAAAATCGTCGCAAACTTACAACTATTTTACGACGATGTTACGTCAAATTTAAAAACCGTCGTAAAACCGTCGTATAAAAAAATCATCGTAAACTCGACGTACAATTTACGACGAATTACGACGAATATACATCGATAACGAGAGATTTGCTAGTAAATGTAAAATCATCGTAAATTAGATGCAAAATTACGACGAATATACGACGACTGCATTTCGATGTACATATTACGACGATTTTACGTTGACAAAGAATTTAGGTGAAGAACATTTAAAACATGTTTACCTAACAATTGTAGATGAAAGATTTTATCGCATAATTGTCGTAAAATCGTCGTAATATTATTGTTGAATGTAAATTCGTCGTAAAATGTCGTCGTAAAAGCGTTGTAAAGCCCGAAATTTTCCTATATATAGATCTTCATTCCTTCTTTCAATCACAACACATCATCATTCAAACATAAGAGCATCATCATCTTGGAGACCCATTGTAGGTCTCTTAAATTTTAGTATAGTGTTGTAAATCCTTATATATTGGGTTGTCCATTGCTGGAAACCCGAATTAGGAGTTATTTACTTTGAAAAAAAGAAGTAATAATATTAAAAGGTTAATTTACTCCATTCACGTGGCTAGACGTGACACAAGAGACCAGCTCCTTTATTGTCTAATCAATAAAAAGAAATAGTATTTTGAGTTTATTTTCAAGATGTCTATTTACGGGCTAAGAAGTTGGATGTATATGCGTAAAGATTCAGATGGGGCGTTGACAGAAGAGTTCAAGAACGGGTTAGAAATATTTATATTTCAGGCTACAAATATGGAGAGAACGAAATATAGTGGGAAGATGTTTTATCCTTGTTTGATATGCAAGAATACGAGGTATACACTAACCAAAACCGTGTGGACGCATTTATTAAATAGAGGGTTTATGCCGCAATATTTTGTTTCCTATCTACATGGAGAAGGATATGGCAGTAATACTCATGGGAATGCTGGTAGTAGTAGTAATTATCAAAGTCATGTTGATTTTGATGAATCGAATTATGGTCATCAGCCTAGTCAGTATCAATATGATCAAAGTGTAGATCATGATATGATGCACGAAATGGTGACTGATGTATTTCATGAAACGCATACTGGTAATGCTGTTGAGGAACCTAATGTAGATGCCAAACGATTTTATGATTTGTTAGACAATGCTAATCAGCCAATCTACGAAGGATGTAGAGAAGGCTTGTCTAAATTATCGTTGGCAGCTAGGATGATGTCAATTAAAACAGATCATAACCTGGCATGGATGATTAGGCTGATCTTCTGAAAGAGTATCTACCGGAGGATAACTTGGCAGCGGGAACATACTATGAAATACAGAAGTTGATTTTTAGTCTTGGTCTACCTTCTGAGATGATAGATGTATGTGTTGACAACTGTATGATTTTTTGGAAAGATGATAATCAGCTGGAGGAATGTCAATTTTGCCAAAAACCAAGATACAGGCCGCAAACTGGTGGGCGTAAAAGGATACTGTACCAACGTATGTGGTATCTCCCTATAACTGATAGGTTAAAACGGCTTTATCAATCTGAAATTACAGCTGCATCAATGAGATGGCATGCAGAACATACACAAGTATATGGAGAAGTTGTTCATCCATCAGATGCAAAGGCATGGAAACACTTCAATATGGTATACCCAGATTTTGCTAAGTTCAAACGGAATGTCTATCTTGACCTGTGCACTGATGGTTTTAGTCCATTTGGTATGTCTGGTAAACAATATTCATTAAGGCCAGTAATCCTAACTCCTTATAACCTTCCTCCAGATTTGTGCATGCAAAGAGAATTTCTTTTCCTAAGTATTTTGGTTCCAGGTCCAAATCATCCGAAGCGAGCTCTCGATGTATTTCTGCAGCCACTCATACATGAGTTGAATCAGTTATGGTATACTGGCGTTCGCATTTATGACTGTTCTACGAGGAAATTTTTTACTATGCGGGCTGTGCTTATGTGGACAATAAGCGATTTCCCCGCTTATGGTATGCTATCAGGATGGATTACACATGGGAGGCTATCTTGTCCTTATTGTCTTCATCGAACTGATGCGTTTCAGCTAAAACATGGTAGAAAAACTTGTTGGTTTGATTGTCACCGGAGGTTTTTACCGGATAACCATCCATATCGGAGGAACAAGAGGTTATTTATGAAGAACAAAAGTGTACATGTCCCTCCACCCGTAAATTTAACAGGAGCTGATATACAGGCGCAAATCGATCATTGGAGGGCAGAGGAAACAGTAACGCTTGGGGGAAACTGGCACACTCCTGCAAATATGCCTGAAGGTTATGGAGTTCATCATAATTGGCACAAGAAAAGTATCTTTTGGCAATTACCTTATTGGAAAGATCATCTGCTCAGACACAATCTTGATGTCATGCACATTGAAAAAAACTTTTTTGATAACATCATGCATATAGTTATGAACGTAGCGGGAAGAACAAAAGACAATGGTAAGTCAAGATTGGACTTGCCTGATTTATGCAACAGAAGTGAGTTGCATCTACTGAGAAACGGGAAAGCACCAGTTCCTGTATTTCGGTTGAGTGCAGATCAAAAGTCAGCATTGTTCAGATGGGTTTCTTCTGACGTTAAATTTCCTGATGGTTATGTTTCTAATCTTTCCAAATCTGTTGAGAAGGGGGTAAAGTTTACTGGGATGAAAAGCCATGACTGCCATGTGTTTATGCAACGATTATTTCCATTTGCATTTGCTGAACTCTTGCCCAAAAATGTCCATGAAGCTATTGGAGGCATTGGTGCTTTTTTTCGGGATCTTAGTACACGAACTTTATCAGTTGATGTAATATCACAACTGGCATTGAATATTCCAATCTTGTTGTGCAATTTGGAAAAGATCTTTCCACCATCATTTTTTGATGTTATGGAACATCTTCCTGTTTATCTCCCACACGAAGCAGAGCTCGGTGGACCCATTCAGTACAAGTGGATGTATCCGTTCGAGCGTTTCATGAAGCATCTTAAGGGTAAAGCCAAAAAACTAGCTAAAGTGGAAGGCTCAATTGTGGCGGGAAGCTTGACGCAAGAGACTTCACATTTCACTTCATACTATTTTGCACCGAAAGTACGAACATGCAAAAGAGCTACTCGTCGATATGATGATGGAGGAGTTGGCCAAACATATTCTCACCGATCGGACGTCTTAGTGGAAAACTAAAAGAAGTTTGGTGGTCCAATGAAAAAGATTATCACAGTGCACATACGTATATCCTGTTAAATTGTGAAGAGTTGTCATCGTATGAAAGGTACTTTTTAATTAATAATATCTTTATATGAGTTGTCAGTATTAATAACTAATTGTTGTTTTCTCAGCACATTTGTTGATGAGGTTAAAAAATGCATATATGGGGTTTCTGAAACTGAAATCAATGATCGTAAAGATCAACACTTTGCCCAGTGGTTAAAAGCGCAAGTAAGTATAAAAATTTGAATTAAAAGACTACTTTGATATATATCCAAATGTATAAATTAAAGCATATTTTTTCCTTACTATTATAGGTGGACCCGAATGATCCTGACGAATTTCCAACATGGTTCCATGAGTTACTACTAGGTCCGATGGCAAAAATAACTACAGCCTCCATGTATTTCACTCGGGGCTATGTTTTTCACACATATCGTCACGGTGCAAAGCGGGCGACAACTAACTATGGAGTTTGTGTGAGAGGTGAAATAGATTTTTATGGAGTTCTGCAAGAAATAATTGAAGTAGAGTATCCTGGATTGTTAAGGCTGAAAACTGTTCTCTTCAAATGTGATTGGTTTGATCCAACTGTTGGAAGAGGGGTACGTCTAAACAAGTTCGGAGTTGTTGACGTTAACAAATCACGACGGTACAACAGGTTTAAGTCATTTATATTAGCTTCTCAAGCAGAACAGGTAACGTTTCTGCCATACCCTCGAGTTCGATCAACAGAAATCTCATGGTTAACTGTAGTTAAAGTCGCTCCGAGGGGCAAGATTGTAGGGGTTGAAGATGTTCCACTTCAACAGGACACTTGCATAGAGTTGTCTGAACCAGATATTGATGAGCAGATTTTCTTAATAGACCCTCGGAACAGGCAAGTTGAAGATCTTCCCGATGATACAGAAGAAGAAGGTGATGATGATGAGTTTGCTGAAACCGAAGATGACGATTTGGCGGAAGACGAAGGTGATGGTGACGAAGTAATAGAGGAAGAGGAGTCTGATTAAGGTTCATGCATTGTATGTAGTGAATACTTAATGTTTGTTATTATGTCATTTGTAACTTTGATTGTTAGAAAATTTAAAATTGAAAAAATTCGATTTTACGATCGTTTTACGACGATTTTACTAAACCCTAAACCCTAATTCTAGGTTATAAGCCCTAAATGAATAGGGTTTCAACATTATGACGTCTTTACGACGAACAGTCATAATATCATCGTAATATTACGACGATTTTACGACGAGTACACTATTTCGTCGTAAAACCGTTGTAATGTTGAAATCCAAGAATTTGAATCTTTTATATCTTATTGGTTGTAAGGTATTTCACAAATGTTTTTGATTGGTTATCTTATTGTATATGAAATGCTATCAATCTGATCAAAATTAAAAATTTGAAAAAAAACATACATATTTACAAGTTCATGCATGTTTTCGTAAATGCTAAGTGAAAGGTTATATATTATATTATGGAATTTCAATATTTACAATCTCATGTCTTAAATCCATCATACATGCAAAGTTGTAAACCTTTTGTTATATGTTAGGATACAATAACCTTTGCATTGTTCTTTATGCAATATCCTTTTTTTAAGATTTAGGGTTTAATAACTTTTTAAAAAAACATCGTAAAACCGTCGTAATATAATCGTAACTTTACGACGGTTTTACGACTAAGTTCTCTAAAACCGTTGTTGAACCGTCGTAACGTTTGCACCGGATAGGCTCTTGATCCGAGGTACGAGGTTATAAATGTTTAGACGTTACGACGGTTTTACGACGGTTTTGGGCAAAATCGTCGTAAAACCGTCGTAACGGTCAAACGCTCCCATCATGACACGTGTCATGTCATACAGTGGACCGACTGTTATACAACCGAATCGTCGTAAAATCTTCGTAAAGTTACGACGATTTTACGACGATCACAAAATCTATATAAGGGACGCGAGTTTTCCCCCTTTCGTCGCTCATTCCTCTCTTCTCCCCTCTCTCTCTACAAAACTTTCTCTCTCTAAACCCTAAACCTCTCCCTCTCTCCCTACTCTCCCAGCCAATACTTGTAAGTTTTTTTAAAATTATTTTCATTACAGATTCTTTTAGATTTAGGTTCGGAATTTAGATTTAGGTTCGGAATTTAGATTTAGGTTTCGGAATTTAGATAGGCCCGGATTTTATAATTAAATATATGATAAATTAGTAACAAATGTTTTTTAATTTTGTAGATTACGTTGATATGGCTCCTCGGGCTAAGAGGTTTCACTACCGACAGCTGGTAGATTCAGACGGTATAGCCCCATCTACCTCGGCGACCGGGTCAGTCATCCCGGAGTTGTACCGCAGCCGGCACCGCCTCCACCACCACCAGCCGAACCAGCGGCCCCCGAACCGGCCGATCCTGCTGTTCCGATCCAGCCTGTACCGTATGCCCAATTTACGGTATAAGATCTTCTACAACAACCGGGTCGTGAGAGTATGAACAAACTCGACCCGGATCGAGCTCCGGGAACATTTTGGTACGAAATTTTTTTAAAAAAATATTTTTAAAATAATTAATATTTATAATTATTTGAAATGAATTTACTTTTTCTTTGTATTTGACTAGGTTTACGACCGATAATGCAGTCGGTCGTAACGTTACGGATATCATCAAGGGGTTTTTCGTACAACCCTATACCAGCTGGAAGAAGCTGGATCAGGCCACACTTGACACCTGGTTCAAGTGTTTTGCGGTAAGTAATTTACAATTTTGTTTAATATTAATTATTATTTTTTACTTTTTACAATAATTACTAACTTTTGTTTTTTTTCCTAGCAAAACTGGCATTGGGAAACATCCGCACACGGACGTGTGGAGACGGTCTTCAAGGAGAAGGTCAAATTCTGCCTCAACAACACCGTTTCCGACTGGAAACGGAAGTGGGAGGTTGACGGCGACAAGGCCAAGCCGGCGCCTATGGCCAATTCCGTCTGGCGGGGTCTTGTCCAATACTGGTTGGATCCGCACAACCAGACTACTGCCGCCAAGTGTTCCGGATCCAGGTAATTTAATTTAATTAATAATTA
Organism: Eutrema salsugineum; assembly: GCF_000478725.1. Lineage (NCBI taxonomy): Eukaryota > Viridiplantae > Streptophyta > Magnoliopsida > Brassicales > Brassicaceae > Eutrema > Eutrema salsugineum. Next base: position 8,276,857 of record NW_006256342.1, read on the forward strand.
CATTATGTGTTTTTCTTCTTATAATATATTCTAATGAAAATATTTTTCAGGAATGCTACTGACGATGCAGGAAATCGGAAGAACGTCTCGCACACTTCCGGCCAAATTCTTTTTGCCGGAAGACGCCTTATGATGGTAAGTAAATTTAAATTATTAATTTTTTTGTTTTTAAATAATTAACCTCTTATTTGTCTTATAAATTTTTTCATTTTGATTTTGTAGGTCGAAGAAAACGGAGGAGAACTTCCTCCACGAAGGTTTTCGCCGAGACGCATAAGAAGCGGAACGTCGAATTCACGGATCCTCGGGCGGAGGAGATCTACAACGCCGCCTGTGCGGCGATCGAGGAGCGGCAGACGCAACTGACTCAGCAGGCGCGTCCACCGTCTCCCGGAGGTAGCTCGGTCCAATCGACCCCGGCGCTGACGGTGGCGGAGATGGACCAGATTTTCGAAGAGGTAAATTCAATTAATATATTTAATTAATGTAATTTTAATTTTGAAATTGAATTTCTAACCATAATGTTTTTAAATGTTTTTAAATATTTTTAGGTTGCCCCAAAGAAAAAGGGGTGGGTATTAGGGATGAGATCCATCTGTGATACCCCGAGAGCTACGGCGACAGGTCATGTCCGGGCCTCGGATCCGGTTATCCGCCAGGAGATTGACAAAATGCGGACCCACTACGAGACGAAGATCGACCAGCTGTATGGTCTCTTCGAGATCATGGGAGCCGACAACCCGGTGCTCATGGCGCAATTGGACAGGTTGCGGGCCGATGGGGTTGTCGGATCGTCTGCCGGGTCATCTTCTAGGAGGCAACCACCGGTGCAGACGGACGAGGAGATGTTCCGGTCTCTCGGGGTTGATCCTCCTAGAACTGGAGATCAGGCGCCGGAAGCCTCTAACCGAAGACCCAGCAAAGAACACGTCGAGGACGATGGGGAGCAGGCCGGTGACGGGATCGACGACATTGATGTAGATTTAGATTTAGAGCTGTAAGATTTTTTTGTAAATACTAAAATTAATTTTAATTTGAAATTTAATTAAATTTTAAATTGTAAATTAATTTTTTTTAATTTAAATTTTAATTCGAATTAAATTTTTTTTTATTTTCAATTATATTAAACGTCGTAAAATCGTCGTAATATAATTATTATTATTTTATAAAACCGTCGTATATTCGTCGTAAATAGTACGACGACGTTACAACCAAAATGTACGACGACAAATACGACGATTATACGTCCGTGTTTTACGACGATTTTACGATGGAATGATAAAATAATTTACGATTGATTGACGACGATTTTTGCGTCGTATATTTTACGACGATCTTACGTCGATTTTTAACGACCATTTAATGACGGTTCCAGGCGAAGACCAAATCGACGCAATTCGATGTAAAATCGTCGTAAACTGTACGACGCATTTACGACGATCTTTTTTCCTCGATGTTACGACGAAACGAAACTGTCGTATATTATACGACGATGTTACGATGAAACGAAACCGTCGTATATTATACGACGATGTTACGACGATTTGTCTATTACGACGATGAGTTTACGACGATTTTGAAATCGTCGGTAGTCTGTCGTAATAGCCCTATTACGACGAAATAACGACCATTTTGGCCGTTGTAAAATGATTTTTTTTTCTTGTAGTGCTTTGGTCTGTGTTAATTGCTCTCAAAAAAAAAAAAAAAAAAAAAACAAATTCCACCGTAACCTCAACGAACGATGGCTGGCAGTGGTGACAATTAAAAGGACCAACCATTGATGTCTCCTTACACCATTCAACAAGGTGAACACAGCGACCAAGTATTAACACCAATACTTTTGGATGGAGCAAACTACGAGCAATGGTCGAAGCTCATGGTCAATGTTCTCCGCACAAAGAGAAAATTAGGGTTTCTTGACGGAACCTTAAAACGACCGGAAAACGGCACAGATGGTGTTGAACGATGGGACATGGTTAACTCCATGATGATCGGTTGGCTCTACGCAAGCGTGGAACCACAACTCCACTCCGTGATTTCACTTGTCGACGACGTCTCGGTGATGTGGGCAAGTATCAAAAATTGGTTCTCGGTGAGTGATGGAACACGAGAACATCAACTTCATGAAGATATTCAGAAGTGCAAACAGGATGGGCAAACCGTAGAAGATTACTATGGCAAGTTGATGGTTCTTTGGGATGCTTTGGCAAATCTCGACAAAGGCTTCACCTGTTGCTGTAAAAAGACAAGTTGTGCGTCAATGGTGGAGTACAACAAGAAGCGAGATGGAGTTCGTATACACCAGTTCTTGATGGGACTCGATAGTCAGCAATTTAGAACAACCCGTTCTAATCTGCTTGCGCGTCTAACAGGGCTCAACTTGGACCAAGTGTACTCGCAGATCATACAAGAGGAACGCAATTTAAACGCTACTCGAAGCGCACAAGAACAAATCCCCAACGTTGGTTTCTCTGCATCAGCTGCAGTTGTTTCGCAGTCTCTCCTTTGCACTCATTGTGGTCGTGTCGCCATGAAAAGCAACAATGCTTTAAGATCGTCGGGTATCCGGACTGGTGGCCCGAACAGTTAGCAACACCCCAAAGCAACAACGGTCGAGGTCGGAGCTCTTCTTGTGGACGTGGACGAGGTCGAGGTTCCTCCTCCTCATCTTCTGCTTCTCAAGCTAATGCCACCACTACATCTATTGATGCACAAACAGGGATTTCGTCTCTTACACCTGCTCAATGGAGCAATCTGGCGAGTTTCTTAGAGAGTAAGAAGAACTCGGGTAATGAGAAGCTCTCTGGTAAGACTGAACAACTCATTTTGTTTGGTACTAAAAGTCCATTTGACTTAATCATCGATTCCGGTGCAAGTCATCATATGACCGGTGAAGTTAACTTGTTAACTAATCTCTAGAACATTGATGCGTGTCCCATCAAGTTGCCAAATGGTGGATTTACATGGGCTACTAAACATAGCACCTTGAATCTTGGTGGAAAATTGATTCTCCATAACGTGTTCTATGCACCTGATTTACATACTACACTTATCTATGTTGCTCAGTTACTTCGCGAGATTGCTGGTTCCGTGACATTTACCCGTGAGTTTTGCTTGATATTAGACCTTGCTTCAAGGACTTTGATTGGAGCGGGTGAGGCATGTGATGGGGTTTATCATTTGGCTGGAGCAGTTCTTCCTCAAGTCAGTCGGATTGCTAAGCTAAATAACCGAGAATTATGGCATAGAAGAATGGGTCATCCATCTTCGAAAGTTCTTTCCTTTCTTTCAGATGTTGGAGTTTTTAGTAGTAGTATTAGTGATTTAGAGAAGTGTTGTGATGTGTGCTTTTGCGCAAAACAATCTCGTGTTTCTTTTTAAGAAATTTCTAATAAAGCTGATGATTTATTTAGTTTGATTCAATATGACGTTTGGGGTCCATATCGAACCAAATCAACCAGTGGTTCTACATACTTTCTCACTATTGTTGACGATTTCTCATGGGCCGTATGGACACACCTTCTTCTTGAAAAATAATTTGTTGCGACAGTTCTGAAAATTTCATAGTTTGGGTTAAACGTCAGTTTGGAAAACAAGTACACACTGTACGTACGGACAATGACACAGAATTTCTTCCCTTGCGTAGCTACTTCTCGGAAAAAGGCATCTCTCATCAAACATCGTGTGTTTACACGCCGCAGCAGAATAGCCGTGTTGAGAGGAAACATAGGCATATCCTAAATGTCGTTCGAGCTTTACTATTTTAGGCTCATCTTCCAACACGTTTTTGGGGAGAAAGTATACAGGCTTCTGTTTTTCTCATCAATCGCACACCTTCCACACTCCTCCAGGGAAAAACACCTTATAAGCTCGTCTTTCAACAACCTCCAACATACGCTGATATTCGCACATTTGGCTGCTTGTGCTATGTTACACGCACACCTCGTGCCGGTGATAAGTTTGAAGATACAAGCTCTCGCTGTTTGTTTCTCGGATACCTTTTTGGCAAAAAAGGATGGCTAGTCTTTACTCAAAACAGAGAAATTATTCGTCTCTCGTGATGTTCACTTCCATGAAAATGTCTTCCCATGCTACCTGTTCCTCCTTTAATGGATATGATTGGGTTTTCTTCTACTGACTCACCTCTCATTGCACCATCGAATACGACATCCCCCGTACATCCAGAGGATTTGCAAACTGATATTGAGGGGGAGTTATCTTCGAATTTGAATCTTGGAGAGATCAGCGACGCAAATGATGACACTGCCCTGATCAAATCAGTTCCTCAGTTTGCACCTACACCAATTGTAGAAGAAGAGATACCTGCAGTTACTGAGGCTGCACCTCTACCAGTTATCGATCCAGAGAATTCATTTGAGGTTGAAGAACTGGATCGCGGTCATCACCTCAAGCGACCATCTGTTCGACTCAACAAATTTGTTACATATTCTGCAAAGATCAATGATAAACCCCCTCGTCGCGCACCTCACTCTACCACCTTGTCCTCAAGTAAGTGTCTATATCCCTTGTCTAACTCTGTTTCTCTTCATCTCCTCTCTTCTCTGCAGCAAATGTTTTTGAATGCGGTCGCTGCGTACTCTGAACCTCGGTCATTTAAAGAGGCCATGGAGCATGAACATTGGCGACTAGCCTCCAAAGATGAAGTTGTGGCACTTGAGAAAAATTACACTTGGGATATATGTGACCTTCCACCAGACAAACACGCTATTGGTAACAAATGGGTGTTTAAAGTAAAGCTCAACTCTGATGGTACACTAGAGCGATATAAGGCTCGATTGGTAGTGCTTGGAAATCGACAGAAAGAGGGAACATATTATGATGAAACTTTTGCACCGGTTGTAAAGATGACCACAATTCGGATCTTCTTAAAGGTAGCCGCTGCAAAGAATTGGAAGCTTTATCAAATGGATGTTCATAATGCGTTTCTTCACGGTGATTTAAAGGAGGAAATGCACATGAAGCTTTCTCATGGTTTTGCTGCAAGTGATCCAAAGAAAGTATGTCGGTTAAAGAAATCTCTTTACGGCCTTAAACAAGCTTCGAGATGTTAGTTCGCTAAACTTTTGAAATCATTACTTCGGTTTGGTTTCATTCAAAACAAGAAGGATTACTCTCTGTTTTCGTATCATCGAGGCACATCTTGTGTTTATGTTTTGGTATATGTTGATGACCTTGTCATTGGTGGTAATGACTCCGCGTTATTGACCAAATTCAAAGCTTATATGACCAAGTGCTTTCATATGAAGGATCTCGGTGTCTTAAAATACTTTCTTGGCTTAGAGATTTCGCGTGGAAAAGAAGGGATCTATGTTTCTTAGATGAAATACGCTCTAGATATTGTCACCGAGTGTGGACTAACAGGATCTCGGTCGTATGATACTCATATCGAGCAGAATCATACTCTGGCACATGATGAAGGAGAGTTCTTCAACAATCCTTCTCACTATCGTTGTTTGGTAGGCCGTCTGGTGTATTTGTCCATTACTCGGCCCGACTTGAGCTATGCCGTCCATTTGTTAGCTCAGTTTCTAATTAAACCATGGAAGAAACATTGGGACGCCGTGCTTCGTGTTGTTCGGTATCTCAAAGGGACTCTTGGTCAAGGAATATTTCTTAATTCTAACCCGAAACTTCACGTCAAGGCTTATTGCGACTCTGATTGGTCTGCCTGCCCCATTACGCGTCGTTCTTTAACTGGTTATGTTGTTCTCTTGGAAGACTCGCTTGTAGCTTGGAAAACTAAGAAGCAAGAGACTGTGTCTCGCTCTTCTACCGAGGCTGAATATTGTGCTATGCATTTACATACTCGGAGATACAGTAGCTTCTTCAGCTTCTTCCAGTGTTCGATATCAAACATCCAGAACCTGACTCCTTCTTTTGTGATAATAAGTCTGCACTCAACATTCTTCGGAATCCAGTTTTTCATGAGAGAACAAAGCATATAAAGAACAATAGCCACATCATTTGTGACGTATTTCAAGCTGGTGTGCTTGTTTCGGCTCATGTACGCACAACTGAGCAAATGGTGGATCTCTTAATCAAAGCACTCGGACGTGTCCAGTTCTCTTATCTTCTTCGCAAGATGGGAGTTTGCGATCTCCACTCGCCATCTTGAGGGAGAGTATTAGGCAACATCTAGGTGAATCTAAGTGAATATAGGATAAAGAAAATATTCTCATTCCATGTTATCTATTACTTGAAGGTGAAGCTAAGGCACACCTATATAACGTAATCTTTTGGAATGAATAACACATATCGATTGAAAGCAATACACCACTTTGTCAGGTAGGGACGGGAATGGGATTACCGGAACTTCCCGTTGGGTAGTTATAAAAAGTGAAATTTTAGAAATTTTGGTTAATTGAAATTTTTTTATATAATAAATATTGATTTTTTTCCAAGTTATTAACAATTAATAATTTTTTTAATAAATTTTGATTTTAGTCTAATTAGCCGAATTATCCGAACTCTTTCTCGTTCCTTTCCGGATTACATTTTACTTTCGGAATGTATGGGTAGTATGTTTTGTTTCCCGAATTTTCCGTTTCTGTCACATACCCGTAAATTTCTCTTCCGTTATTTTGTGGAAATATTTTGGATAGTATATTTAGATTGTTGAAATTCAATTCCCATCCCTTACCCGTAAATTCCCATCCTGATTCCCAAAAAATTCAAGCCTAAATTTCTCCCTAGGGGTGGGCTTGATGTTCTGTTGGAATTCCAGAGGAAGCTATGTTTTATCGACATGAATCTGTCCTTACATAGAGCTCCAGTCTTAGAGCGCTAACGTCTCAATTTAACCTGAAGATATAACATTTTGGGTTGCAAATGCTGTTTTCCGCTGTGTGCGTGAGCTAAGTATTAGTTACTTTTTATATTGTTACGAGGTCAAGCCTAATGCAACTCTGCCGCTAGGATTCTCGTGGATGTTCCTCGAATTACTTGTCTTCCCTCATTGAAAACTTTGTACCTTCGACGTGTGGCTTTGGCATACAATTTTCCACCATGTTTTGAACGGCTTTTATCTAATTGCCCTGTTCTTGAGGATCTAGTTGTGGAAGGATGTGAAGATGATCTGCAAGCATTAAGGGTAATCTCTTCGTCCTTGGGGAGACTTACCCTAGTGATAAGTATCGATTGTTATTCTTATGGGTTTGTGCTAAACACCCCTTCTTTGGAGTATTTCAAAATTTTAGATTATTATAGTAATGGTGATGGTTATTCTGATAATGACGATTATATTCCCTCCTTTTTATCGAAATTGGAAATATGCCTAAGCTGGAGGAGACCTATATCGATTCTATATACCCCAATATCCACAAGGACAACAACGTTATCAAGAAGTTTATCACGCAAATCACATCTGTCAAGCGGCTTTCATTATGCTTAGCAATCTTCGGCGAGGTAATAAGTTTCCTTCTATTAATCTAATTTTAGAACAATAGCTGGTTTTCTTAAGGTTGAATTTGTTTTATTACATATTCATTTCCTGCAGGTTATATATGGTGATAGTATTGTCTTCAATCAGCTTGAATATTTCACTAGATCAGGTTCATGTGGAAAAACCTGGTCAAACTTACTTGTCCGGTTGCTCAAAGATTCTCCTAAATTACAAGAACTGGAGATCTACGATAGTTATGTAGGTTTTCTTTATAGTTAATGTTATTTTAGTCTATAATGCACTGTTAGTGTATGGTTTAATCCAACCTCTTCTGTTTGATGCCAGGAACATATTCATTATGGTGTTAGTGAGAATCCTTGGGTGTGCTTGGAGAATAAATGTTCCTCAATGTTTGTTGTGGAGTCTCCAAACTTTCAAGTGGACAGGGATCAATGGATCGCAGAAAGATATTGATCTAGTGAAATATATCTTGAGGATTGCTAGCTGCTTAAAGACCGCTACAATCTTGGGACTCTCATCGCATGATCCAAAGAAAAAACTTGACGTGATCGAGGAGTTGTCACTTTCTTCCAGAGCTTCAACATCTTGCCAACTCAAGTTTTTTGCAAGGACTTAAACTATCATTATATGTTTTTTAAATGCCTAATTTATAATAATATTTAGAATTTCATTTATGTCCACCTATTGTCGAATAAACAAATGTATTTCAAATTTATAATAAGATATGATCTATGGTTGTATTTATATAGTGGCTACAATATGATTTATATAGATTGTTATTTGTGAACTTGTTGATTAGTCTTTAAGATTGAAACATGAAGAGGCCTTTTCAGATCGTGTTATTAATATAAATACGAAATAAAGGTCAAAGAAACAGAGCAAATCCTGACTTGCTCCAACAACAAACCCAAATACCCAAAGAGATTAAAAGAAAGGCCCCAAACCACAAACCCCGGCAGTATCAACCGGTACAAATGCTTAATAAACTGAAGAAAATCAGAAACTTGAAATCCAATGGAAGCAAATCCAAGTTGGTTTTTGATTTCTTGGATCTTTCTTTAAGGATTCCAAAGGAGTGTAGTCTCTGCAATCATGGAAGTAACGATGTAAGGGTCCATGTTTGAAGCTGGCCTCCTATCCTCAAAGTATCCTTTCCCTTCTTTCTCAGTATCACGTCCTACTCGGATCGATGCTCCACGGTTTGCAACACCCTTTTAACAAGATTCAAAACACATAAAGATTCAGTATACAAAAAAAAATGTGATTCAACTTTTTGAAATTTATAACAAAATGTTACCCATAGGAAAGTGTTGATGTCAGCAGTTTCATGGTGTCCGGTTAGACGACGCTCGTTGCCTTCACCGTAAGCTGAAATGTGCTCCTTGTGTCTTAGCCCGAGCTTATCGATTGCCTTCTTGATTACCTCATATCCTCCTTCTTCTCTCATCGATTTAGTACTGAAAAAGCATTCACCATTTTTCAGATTTTTTTCTAAGAGATCAAACTACTTAACAAGGTCAAGTTTCATGATCCTTTTACCTGTAATTGGTGTGAGCACCAGCTCCGTTCCAATCACCTGGAATTGGTTTTGGGTCAAAAGACACAACCACACCAGCAATCTCTGTGATCCTCTGTTTTTTAAAACCCACCAAAACTTGTAAATAATTTTTAAACTTTCATCAAACATTGAGAGTGGATGGTTTTAATTATACCTCCAAAATGTAACGAGCGATCCACACTTCATCAGCAGCTGAGATTCCAACTGATGGGCCGACTTGAAACTCCCACTGTCTCAACAAAATGATTTGATCATTACAACTTTTAGCAAAAAGATTGAAACTTTTGGGTCACTCATAAGTGATCTAAAGATTGGTTTTTTGAAGATTACCTGACCAGGCATGACTTCTCCATTGATGCCACTGATGTTGATTCCGGCATACAAGCAGGCCTTATAGTGAGAATCAACAATGTCTCTCCCAAAAGATTTGTCAGCTCCAACACTGCAGTAGTATGGTCCCTGCATGAGATGGGTTTATAGAAACATCAGATCGCTGCCAAGAACAGTGAATCGAGGAAGAGTGAAAACGGAATGTACCTGAGGACCGGGGAAGCCACCAATGGGCCATCCAACAGGCCACTTCACATCCTTCTGCAACAAAGTGTATTCTTGTTCTATCCCGTACCTGATTTACAGAGCAAAATCAGCAATCTAAGACCGCAAGAAACCGAAAAAAGAGTAACAAGAAACAGGGGAATTTGGACCAACCAAGGCACTTCAGCTACAACAGCAGGGTTGCTGAAGATCTGAGCTGCAGCATGTCTCTTGTTCGTAGGGATCGGTTCACCCGCAGGAGTGTAAGCATCACACATGACCTGATCAAACCGATAAAAACGGTTATAACTTCTAAAACAGAACATGTTCAAGTAAACCACAGTTTACCAACTCACAAGAATGTTGTTGCCTTTACGGAACGGATCTTTGAAAATCGCTTGAGGGCTAAGGAACACAAACAGAAAAGAAAGATTAAGAATAAGAAAAACAGAAACAAAGGAGATTGGTTTTTAAAGAAAGTGATAATATTTGTGAAAAAAATCTAAAAATGCCTTACTATAAGATCACTTCACTGTCTTCACCAGGAGCTTGGCCAGTGCTTGAACCATCGTAATTCCATTTCGGGAGTTTTGATGGATCGGTCACTGGTCCAGGTAGAGTCTGCAAGGTAAAAAAAGAACAGGGACTCAGACTTGTAATCAAATCTATGTAAATTGAAAATTTCATATAAACCAGAAAATATGAGTCAATATTTCAGAGAAATTTTCGATTTTTTATCAAATTAAAGTGAAGATTTTAGTAAAGAAAAATAATTACCCTGGCTTTGCTTCTCATATCCATTCCAGAGCCACCAACCCTATTTTGTAAAATCAAAGAAAACCCAAATTAGAAAAAGACAAAACACAACTCTTTTTGAGATTGAAGATATAAGAACGCTTAAAGAATGACTTTACAATGAAACAAAAACAGAGGGTTAAGAATGTATACAAATAGGCAAAAACAGAGGAAGAAGACGAACCATATGTATTCAGCGATGATTTTCTCAGTGCTGTCTGAGAGGTCAAGGTTAATGAGATCTGTAAGAAGACTCATGGTTACAAAAAGAGGTGATGTAATGAGAAATAATCAAATATTGGATTTGTGGTTTTTTGGTTTATGAGATGATGTTTTGGAGTTCGTGGTTGTGAGGGAGTACTTATATAGAGAGATAGAGAGAGAGACTCTGTTTTACGTATTATTTTAAAATTGAAATATAATTTTATTAATAACGCGATTTCTTTTTCTTTGTTAGCAATGGAATCACGGCGTATTAAATTGAAATTCTTTAGTTTATTTGCTTTTGTTTTCGTGTAGTCATTAATTTCATTGTGGACTTTTGTTTTAGCAAAAAAGAATAAAAAGTTAATTGTTGACTTACTCTCGCCTCTCGGGTTATATATATTCAAGTAGGTGCAGAATTTATGTATGCGTTGAATTTTTTCGTTCATACTTCGTAAGGGTAGGTATTCTAGGGTAATAATTACTTAGCATTTGCAAAGTTACCGTTCCGATTTTATAGCGTATAACTCCAAAAGAGTGTTTTATTTTTTAAAAACCAAGAAATCTGAAATTGAAGTCCAGATTAATTTATATGATATCATTTTAAAAATCTGTGTTCTTAAATAAAGAAAACACGATACATAAATCAACATAATTACAATCCCATTTTACCATCGATCTATTTGGTAGATAATGACCAAAATCATTTAGAGAATTAGAGTTGCTATTACTAAAAAAGAAATGGACAGACATTAATATGGGACGTCGTTGTGATGCTTCAATTACAAAAAACGCCATTTTAATGTTCGAAAAAAACAAAACAAGAAAAAACAAAAAAAAAATACAAAACACCATTTTTATTTATCCATGGGTTCTCTATTACGAAAGAATAATTGAAACTTTAAAAGCCAAAACATGTGCCGGTTAAAGAACCGGTTGCCGGTTAAAGACAAGTTGGAAGGCGATTGTACGGTTTCAGGACGTGTCGGGCCCATTCTCCTCAAAGTTGTTGTTGCGACTGCCTTAAGCTGCGAGCCACACCCAATTATGATCTACACAGTCCATAAGAGAGACAAACAAACAAACAAAATATAAGGAAATCAAGAAAGAAAAAATAATATAAAGAAAGCGATTTTGAGAAGCGCCCGCTGTTCTTTGTTGAAGATATAAATCTAGAAATTATTTGTTATTTTTACATGATGTTTATGTGATATTAAGAATTTATAAGGAAACATTAACCAAGATTGATGTCACCCAAGAAGTGATTTTTTTTTTCAACTCTTAAGAAGTGATGACAGTAGCACGGTGTTCGTGGTAAAAAGGTTTATGTAAGTCTAGGTTAGGGTTTGAAATCCCATTAATAATAAAATTTTATTAGAGAAGTCCTCAGGTTAGAATATTGGATTTTCATAAGTCTAAAGATTAACTTGGATTTAGTTCAGATTTGGCTCTGGTAAAATAGCTCACTTGCTACTCGTATTACTATTTTACGAAAATAGAATTAAGGTCTAGTAAAATCATTTTGTTGTGAAAACTTAGAAACTTTATTAATCACTGGAATGTATATATAGAGTACATAGGAAATCTAGATTAAGTACAATGCCCTGATGGACCTAATGGGCCGGTATAAGAGTCCATATATGATATGTGTTATAACACTCCCCCTTGGACGAGTGAACCGGGTCAGCTACTCAATCGGGATCTCGATAATGCGCTGGGGAATGTTGCCTCATTAAAACCTTACCAGGAAAAACCCAGTGGGACAAAACCATGGTGAAGGAAAAAGAGTACAATACGCATTACTCCCCCTGATTGTAGCATCACTGCAGATCTCTAAGTCTATACATTCCTATCTGTTTGACGAGCTTCCGGTGTGTTGAAGTAGGCAATGATTTGGTGAAGAGGTCAGCTGAATTCTCACTGGATCGGACCTGCTGAACGCTGAGAGTGCCGTCCTTCTGCCAGTCTGAGGTTGAGAAGAACTTCGGTAGAATGTGCTTCGTCCGATCTCCTTTGATATATCCTTCCTTGAGCTGAGCTATGCATGCCGCGTTGTCTTCATACATCACCGTGGGCTGTGTGTCTTCGTCCATACCACAATCTCTGCGGATGTGCTGAGTCATGGAGCGCAGCCAGACGCATTCCCTACTAGCCTCATGAATGGCTAGGATTTCAGCATGGTTTGATGAAGTGGCAGTGAGTGTCTGCTTCATTGATCTCCAAGAGATGGCTGTTCCTCCATGCGTAAAAACGTAGCCAGTTTGAGACTTGGCAGTGTGCGGATCTGATAGATATCCTGCATCGGCGAAGCCGACTAACCCATCTTTATTTTGGTTAGTATAGAAGAGTCGTAAGTCTTGAGTACCTCGAAGGTATCTTAGGAGATGTTTTATACCGTTCCAGTGCCTCTGAGTTGGAGATGAACTATATCGAGCGAGGAGGTTCACGGCGAAACATATGTCTGGTCTAGTGTGACTAGCCAGGTACATTAACGCTCCTACAGCACTGAAGTATGGCTTTTCAGGACCAAGGATTTCTTCATCATCCTTTTTGGGACCAACAGGGTCATCACTTAAGCTTCTAACTACCATTGGGCTGGTCAATGGGTGAGCTTGGTCCATATTAAATCGCTTGAGTACCTTTTCGATATAAGCCGATTGATGCACAAGGATTCCTCCTTTGATGTACTCAAGTTGTAATCCCAAACAGTACTTTGTTTTGCCTAGGTCTTTCACTTCGAATTCTGCTTTTAAGCAGTCGACTGTTTGGGAGATCTCACCAGATGTTCCGAGGATGTTTAGATCATCCACGTATACTGCTATGATTACAAATCCTTTGTTTGAGTACTTCTTGATGAAGATGCATGGACTGATGGGGTCATTTTTGTAGCCTTCTTTGATGAGGTAATCGCTGAGGCGGTTGTACCACATACGCCCACTTTGTTTCAGTCCATACAAGGATTTGTTCAGCCTGATGCAGTATTGATCTCGAGATGCATTTTTGTCTTTTAGTTCAATGCCATCTGGGAGTCTCATATATATTTCGTTGTCCAGGGGCCCATAGAGATATGCGGTTACAACATCCATTAACCGCAGATCAAGATTTTCTCTTATGGCCAGACTTATGAGGAATCGGAATGTTGTTGCATCCACCACTGGAGAATAAGTCTCCTCATAATCGATTCCGGGTCTCTGTGAGAATCCTTGTGCTACAAGCCGTGCTTTGTATCGAACGACTTCACCGAGTTCGTTCCTTTTGCGCACAAAGACCCATTTGTGGCCCACTGGCTTGATGTGTGATGGGGTCCGGATGATCGGACCGAACACGTTTCTGAGTTTGAGACTCTTTAACTCCACGTTTATGGCTTCTTTCCATTTTAGCCAATCTGTTCGATGTGTACACTGTGTTATTGACGTGGGTTCTAGATCCTCTTGCGTGAGCGCAACATCAAGTGCTACTTTGTATGCAAAGAGTGCATTTAAGTCGACTTCTTTTTGATTCCATTGTATTCCGGACATATTGTAATTGATGGAGATCTCATTGTTATCTTCTGAACCTGGAGATTCGGCGTCCCGAACTTCCATTGAGGGTTCATTAGATTGAGTCTCAGCCGCGGCTATGTCTGATATTGCAGGAATCCCGGTTTCGGTTATTGCACCTTTCTTTGATTTCCGGGGATTCTTATCTTTGGAACCGAGAGGTCTGCCCCGTTTGAGACGTGGTGCAGACTCTGTAGCAACTTGGGTCTGTCCCGTTGGGACAGCTATTCGTACTGGTGCATTACAAGCTGGGATGTACGATTTGGTTACTTTGGTCGGGTCAGCAAAGGAATCTGGCAATTGATTAGCTAGCTTTTGATAATGAATAATCTTTTGGATCTCTGAATCACATTCTAGAGTCCGAGGATCTTGCCAATTTAATGATGTTTGATTCCATGAAAGATCTTTGACTAGCTTGTTTGTCTCACCACCTAAAGAGGGATATACCGATTCATCGAATTGGCAATCCGCATATCTGGCCTTGAAGAGATCTCCAGTGGTTGGCTCGAGATATCTTATGATGGTGGGAGAGTCAAAACCAACATATATTCCCATCCTTCTTTGAGGTCCCATTTTGGTTCGATGTGGTGGAGCAATGGGTACATATACTGAACACCCAAATGTTTTGAGATGGGAGATGTCTGGCTCATGACCCGAGAGTAGTTGGGATGGGGAATATTTGTGTTCACTAGATGGCCGGATGCGTATGAGTTCAGCAGCATGTAATACTGCATGTCCCCATGCTGAGGCCGGGAGCTTTGATCTCATGAGTAATGGTCGGGCTATCCATTGAATGCGTTTAATGAATGATTCAGCCAATCCATTTTGAGTATGGACATGTGCTACAGGATGTTCCACGGTTACCCCTATGGCCATACAGTAGTCATTAAACGCTTGTGAGGTAAATTCACCAGCATTGTCAAGGCGGATAGTCTTTAGTGGGAAGTCGGGGAAATGGGCCCGCAATTTTATGATTTGGGCCAAGAACCTAGCGAAGGTTTGGTTCCGAGAGGACAAGAGACAAACATATGACCAACGGGTCGATGCGTCTATAAGGACCATGAAGTACCGGAATGGTCCGGAAGATGGATGTATAGGTCCACAGATATCGCCCTGGATTCTTTCTAGGAAATGAAGTGTTTGTTTAGAGATTTTAACTGGTGAAGGCCGAGTGATCAATTTGCCTTGAGAACAAGCTGTGCACATGAGGTGTTGAGGATAAGCTCGGTTTTCTTTGAGGGTATGCCCTTGAGAGTTTTGAATTAGTTTACGCATCATATTTGCACCGGGATGACCGAGCCGGTCGTGCCAAATAGTATAATCAGTAAACCGGGCTTTGAGAGTGGTATTAGCTTCAATCATACTGACTTTAGCATGGTAAAGTCCAGTAGAGAGCGCGGGTATGGTTTCGAGGATTTGTTTATGGCCGTCTACGGTTTTAGTGACTAGGAGGGATTCTTTGTTCCCTTGACCTTGGGTTTCTATGTGGAAACCATTCTGTCTTAGGAAAGTTTCTAAATTTGGAAAGTTTCTAATTTGGGTAATTTTCTAAATGAGGAAAGTTTCTATGTCGGAAAAATTTCTATATGAGGAAAGTTTTTATATGAGGAAACTGTCTATTAGAGGGAACTTTCTCGGAAATAGTAAATTTTAAAGGGTATGGTTTTAGTTACCCCGAACATGATGTCGGTTTAATATGTGATTTAATCGGTTAAAGCCGAATATAATTTCGGTTAATGAGAACCAGGTTTAGCCGGTTTTAGGCGGTTTAGGAGGAACCCTAGGGGAGCCGAATATGATTAGGGTTTTATCTAGGGTTTTAACGGTTTGGAAAACATATTTTGGATGTGATTTCGAGATCTATAGGATCTGTGGTCGATGGTTTTAATAATTTCACAAGGACAACAAAGAAATCACGTGAAAAAGACTAGGGTTTAAGCATTATGACTTACGATTTTGAAGATTACAAAATCGTGAATCAAGCTTAGGATTTAGGGTTGATTTTCTTAGTTTATTCAATCAAGTGTTTCAAGCAAGAGAATCAACAATCAAATAAGCTGCAACAAGCTTATTAAACATGAAGAAAATCGAATAGGTTTATGCCATAAACATGGCCAAAAACGGTTGTTAGGTTTTTGTAGATTAGGGTTTTATAAAACGAGTTTAAAACCTTTGAACATGCATAAACTTGTAATTTAAACAATCAATCAACAAGTTATCAATCAATCATCAGAGTATCAAACACTTTCAATCAATTAGAGATCGATTTTTTTTTTTTTATAGGGTTTTGAAGTGTTTAAACAACAGGTTCTATGGCTTTCAGTTTTAGAAGATACCTTTTCCACCTTTGGATTTCTGACAGGCTAATGAAACTGGGAGCTAATAGACCTCAGTTAGCCGCTATAAATTCCAAGGATTGATCACCAAAACTGGAGAAGCTGCTGATTGAAGAAGGAAAACTCGGATCTGGTTTTTTTTTTTTTTTTTCGGTTGATCGTCGTGTACTGTAAGTGTGCGTGAGGGCGCGTCCGACGTTGGATCGACAAACGGTTTTCACCAGTAGATTCGTCTCGTCGAGGGCTTCGATTTGATATGTAGATCGTCTTCTGGTTCCTCACGGTTTGGAAGATATGCGTCTTTTAAGTTTCGACTTGCTTTTAGGGTTTTGGTGGTGGCCGGATTTATTAGGGTTTTTCGCTCAGAGAGTCTTATCGTGCTGATAACGTGTTGTGAAAACTTAGAAACTTTATTAATCACTGGAATGTATATATAGAGTACATAGGAAATCTAGATTAAGTACAATGCCCTGATGGACCTAATGGGCCGGTATAAGAGTCCATATATGATATGTGTTATAACACATTTATGTTTTTTAAATTTAATTTTACAATAATGAACCATTTATTAATGTAAATATCTATATTCAAAGAATACCAAATTGTAAAAACCATTTTTTTTATAAGTACATTTTATGATATCAAACCGGCAAATGGCGTCCAACGTTTAATACTGATGTTAATAACTTTCATCAATGACTATGGTGAGTGGTGTCTACCACTTTGATGTGATCAACAACTTTTTTTTTGGATAACCAGAAAATTTTGGACCAAAGCTTGTACATCCTTTATGTCTGGATCAATTTTTAATATTATTATATGTTCTAACTGTTATTTGATCCGGTGATATAGAGTACATTTCCAGTCGAGCTATAATTTTTGGTAGTTTTTGTTTTAAAGTTAATATGTTCAAATATATGACTAATCCTATTATATTCAACTTAGTTAAAATTATATACAATGTTTTCAAAAAATTTAACATAATTGTTTGACACAACGTTATATACTGTTTTTCGTTAAAGACAAATCATTATATTCGTATTGAAATCGATAACTGAAAGAAGTTGACCAAAAAAAAGACGATAATTAACCAGAGTAATTTGTACCACCACAACATACTACAATGATTATCTTAACTCCCGCAATAGCCATTGCTCTTTGCACCTACAACCGCATAAAAAGAGAGGGGAAACAAAAATAAAATAAAACTTACTTACGCATGATTCTTGTTTGTGTGCTTTTAGAAAGAAAATTAATTATACAGAAGGTGTTCTAAACTTTTTCTTCTGAATCCTTTAAAAAAAAACTTTTTCTTTTCTTTTTGGTTTATATTTTCTAAACTTTTTCCGACGACACTTTGTATTAGTAATTCTTAATTGATTCAAAAGCATGTGACTTAATTCTGTTATTTTATTTTCCGGGGAAAAGTTGAAAAACAAAGTGGATGCTTTGATTCTTGACCGTACGTCTAATTTTTCAGCTTACCAATATATAAGACCTTCACCTTACCAACCAAACAGCCCCTCTTTTTTTAGCATCTACATTGAGAACTAAAGTATGTTGAAGAAGGTGTTCTTCCAATGTAGATCGAACATAACCTTCTGTGGATTGTTATGTTCGTTATTTTTCACCTGCAATCAGAAGCTGGCCTTTTTTCAAGTTTAAGCAAGAGTTGGGATTTGCGGTCTAAATATTACTTTCTCTGTTTTTAATAGAACAATATTCTAGAATTTTCACACATTTTTTTAAAAAACATATTTAGTAATAAATGATAATCTCTCATGAAACATGTTCTCATGAATTAATAATAATTCGATAATTTTAAATATTAATCTATCTGTTTTTCAGAACTTTATTTTTATTTTAGCAAGAGTTTTATTTTTTATTTCAGATGCAAATTTTTTAATATTTAGTTTTAACCTTATTGTGTTTAATGTATTAACTAGAAAGAAAAATTTATTTAGTGTATTATATAGGGTAAAGTAGAATTTTTTATAGTATTTTTTTTTAATATGTTTGAAGTTTTTAGAATTATTTTTTTGTTGGGAAACGGAAGGAGTATCAACTGAAATTTTTTAAAGGTTTATCATTTATTGATATCAATTAATAAAAAGTTCATAAAAACCTAAAAACTCATTATTTATGAAACAAAAATAAACCTGAAAAACCAATCTTAGCAGTCGTTATTTTCACACCCAAAAAAAAAAAAATTAATTACGCTAGTGGCTGAATTCCTCACAGGTGCTGTTTAGATAAGGAAAACGACCCTTCCATCATCATTAATTTCCTTTTGTTTGTTTGTTTTGAGTTCACTAGTTTATTGCGCCTTTTTTTGTTCTTTCTCAAAGCCTATACAGTTTCAAAGCCAACTCTACCCAAAGGCCAAAGTACTTTTTTTTTTACCCAAAGTACATTTTAATCTAGTTCCAGTGTATATAAAACAGAAACAGAACAAATTTTAGTCGTAACATATCGTCATCATGCATTGATAAGTTTAGTGCGTATGTTTCTCTTGGCAAAAATTGTATAGGCTGGTGCACCGAGCACTTGTTTTATGCAGGAATAACTTTTTTTTTGTTAGCTTTTTGGGTAGAGAACAAAACTATATACAAATAGATATTTTAGTAAGAAACGACGATTTGAGTACTTATGATAAAAGGATTTAACTATAAATAGACAACGATCTTGTTTGTAGCATACGGCTAATTAAAGATTAAAGAACCTCTTAGAATTTATACGTATAAAATTGATTTTTTTTCAAAAATATCTAAATTTGAACTCTAATATTGAATTCATAAGTCTTATAAACTCTTGATCAACCAATATAAGTTTTGTACAATTCTTAATAGACTTTAAGTAAACAAAAATAATTAAAAGATTGATGCTGTAAACAAACAAATATAAGTTAACCTAGTTAAAAGAATGAAGAGAGAAGAAAAACAGAAAAAAATCGTAATGCTTTGATGTAGTATTTAGTGGATAAAAATAATAATGGGAATAGAAAGAAACAAAAAATTGAGTTAAAGAACAAAATTTGATAAGAAAAAGAATCGTTGAAGCTGGAAAGCTACGAGGACCAATGAAAAAAAAAAAGAATTTAATTTACTTGTACTACCCAAACCTATCAGATTATTATTGCATCATGCAACTTCCAATGTAGATGTCGACACTTGTGCAGTGTAGATGTCGACGCAAAATGTGTTCATTCTCAACTGCAAATATGTACTGTATCTCATTTTTTTCAATGCAATTACTAAGGTTCAATAATACAAGCAATGATAATTTTTTTTTTTGCGGTAATTGGAGACCGAGAGATAGTGGTAAGAAATGTAGAAGGAAAAAAGTACAATAAAATTGTCAACACGATCGTAAAACTAAATCACATTTTTTTTTAAAAAAAAATAGTTTATTTGGTCTCGTACGTTGCAGCTTTTTTTTGGTGGGGGGGGTGGGGGGGGGGTAATAAATATATAAGTTAATATTGCTCCAATAATTGAATTGAATCTGAATCTCAACTAACTTAGAATATAGTTAAAGTCAAATCTACATGTTTATGGGTTTATGGACGTCACATTTTGTGTCCTCTCGCGATCGAGCACCCTCATCTATGACTATGCCAACAAATTTGCAATATATATAGAATCTACAACTACAACTAATACTTCTTCTTTCTGAAAAATAAAGAAATGTATAAGTGAAAAATCAAAGCCGACAATTTATAGTCGACTAAATTATAATGGGATTTCGTATAATTTAAAAATTATAAGACCATATTTTCTTTGGCGAAAATAAAACAATAAGAATACTATCATTAAAAATCCATAATTGGTCTCCTCATACATACGCAAGAAGGAGATTAAGGGACAAACGTTAGTCAACTTTGCCTTTTGGAGGAGACTTAAGCCATTGTCACTCTGTTTAATCGCAGAGGCTAAGGCTTAAACTTGGCCTTAAGTACACTTGTAAAGCTATTAAGTCTATTCAGTTTTGATTTTCTTACAAATATAAAAAAATATCAGATTTTCATTTATGTCGCGAAGATTAAAGGCCAAACTTAATTATTTCAATGATGTTAAAAACGAGGTTATCAGTTTAGAGCAATCTAAAAGCAAAATCTTTTCGGCCCATATAATTAAATTTATTTAACTCATAAAGTGAGAAATGCGGAGAAGGGAAACCGAAGAGATGATCGTAGATACTAATTGTTCTCATATTCTTTTTTTGGTAACTTATAAAAATGGTACTAATTTCCGAATTAATAGCCCCACCACGTATATATCTAGCTAGCCTTACCACATGCATGGTTTGGTAGAAAATTTCTAAAATGCCCATAATCGTTTTCTTTTTTTTTTGAACCTTCATGCCCATAATCTGTAACACTTATTTCATGGATAAAATTAAGTTTTTGATGGTTGTTCAATTAGTTGAACCGAGTGGTATTATTACATTATTACTCAATGTTTTCTTGTATGTATTATTGAAGAATATCTGTATATTAGCAAAAATATTACTAAGAGCTAAGAGATATCGACGAATTCTTTTTCTTTTATACACAGAGCTAGAAGTTCAGATTTGGATGATGGGATGCGTGTTATGCATCATGTGGCAACCTTCTTTTTTCAGATAGATTCTTTAGAGTTAGTAAAGATGACGACATATCTTACGGATTTGTCTGCGTTCTCGACTCAAATAACAAAGTTTTTGAGCCTGGAAGCAAATTTCGTATGTTCTTTGTGTTTATTTGTAAAAGCAAATCTATATGATACATAGTGCTAACTCTCGCTTTTGTGATATACTGATATTCTATTATGGTTTTAATATAATAAGACATATAGAGAAAGAAATTAAGAAAATCATTATACCACGCACATAGACATATTTATATGACAAAGTATCACTATAATTATATATTTATATGACAAAGTCGTTGTTAGCTTAAATAAAAAATGTACTAACAATAATAGTATTATAAATTGTAATAAGTTTGACAACGAAACATGCATCCGACTATTAATAAACTAGGTAATTGGTTACTATATAATTTTGAGAGAATTAAAAAATAAATAAATTCAGGTTACTTCCGTTTCAATGTCTATATACTCCGTCGTCAATAATTTACAGCAACTCATTACGTACATATTGGTTAGATGAATCACTGATTACATCAACCCAAAATAGTTTAAACTTTAGTTTATGAAATATTCAAATCGTGTATTTCGAGCATTCTCAAACTCATTATAGCGCTAAACTTGCAAATTTTTTATTTAAAAATTATTTTTACGTCAAAAAAAAATGAATGCCAAAACAAAATAAATTTTATCACAACAGAGTTGGTAATATAAAGACTTCTACAATTTGTTGCCATTTTGATATAATCTAAATAAAAAATAGTTGCCATCAAACTCAGCATCGATATATAAATAAACTAACTTTAGAAACATAACATCTTATAAATGTTCTATACATACTAGTCTATAGATTATACACATCATATCCTAGCTGAACATTCTAATTATTAGTCATCAATGGAATTACAATTTTTTTTGTTGGCTATTAATGCTAATTTCTGTATAATTATACGATTGCTTTTGTCTTGAAACAAAACCAGTAGTTTACTTGGGATCTGATGCGAATCACTTTTAGAACTCTTCTTCCATTTGTTTTAATAAGTATGAGTGACGCAGTCTCTAGTTAAATTTCCTAGATTGGGAAAATATCCACTGATAGAGCAGATCTTTTTTGATACCATATAGGTTATACTAGAGACATTTAGAAGATAGTATTCAATATGGTTCTAAAAAGAGAACGTTATTGTTTTTATATTTCTCTCACTGATGTATATGGTTTGTTCCGTATCATTTTTCTAGAGTGCTTATATAAGTAATTTTTGCAAAAAAATCGTACAACTAAATAACATATGAAATCATTTTTTTTAATCGATAACATATGAAATCATTAATCAACTTGTTTGGAGTTTTATCACACAAACAAACTATTTAACGTGTTGGATACACCACATTTGTAATAAATCCAGAAAATGTATATATCGATGGTGGATGGTTTGCCATGTATTGTCATAACTTTTTCTTAACTTTTAACTAACCTTTATCACTGCTTTTTGTTGGTTCTACGATTCGATCGATCAAGAACCACTCAGAAACTACTTTTACATCTGTTTCGATCTCACAAAGATTAATTTCACTTTAAATCCGAATATATGTATGTGTTATGTGTGTGCACCGAGTGAGCAATGACTCAGTTTAAGTAATTGGGTGGACAGAAAGAAAAGATGAAACGAAGAAATTTGCCTATTATTAGTATAGGTTCACTGGACGGTTGATAATGTTCCACCTTTTTTCCCCCTCATTACATCTTATCTTTACGTTGTACTCTAAAATATTTCTTACAATTGAAATTTTTTTCTTATATCTTTTTCCGGGAATTCATGAGTGTTGAGGTAAATAAATGAAACAATGACATCTTTTAATTAAATCACAGTGATGGAAAACAATTGATTTAAATCACAATAATTGACGATATTAGTTATGTTGTTGTTTCTTCGACATCCAAAAAAAAAAAATTTAAGATTGTTGAATCGTTAAAAAGAATGCTAAAAATAACAGAAAAAATAATCTCTAAAAAACTCATTAATCAAATCAATAAAATACCGAGAAAAAAGTAAACATAAAAAAACCTATTTATAAGAAAACTTAAAAACCCTAGTAAATATAAATTCTTATAATAATCTAACTAAATAAATAAAAGATGAATATCATAAGATACGCTCATCATTATCACATTTACTTTGCCTCCGATAGAAAACAAATTCATTTACACATTGGCACGATTTTTTACAGTATTATTCGATAATATTAAGAACTTTGTTAGATCTTGAAGTTCAAAACTCTGGTTCTCACAGAAAGAGGGATTCTGACATTGTGAGCTCCATTGTCAGTCCAAGTCAAGCTCCCAAAAAGATAATCAGTATTCGTTCTATGAGTCGTGGAGACTTTCACCTTAAATGTAATCTTCTTGGCGTTGGAACCGAACTCAAGAGTCTCAGGAGTCACCTGCACGTTAATACCTTGAGGCGGTTCGATCAAAGCTTTGTAAACCGAACCAACAGGTCCAACATTGGTCACGGTTCTAGTTATGGTGATCTCTTCACTGAGATATGGGATTGTGATGGAAGGCAAGTTGACATCAAGCATGGATGGAGTTGGAGAAGGGCAAGTGTAGTTTTTTCCAAGTAGTTTTGAGATGGATCTATCGTCGTAGCCTGCGGAGCACAAGTAATGAACATATTCATTGTAGCCCATGTCGTAGACAAGTCCCGGGTCCGCTACTTTCCCCGGGTTCACAAGGCCGCCTCCGTAGTCAAATGGATCAGCAAGTTTGCGTGGGGAACCCTCCGCCGCAATAGGCTCTCCCGATGGGTCCGATTGAAATGCTGCAATGGTTTTTCAGTCATTCACCGGTATTTCTTGGGTAGCAAGAAAACAATATTTTTGCACGAGTAAGAGTATATGAGTTTTACCGGTAGTCACAAGAGCGGATCGGATCGCAGCAGGAGACCAGTCAGGGTGTTTTTTCCTAACAAGTGCGACGATTCCTGACACGACAGGTGTAGCCATTGATGTCCCCGACATGAATTCATATCCTGCCGGAGATGGTACGGCTGCAAGTATACCGGCACCTGGTGCTGCTATATCCGGCTGTACTTAAAACCACAAGCCAACTTCAGTACCGTGCAAGACAAGTTAAATGTAAGAAAGCAAAAAGTAAGTTAGGAGTTAATATTTCACCTTGAAAATGGCAGGAGATAGTGAATTGGGACCCCTAGAAGAAAATCTTGAGACCTTAGACGCTGAAGGTCGACCAACGAATGTCTTGGTTGGGCTGATCTTAGCCTTTGGATATCTGCGGAAATCATTCAAAGAGAAAATAATCTCTAGTGCATCAAAAGATCATAATTGGGTTACAAAGAGAGCAATGTGAAGGAGGAGAAACTTACGTGGTTGTTTGGAGATACAACAAAATGTCCATCCCAAGTTCGTAGTCTACGTAGGCACATGCAATAGAGGCCGTGCACGGTTCGACAGTATCAGTTGGCTGTGTCGCGATAATGACGCCAACGGCGCCTTTTGATTGTACAAAAGTCACAAAATCGTCTGCAAATTTTACTGTTTGGAACGAAAACAAGATTTTTCCCTTAGCTATACCGGCTTGAAAATCCTCTTTTTTCAAATCGTCGAAGTAAAGAAGATCAGCGAATCCGACTTCTTTTCCAATGTATAGACTTTCTTGACCCTAAGAATGAAATCCCACAAAACTTAATTAAAGAAAAGGTTACAATTGTTTGTATCACAAGCAACCTGATACGTACCAGTAAGGTTATATTGTTTCCAAGAGTGATGGGCGTGAAGAACTCTCGATCCATGGTCATAGCCGCGACAGTTATGATCCACGGAGCAACGTTAGAGATGGTTTGAGATTGTGGACCATCGTTCCCACCAGCGCAAACCACAGGGATTCCCTTCATAACAGCATGGAAAGCAGCAATTGCGAAATCACTCCTATCAACCTCGAAATCAAGCGGGATTTCAGATCCGAGTGAGAGCGATAGAACATCGACGCCATCGCGTATGGCATGATCGATTGCTTTTAGAATATCCGGTGTAAAACACTCCTCGTTGTTCCAGCACACTTTGTAAGAGGCTATACGGGCCCGTGGAGCACTGCCTCTCGCGGTTCCCTGAGCTAGACCGAGGAAGTTCGCATCTTGGACGAAAGAACCCACAGCAGTCGATGCACAATGTGTTCCGTGGCCGACTTTGTCCAAAGGTGAGAGGACCTCGTCTTTCGCTGCGGCATTGAAAGTCCCATTGTACTTTGTGAGGAGACCCTTTGCATAGTACGTAGCTCCGATCAACTTTCTGTTGCAACTAGATGCGTTGAACGCTTCTCCTGAAACGCATTGTCCCTTCCAACGTGTCGGGATCGGTCCAAGACCAACGTCATTAAACGACTTTGAGTCTGGCCATATTCCTGAGTCAAGGATTCCTATGATTGCATCACTTCCCATGTCGGTTTCTTGGAAGAGACCGGTTGGAGCGGTTGGAGTGAGTCCCAAGTAATCATTAACCCTTGTTGTTTTCAGCTTCATATTCTTGCTTCTCGTTATGTGAACAACATGGGGATGCTCTATTACAAATCCAAATCCGAAGTGAATATTTGTTTCGTAGTTTGACCTAATTCTTGTGCAACACGTTTTGTCATAGAGAGTGGATTTAAATTTACCTGAGAGTTCCCTTGCTTGAGATGTTGTGAGCTTTGCTGAAAATCCTGAGAAACCATGTCTGTAACTATAAATTATAGACTCACGAGAAGCTTTTTTGCTGCATTATCAGTCAAAACATTTACATCCGTTAACCAATGTTGTCGAGTAACATTCATTTTTCACGCAATAATTATGATCTTGGGGACGATATACAAATGCTTATGATTGATTACCTTCCAAGAAGCGATCCGAGAATATCATGATGTGAATCAGTAACAAGTTTAGGATCATCATGTTGCCTCTCACCCAAATGTACCGTGTAAATCTATATAACATCACGTGGAAATCAAAATAGCGAAATGGTTCGCATTTAACGTCTCTCTCTTTTATCGCAGAAGAAAAAGATTCATAATAATGTACCTGGCTTTCTTCATTGGCAGCAGATGTAAGAGCTATCTTCAGGAAACATGCTAAACCTATGAACAGAACTACAATCTGCTTCCTATTGTTTGATACAATCAGAGATGACAACTCCATTTATTTTCTGGGTTTTAAGAGATGCGGAGGCTGATTCTTCTAGAAGAAGAATCTTTCAAGAATATTAGGGTTCTTATTCTTGAATCTCCTCAACAATGTCCTCTCTGATTGCATCCCAGCAGCATAATAATGATTGTGTTCAACTCATCTCGTATTTAAAATGAAGGATTTGGTTAAGAATACTGGGAGTTCTATTTTTTAGATTACAACGAAGATAGGCCATAACACCCAAGCTAAATTGTTAATTTGGGACTACTCTGGTTTATAGTTTAGGAGAAAACACGGATTTGTTTATTTTTTTCCTTTTTTCGGGTCAAACAAGGATTTGTTTCTTTTTATATAATTATCGGTGTAAAACGGTAAAACTTAAAACTGTTGTGTTTTTATTATCTGTCAAAACCATGATTTTAAGATACATATTAAAAATTATATATAAAAGTCCAATAGATTTTAATTAAAAAAGATATGATTTTTATTAAAAGAGATATCTGTCAAGCCAACCAGCGGCGATAGCAGCTCGATTCCCGAGATATAAAGTTCAATGATATATGTCAATTTACAGGTTTGATGATAGTTAAAAAATCAAATATATGTTTTTAATTTTAAAATATCAAATAAACTACTTCAATAATTAAAATTTATGGAAAATGGATAACAGTGATTAAAAAAAAAGTATTTCAGTGGAAAAGTAACAACGAAATAAGATAGAATAACATAATTAAATCTTCGCCTTGTAAAGATATTAATATTTGTAGGATAAACTAGATTTTTAGAATAACATAATCAGTTACGCTCGTCGTTTATTTCATATCAAAACGAATCTTGTTTGGATGACTGACTAAGTGGTTGTCAGTAATAAACTAGATTTTTACCTGTTTTTAACCTTTGTTTTTGAGTTTTTCTTAATCGAGTTAAAATATTTTTTTCTCTTTTTTTTCTTTCTTTTTTTACCTCTTTTGCACCTTCTCAAAAAGGACATCATTTTGAGTTAGAGAGTTGTCTATCACAATTTACAGACCAATACCTTGTGATGAAGACAAAAGGAAGGAATTATCAAATAATAGCTAGAACAGACCATTACAAGGTTATAGAGCATACAGAGTAAGTACTCGCAAGGAGAGATAAACCACTAAATTGATTCCGAAAACAGTTTTTCTTCCTATTAGGACACGGCAAGATCAGGTATGTGAGAACTGAAACAGATCTATCCAAAAGAGATAATAGATGGTTTAGCCTTCATTCACACTCATAATCTTCTTCATATCTACGAGCTACAAGTTTCTCCTATTCCAAAACGGTGTCTTCCCTGAAGCTAGCATAAAGGAAAATGATATAGTGTTTTTTCTTTTTCTTTATCTTGCTAACATAACAAATGAAGATGGTGTTTATTGTAAAAGTCTCACATCAGTAGTTGGAGAATTGTGAAGTAATATATAAAAGATAAGGGTCAATCAACTTATCGTCAATTAGTTTTAAGTTAGAAGCCCATAAATCCATATTTAATATAATAGCAGAGCCGCTCGATCTTTGGCCCCTCCACAGTTGGAGGTCTCTCTGTGGATGTTTGTTCCCATAAATTTTTACGCTTCAACTCTGATTGGTTTGAGCGTAAGGGGAAATATTGTGAAAATCCCATATCGGTAGTTGGAGAATTTATGAAATAATATATAAAGGATAAAGGCCAATCCACCTATCGCCGATTAGTTTTAAGTTGGAAACCCATAAACCCATATTTAACATGGTATTAGAACCACCCGATCTTTGGGTCCTCCCCGATTAGAGGCCTCCCCGTGAATATTTGTTCCCACAAATTTGTTGAAAAATTTATGAAATCTATTATATAATAAGAGAGTTTTCTCTCCATCTAGGATGTTCACATCAGCAAATCCATAAATATATATGCATTTATTACATATATATTTATTATTAATATATCAAGTATAATAAAATATAATAAAAAAGATTTTAATGTTAAAAAAAGAAATAAATGATAATTAGATATCAATAATTAAATAACCTTGTAATACTAACTAAATTAAAAATATTTATATTTTATTAAAAATGATATATTATTAAATTGAAAAAAAAATTAGAAAACAATGATAATTAAAAAAAAGTCAAAAGATAGAAAAAGATTAAAATTCAAAATATATATAAAAAAAGATGAAGACGAAATAATATCAAGAGAAAGAAAAACTAAAAGAAAAATAAGAAGAAGTAGAAATAGACGTCGAAGACCATGAAAAAGAATTAAAAAAAAAAAGAAAGAGATCACAAAACTGATGAAGAGAAATTTTAGAAATCATGAAGACAAAGATGTTATAGGTAACGAATGAGAACAGAAGATGAAGATAACAAACTATGAGAATATGAAGATGGAAAATGAAAAAACAAAATTTTTAAAAAATATAAAAGTACACAAAATAAAAATTAACAGAATTAAATAGTATAATTAAGAGAAATTTGTTGTTATATAGAAACACTAATAAGGATAATTAACAGAACAAATACATTAATTGTTAACACAAGACAAAAATATATATAAAAAAACCCATTAATACTAAAAAAATTATCAAACAAATTATTTATTAAGAAATAGCATATAAAACATATAAAATACAAACACAAATTAAAATCTGCGCGAATCGCGGAATCAACCCTAATAATATATAAAAGGTAAGAGATAATCAACTTATCACCAATTAATTTTAAGTTGAAAGCCAATAAACTCATATTTAACGTGGTGCCGACAATTTAGCTTCCAAAACTTTATTAACATTTTTCTTTCTTGTTATGGAGTTGAATCAAACTCTATTTGATATTGAGTATTGATCAGAGTCTGATTACGACTTCAGATTTATGAGCGAACGAAGAATACTGAAAACGATTCAGCCAAATGAATACGGCGATGCTTCTTCATTGTGTTGCGTGTATGTTTGCAAGATCGAGCAAATGACATGTTTTTTGGTTAAAGAACATGACATTTTAAAGAACATGTCATTTTAAAGAAAATGTCATGTCATTTTAAAGAACATGGCATTCTAAGATCATGATTTCAAAGAACATGACATCATTGTTAAAGAACATGACATGATTGTTATAGAACATGTAATTTTAAAGAACAGAACATGACACTAACATGTTAAAGAACATGGCATGATTTTAAAGGACATGATATGATTGTCATTTTAAAACCATGACATAACATGACATGACATGGTTTCAAAAAAAGAAACATGGTAAAGAACATGACATTTTTAAAAGCTTTTTTGTTGAAGAACATGTCATTTTATTTCACCACAAATTTCCTAAATTGAATGTTATTGTTAGTGTTCGCTTCGACAGATTACAGAAAGAAAAATGGAGGACCCAAAAAATGAATAAATTCATATAGTGGAAGATATGACAAAATAAAACTATCACAACAACGAAGAAGAAGAAGAAGATGACACCATTGGCAACTATTAAGAAAGTGTTAATTGTGCCAAACAAATCAGAGAGTAAGAGAGTGAGGCATCTCGATATATGAGGATAAGTAGAAACAATTAATAAACCCGTCCATAACCATAAGTATCATACACTAATTCTAAAACAAAGCATTAATTAATCTTAGAAAAATAATGCCCAATTTACTAACAACCTTTGGATTAGATATTATTTCCTAGAAAGCTGTTGACGACAGCAGTCCACAAAGTGAATTTGCGGTTATATATAGATTCGTAACTGTTAATCTCTTGGCAAACAAGTTAGGTGGAATAAAAAAAGTTAGGTGGAATGCCAAAAAAAGAGTCCCAAATTCAGCATATAATAAGTCAAACAAATCATAGGATATTGCATGTTTTTGTTTAAAATGGTAATTTGTTTATCTCTTAACTGTGTCTGTCTATTTTAAGAATCTGGTTAAATTGGTTTTTGATAGTTTGACCTGTTTCTTTTATATCTCTTTTAAATATGAGACAAAACAAAGACGCCCTAGCAGCTTGTGATGCAATCGGAGAATCATTGTTGAGGGGGGCAAGATTGTTGTTACCCTTCACATATCTCTAAACCCTAGAAATGAGGTATTCTTCTCTGATTGCAGATACAAGTTCTAAGGTGTGTCCTGTGGTCATCAGTCTACTGTTAATCCTTGCGGCACAAGTCAATGGCTTGAACAAGGTTTATTTCGTTTTTCTGCATGCTTTTTCAATTTATCTTTTGAGTGATGAATCTGATGATATGTGTCAAGAAACCTACTTGGTATAAAGGTTTTCTTATTTTTTACGGTCTTAAGGCTTTGCCTTATAAACACAATTGATAACCTAATTACAAAGATGTAAATTGTAAACTATACATCAATAAATCTAACATATCTCTCTAAATAATACGAACTATCTTTTGTCTTTCCGTATAATCCCAGATTCACATTGTCCACTTGGGAGCAAAGAAACATGATACACCTGAGCTGGTTACTAGATCACATTACCAAATTCTTGAACCAGTTCTTGGAAGGTAGGTATATTGTTATTTCTTACAATCCTTATGAAATAAGTGCAGAAACTGATGTTATACTCATTTTCTTTTTCTATATTTTTTCTGCCATAGCAAAGAATCTGCCAAGAAGTCTATAGTATACAGTTACAAGCATGGTTTTTCCGGGTTTGCAGCAAAACTTACCGCTTCCCAAGCGAAGAACCTATCAGGTAACGTCAAATGTTCATCGAGTTTATATCAATATACTTTCCATTAAACTCAAAAGTAGTTATATGCATAGCGTAATCAATTTTTTTTTTCTGACAGCTCATCCCGAGGTTCTTTCTGTTATGCCGAGTCGAGTACTGAGGTTGAAAACAACCAGGACTTTCGACTACCTGGGGCTTTTGCCTAGTACTCCAAAAGGTCTTCTACATGATACCCGCTTGGGTAGTGAAGCTATTATTGGTGTTATAGACTCAGGGATATGGCCAGAGTCAGGGT
The DNA here is from genome assembly GCF_000478725.1 of Eutrema salsugineum. NCBI lineage: Eukaryota > Viridiplantae > Streptophyta > Magnoliopsida > Brassicales > Brassicaceae > Eutrema > Eutrema salsugineum. The sequence goes on from NW_006256342.1 coordinate 8,308,019, forward strand.
CATTCAACGACACAGGTCTAGGACCGATCCCAAAGCGCTGGAAGGGAAAATGTGAGTCTGGGGATGGATTTGACCCTAAAAAGCATTGCAACAAGAAGGTTATAGGGGCTAAGTTCTTTATTGAGGGTCTTTCTGCAATGAGGGATGGACAATATGATTTCACTGAAGAAAATGATTTTAGGTCCTCTAGAGATGGCGTAGGCCATGGAACACACGTGTCTGCAATAGCTGCTGGTTCTTTTGTGGAGAAAGCAAGCTACCATGGACTTGCTGGAGGAGCAGCTAGAGGCGCTGCTCCTCATGCACGTATAGCCGTGTACAAGGCGTGTTGGGCCAATGTTGGATGTATTACACCTGATATCCTTAAAGCCATCGAGCATAGCATACGTGATGGGGTTGATGTCATATCTATTTCGATTGGTACTGATGCGCCAGCGAGTTTTGATATTGATGAGAAAGATATTGCATTTGGTTCATTCCAAGCCGTGATGCAAGGCATCCCTGTTGTCGCCGCTGCTGGAAATGAAGGACCTAACGCTCAAACTGTTGATAACGTTGCTCCATGGATCATAAATGTAGCTGCTACATCCATGGACCGTTCTTTCCCAATGCCCATCACTCTTGGAAACAATCTAACAATCCTCGTATGACCCATTTTCCTGATTTCCATTTTTATTTTTATAATATCATGTTTTTTTCTTTTTAGTATGATTTGTGACACCAAGGCAGACTTTCCCTCGGGCAGAAGGCTTAGTGTGCACAAGTTGCTTTCAAAGACTTGATAGTCAATTCAATTCTACTTTTGATTGCATTGTTTTAGGGTGAAGGTTTAAACACATTTCAAGAAGTTGGATTTACTGATCTTGTATTATCGGATGAATTGATGGAGGCCTCAATCGCACAAGGGGCAACTAAAGGGCAAATCGTGCTTGCTTTTACGCCAAACTTTGAAGCTAAAGAAAAGGCGGAACGTGTAATGAAGGCCGGATGTGCTGGCATGATCTATGCGCAATCTGTACTTGATCCTACCGTTTGCAGTAGCTTCGATATTCCTTGTGCCGTGGTAGATTACGAATTCGGAACCGACATTTTATACTATATCCAAACCACAGAGTAATAGATCTTCACCATCTTTCTTTAATCATCTTTTTTTCTGTTCTTATTTTTATTTTCTATTTGGCACACCAACGATCTTGATTTTTCCAGGGTGCCTATAGCAAAGCTAAGCCCTTCAAAGACACTCATTGGCCGGCCCATTGCATCTAGAGTGGCTCGTTTCTCTTGTAGAGGACCTAATTCAGTTTCTCCAGCCATTCTTAAGGTTTGTGAAGCAAGTAACTCTCTTTTTATTTTCTTATAACACATTGGTGCAAGTATTGATCATTTTTTCGGTACTCTGCTGGATAATAATGCAGCCAGACATAGCAGCACCGGGTGTTAGCATTCTTTCTGCAGTATCCGGTGGGTATAAATTAATGTCAGGAACATCAATGGCGACTCCTGTTGTGTCCGGAATCGTTGGGCTACTCAGACAAATCCGCCCTAACTGGTCTCCTGCTGCAATCCGATCCGCTCTTGTCACAACAGGTTCTCACACTCCGAAACTATACTAAAAAATAGTGGTGTTCAATCAGAAGTTTCAGTTCGGTTCCTATAACCGGTTCTTGCGTTTTACCAAGAAAATAATTACCTAATTAACATAATTCGAAAATTTTATTTTCTTGTAGTGTTTCAACAATTTTACTAAACATATCTACTTTCTTCATTTTTCTCTTTATTGAAATGAAGCATGGAGGACAGATCCATTTGGAGAGCCTCTATTTTCAGAGGGATCAACGCGAAAACTTGCTGACCCGTTTGACTATGGAGGAGGCTTAATCAACCCAGAGAAAGTAACAGACCCGGGACTTGTATACGACATGGGCTTCGATGACTATGTTCATTACTTGTGTTCTGCGGAATACGGCGATTCAGAAATTTCCAAACTAATTGGCAAAGATTACAAGTGCCCTTGGCCAAAGCCATCGATGCTTAATTTCAACTTGCCTTCGATCACAATCCCAAGTCTCACTGGAGAGGTCACAGTGGCTAGAACCGTAACCAATGTTGGACCGCCCGGTTCAGTTTACAAAGCTATGGTTGAGAATCCTTTTGGTATAGAGCTTGAGGTGAATCCGAAGACTCTTGAGTTTGGTTCCAACACTACAAAGATTACGTATAGTGTGAGAGTAAGAACGAATCATAAAGTGAACAGTGATTTTTATTTTGGGAGCTTGTGTTGGACCGATGGAGTTCATAACGTCACTATTCCCGTTTCTGTGAGAACAAAGATCTTGAGGAATTATGGTTGATTATTCTTCATTTGTAACCATAGTTTTTTCTCTCGTAATAATTCAATCTGGATCTTGAGGTTCTTTGATGGATTCAAGTCTTATATTTCCATATATAAGTATAATATATGATCTAGTCTTCACCAATATCACGGAAGTATAGTTATATGTATTAGGTTAATTGAATAATACAGTATATGAGCGATCTTTGATTCATCAATATCACGGTACTTACCAACCGGTAAACCCATGTCTTTATTTTCATAGTATCAAAGCACGAAATGTAATCTCGAGCAGTGGAAAAAATCATTGACATGAGTTATAATAGAAAAAATTGTATAAATTTAATGGAAAAAGTAAAAAACAATCACCATTGATAAACATTTCAAAGATATACTTTACGCTCACTCATATTTTGAAATCGTTTTATCACAGTTTCATTTGTGATAGTTTCAACCACATGTTTTTCAATAAAACAAACTAGACAATCGCTTAAAAACTCATCACAATGCTATTATGCGAGATTATCTTCACAATTTTCATTGCAGAAAAACACCTTTCGACGGTTGCGATTGCAACAGAAAGAATCAAACATAGCTTCAAAAGACGATAGACCAAAGGATGAGAAAGATGTTTCCTTGTCTCCACCAATACACGAGCAAGATCACCAAGACTTACTATGTTAGTAAACCTATCATCCTTTTGCACATTATCAAGGTAGATGTCAAGTTGATGATCAAGTGATCTCCGCTCTACAAAACTAAAGTCATCTGGATAAAGCTCAGCCAATCTCACCAACTTTGACTTGTCAAATTGACGAAAAGAATCTATCGGACTTAAGGATGCCATACAAACAAGTAGCTTAGAATTCATCTCGTCAAAGCGATCATTAAACTCTTGAAGTTGCATATCTAAGACGGTGTAAAAACAATCCACCTTATAATGATGCAAGTTGGTTATACCAGTCTTTGTCCTTGGCTTTCTTGAATCAACAAACTCGTCCTCGACATTAGTCAATTCAGTTTCATTTTTGTCACTAAAAGAATAAACTTTAGCCACAAAACCATCCCATCCATCATCTCTAAGCTTTTGCAACTGTCGTTTAGTAGATTCCACCAATGAAACAGCATTCAAGATCTCTTGGTCTCCTTTTTGTAGAGCCTTTAATAAGTTATTAGTGAGTCCAAGAACAACAAGCATCATCTGTAGATAGAAAACAAAATCAAAGGTGTGAAAATATTTGAGGAGGCTATATGCTTGTTGTCTTTTGGTGCTCTGTGCCATAATTCTGAATATGTTCAAGAACTTCAACAATACACGGAAACATCTCAACAAGGCGTAATAATGTCTTATAATGTGAACCCCAACGCGTATTTCCAGGGTTTTCAAGTGATCGGTCTTGATTCAGCCCAGTTCCACTCTTTATTTCACCATTCTTGATCCCTTCATCCATTCTTTTGCGATTACTTTCAGTGAGAACTACTTTTCTTTTGCAAGAAGCACCAAAACACATTCAACAAAAGATGAATCATGTCAAAAAATTCTCCTACTTGATTATGTTTTTTTTGCAACAGCCACAACAACCAACTGTAATTGATGAGCAAAGCAATGAACATAATAAGCAGATCTACTTTCTTTCAAAATCAATGAGCGCAATCCATTGAATTCTCCTTTCATATTGATAGCTCCATCATAACCTTGTCCTCTAACCTTTTTTAAACTCAATCCATTTTTGACAAATAAAGAATCAATAGCATGCTTTAGAGTTAAAGAAGATGTCTCTTTCATATGACTAATGCCAATAAATCTTTCTTTCACTAACCCAAATTTATCAACAAAGCGAAAAACCACAGCCATTTGCTCTTTATCAGAAACATCAGCAGATTCATCTACCAACAAGGCAAAGACATCATTATCAATTTCTTGGATAACATAGTTACCTCTTCTGCAAAGCAATGTGCAATGTATTTTTGAATCGGAGGAGATGTCATCTGATTATTTTTAGGAGCATTGCTCCGCACAACTTTTCTTACAGCCTCATTCTGACTAGCTGTATATTTCAGAAGCTCTATGAAATTACCTTTGTTTGTTGAGACTTCTTTCTCATTATGAGCACGAAAAGATAAGCCTTGGTGTAACAAGTGTCTAGAAACATCAATCGAAGCACTCAAACGGATCCAATACTCATCTTTCATAATATCGTTTTGCTTATGTAAAGCATGCCTGATAGACTGACCTTGTCTCATCAAATCTTCACATTTATTTTTGGCATTGCTGTGAAAACTAGTATGATCACACACAAGTTTACTGAAGCTATCAGCCTTATTCCAGCTAGAAAAACCCGTCGATACAAAAGCATCACACCCACTTTGTTTTCCAACTTGAACTCTGAATAAGTAACAAAATAGGCAAAAAGCCTTTTCTTCTGACATGCTATACTCTAACCAATCAGGATACTGATCAAACCAATGTGGATTAAAGCGCCGCAATGCATTTCCTATTGACTTTGTTTAAAAGTATGACCGCGAGGTTGACAAGGTCCTCTAATCAAGTATTTGCGTCGTACCTCATCTCTTTGATCAGGATGATAATCTTGAATGTTTTTTTGCTTTGCTAGATCATGTGGTAAATCATCCAATTCAATATTAGATGGTGGAGATCTTCGTTTCAGAAACTGTTCCATTGTGTTTGACTCTTGAATGTTTTTTCGCTTTGCTGGATCATGTGATAAATCATCCAATTCAATATTAGATGGTGGAGATCTTCTTTTCAGAAACTTTTCCATCGTGTTTGACTGTTGAATGTTTTTTTCCTTTTCTGGATTTATATTAGATGGTGGAGATTTTTTTCCAGAAATTGTTCCATTATATTTGACATTACAACCTACATGTACACCAAAACAAAAATATGTTAATCATAATTTAATATTTAAAAATTTGTAGCATAATATATAAAAAATTGTATATTATTATCAGAAGCATGGATGATTGACGTCTATATTTTAAATTGCTTAAAATAGACAGTCAAGCAATTTAGCCACATCTTATTAGATTTTTAAAAATAAAAGGGAAGTTTCATATAATTACTTGAAACTTATCTTGCTGATCGATATACAGCTTCCCCTTTAAAAAAAAACACTAATATGGAGCTTAGTTTCTAAATTATATTAGAATGGGTCCACAACTTATAAATAATATTTTAAGATGAATAAATCTTATTTATAGTGAAAGTTTTCCTTCTAAACAACAGAACTTGTCGATGTGGGATAAGTACTCTTATGCAAAATTTAATATTTTTTTGAATACACGTGGGTCAACTGATCCAGGTCCAGCAAGCCTCCCTCCGCCACTGATTTCGAGGCTTTTTTGATTCTTGATTTATTTTTTTCTTTTGCTAAATTTTAGGTATTCATGAAATATTTATATAGGTGTTAGAAGTTGTGTTAACAAATTGACCGACCTCAAAACTTGGTCTCACGGTAAAAAATAAAAATAAAAAATAAAAATCATGTAAGCAAATTCAATAATGTATCACGAAGTAACGATAAAAGATGTCAAGTGGATAATAACAAAATGAATGACCAGAAAACGCCCACTTTGCGGATCAGACACTGTTTTATCTGGTAGCTCGAAAAAGACATTCTGTTAAAGAGTAGGAGGAGGTCCCAAAAAGACAGTCCTCAACGTCTATGATTCGACATACTCAGCTAACAAACTTAAAATTCTTGATTTTCTCTATTCCCTCGTTAAACGTTGTACTGATTTTGTTCTATGTGCATCAAAACAAAATGAGCGATCAAATTGGTGCAGCAAAGTTAAAAATCACCATCAATATTAAGAAAAAACCATCATCAAATTAAACAAATGGTTCTATTAGAATGTCCCACATCGATGAAATAGAAGATTTGTGGACAATATACAAGTGTGTGGCAATCCTTCACTCTTGAGCTACTTTTTTGGTATGAGTTAGACCCATTATTAATATGGTGTCAGAGTCCAATATTCTAATTTCTCGATTGTGAGACACACCCGTGGATGTCCAATCCCACAAACTTCACGCTTCAGATGTCCAATCCTAAGCGTAAGGGAGGTGTATTAGAATGTCCCACATCGATGAAATAGAAAATTTGTAGACAATATATAAGTGTATGGCAATTCTCCACTCTTGAGCTAGCTTTTGGATGTGAGTTAGGTCCATTACTAATAGGTTTCTGGGCTAGTAGCGAGTTCTAAGGAGCCTTCAAATATTGTGCGTCTTTGAGACCCCATTTCTTCCGATGAGACACTAGAATATCAAGTTTCTCGGTCATAAAAGTTATATCAAGAGGGCATATAAATAACGTTGATGAATTGCCCATGCAACAAGAAACTTGCTGAGATAATTCATTGTCAAATCAAACTCTTGACGACATTCTACTTATCGGCAAAACAATCGAGTATTTACATATAAAGAGGTTTCATGTCTAAAAATGCAAATATTCACTGTAATATCATGTATGTAAACAAAGGATATGGATTAAACAACAAAAAAAATTTAATATATATATATACACTATTATTTAAAGAGTCATTTAAAAAAAATATTTTATAAGTTATTATATGAAATGCCATTATGAATAACAAAGAATAATTAAAATAGAGAATACTATAATTATATTATTATTTAATTTTAAATTATTAAAATATTAACATATTCTGTATTTAAAAAAAAATAATTAATACAACAAATCTATTTAAATTTTTATATTATTTTCACTATAATTTGTATTATTGTATTTGAATATATATCAAAATAAAATTAAAATGGATTAAGTTTGAATTTATATTTCACTCTATTGCAAAACTAAACAAGTTCGTCCTGTTTGACAGTTCTATTTATAATAATTAGTTACTTATATTATAAATTTAGAAAATTATAAAAATAATTATAAGAAAATTATCTCGTGGGTTCAATCCTAGTATCATTTGAAACCAAATACATATATGGATTCACTTAAATAACTTGGAATGTATAATGCAATAAGTTGTGTAGTCAAGATTTCATTACATTTCCATATTAATTTATGTTGGGAATCAATCCAAAGTCCCACATCGGAAGTTTAGATTAATATGATCTAGTATATAAGTAATGTCCAACTCTAATTAGTATGAGGCCTTTTGGGAAGGATCCCAAAACTAAATCCGTGCGGGCTTTGCCAGTTAGGCCCAAAGCGGACAATATCATACTAATTGGGGGAGTTGGACATGGGCTTAGAAAAGCCCAATAAATGATATCAGAGTCTAGATCAATGAAAAGTGGACCTGGAGAAGTTGGATTGGACTGAATGTTTGGTGTGGGATAGAAACCCTCAAGATGACCTTGCGATTAAGAAGAACAAAATGGTACTAAGTATCGCTTAGATCAAGAGTTATAGGGTCTTTGGCTTGAGGGGGAGATTGTTGGAAATCAATCCAAAGTCCTACATCGGAAGTTTAGACTAATATGGTCTAGTATATAAGTAATGTCCAACTTCTAATTAGTATGAGGCCTTTTGGGAAAGAGCCCAAAACTAAATCCGTACGGGCTTTACCAGTTAGGCCCAAAGCAGACAATATCATACTAATTAGAGGAGTTGGACATAGACTTAAAAAAGCCTAATAATTTATACTAACAATTTTTGGTAGTCAGAGTTACTATTTTATGGTCAAACAATAGCCTAAATTGAACTATAAAAAGCGATGAAGAGTAGCTTCAATTTCACCATTAAAAGGAAAACAACAAAAAAATTGTGTTTAAAGAATGAAGAGTCTTTCCTTTAATTAAGCTTATGTGATTGGTTTCTCTATTTATCCTCGATACATAAGTATTCTTTCTTTTCATTATCTAGTTTAATACATCGAATCATATATGAATACTAGTTAATTTGTCCACGCGTCGCATGGACTATATATATATTTATCAAGTGTAGTTTTATAAATAAAAAATTTTAAGAAAATTAAAAAAAATTATTTCTGTTCTAAGTTAGAAGAATCCAAAATTTATAAATAAGCTTTTGATTTTAACAAAAGGGTTAAAAAATCTTTCTGAAATATAAAGATAAGAAATCAAAAATCCGAATCATATCTAGATATCATAATTAACGATATTTCATTAGACATATACATTTAATTTTTTTTTTTTCTACTTTTTTCTTAGCTTTTTACAAAATTTTTTGGTTTTATAAAATTATAGAAATCGAAAACCCTATAAACATAAGAAATCGTAAACATTATAATAATTAGCGATATTCTAGCACAAATTTCGTTTTTTTAAATGACATTCTAAATTTTATTCTAATCTTTGTTTTTTTAAACATTTTAGTTGGATTTTTTTCTAAAATTTCAGAAACATAAGAAATGGTAAATTTCTAGTTTGTGTTTTTTTTAAAAAAACATTTTTGTCAAATTTTTTTCTAAATTTGGGTTTAATATAAATTTAAAACGGTTTGATTGACTATAGAATTAAGCATTAAACCATAATTTAGACCAAATTATTTTTTGTGTTTTTTTTTAATGTTTTTATTTATTTTTTTCTAAATTTTGGTTTAATAGAAATTTAAAAACACTAGAAATGTGGCTTATATTTATACTAAACTATAAGAAATTGATGTCTAGATTTTAGTTAACATTTTAGTTAGATTTTTTAATTATTTTGAAGACATTAGTGATAACTAAGAGTTTTCAAGGCTCTTTATAAAGGTAATCAATCCCCTGTCTTGTAGTACAAGGGGTTTATCAATCCATATGTGGTGTTAGACACTAAACTATGTGATCAGGTTCTTAATTCAAGCAAACAAGAGTGATTTTGATTAACTAATGACAACTACAAACTTAAAAACAGGATTAATGACTAAAGAAGTGATCAAACAAAGAACTAAACAAATGACAAGTGATGAGAATGTATGTATGATGATGAGAAAGGTCTTAGACATGATAGTGGATTAGGGTTCCTTCAGTGATAAACTAATGAGCTAATGAATCACATGATCAAGCAAACCATTTAAAATCTAAAAACGAAATATTAAAAGAGAATACGAGAATTAAATGACGTAATAACTAAACTTAACGAAAATAACTAAAAATGATAAAAACGGATATTCTAATGCTTAAATGAAAATGAACTAAAAAGGAAAGACAATATTGAACTAAAGCTTTAAAGAAAATCGGTGTAAAACAATGGAGAAGAAAGCGTTGGGGTTCAGGGAAGTTTTCTCAGGGGTACGAACGATTCAAAACATTGCTAGAGAGGAAATTTTGTAAGATCTTAGCTTAAAATTTTCGAACTAGAGTCACAGAAGTATGAATACGCCACTGTCGTGATCATAGACAACTATCTCTCTCAACCCTGACCAGTAGGTTTCCACTCTGGCCCTGGAAGAGAAGAGATGCATTATGTTTAAGACTCGTCCTAATTCACAAATCGCCCATAGGTAGGTTTCCACTCCTATGTTTGTTTTGCTCTCCCAAACTAGATCTGATACCTGATGAACACTTTCGTGTCACCAAGCATCTGGATCAGATTGAAGTTCATGACGCTACTCTCATGCAGTAAAAACGAATTCAGAAGAAAAAGTTCTAAGATTCAGCTCAATAGCCAATGGAATCCTCACCGAACATATAAATCCTAATCGAAAATCCCTTAATCCCAACAATAAAACTACTCAGACATGATGAACGAAATTAAAGACATAATATTAAGAAATAGAATAGAAACCGAAATTGAAAAAGAAAGAACAAGGGTTCAAGAGAACAAATCTCTCTCTCCCTAAAAGCTAAAGCAAAAACAATGAAAGTATGAAGTAAATAATTTGGTTCTCTAGGGTTGCATGATTTCTAGGGCTCCTAAGACATGTATTTATAGTGCTCAAGACCTCTCTAGACGTCACTTAGGGTTTCTCCAAATGTGGGCTTCAGAAATGGGCTTTTTGGGCTCGGAGGTTGAAGGCCGCGGTCGGGACAAGTGTGACCGCGGTGGATGAGTGGTTTGCCGCGGTCGGGATGCTCCTGACCGCGGGAAAACGCTTGTTGGCCGCGGGTGTAAGTGCTCGCCGGCTGGTTTACGGGACATCTTGCTCTTCACGTATCTTTTGATTGAACCGTTGGATTGCCAAGCTGTAAAGTGCACTGGAAAGCTGATACTTCCATCTTTAAGGTCTCCAAATTTGAGCTGGATCAGACGGTGAGAAGGCCTTCAATCAGGGGTGAACTTCTGACGGTTTGACTCTGAGCTGAAATCTGGTTTTCTATCCATTTTGTTAAGCTTTTCCCTAAGTTACCTGAAAAGAGTCTTGGAACTACAAATACTAGAAAAACATAATAAAAGTACTTAAAAGCAATTAAAAACATAGAAAAAATATTTCAAAACGATCCATAAAAGTGGTCAAAATACGGTGTTATCAACTCCCCCAGACTTAAACCTTTGTTTGTCCCCAAACAAAGCAAAAGCCTAAACTGGTTAAGTGAAAACAAAAATAGGAAATGCACAAATCTCATAGACATGAACTCCTAAACTAGGACCAAAGATAGTGCATCAATCCACAACTTAGTCTAGAAAATTCTCACTAATGCACAAGAGATACTAGTCCACTTTTTCCGTCATGCAAAACTTAAACAATTTAAATCTTGATTTCAGTCAACTAGCTCTCAACATTCATTAAGTTCAATAGTGAGTTCTCATTAATGACATCATCCAGGGTAGACGGCGTTTGGCATTAAAAGGCTATTTAAGTGGTGGAGTTAAAGTGTTTCGGGTTACCTGAATATCTGGAGGATGCAAGATAATATGCAAAACAGCAAGAGAGATAAGGACCTGTTGATGACCACAGTTTTCAGTCACTTCTTCTTGCCAAATGTTGTTGCATAATCCTTCCTCCTTTGTTGTAAACAGCTATTCCCCCAGACTTAGATTCTTTCCGGGAATCAGAAAACAATCTCCAAAACTCCATAAAATTGAACTCCAGTTGCCTTGGGATTTAAGATTCGACCTCTCTAGACTCTCTAAGGCTTTTATTTCCTTTATTTCCTTTATTTTCTTATTTTCGGATTTTTTTTTTTTTTTTTGGAAAGGAAATGCCTTTTAAAGAGAGAGAGACTAGAGGACGAGATTGTACCAAAATTTGAGATTTTTCTAAGGCAAACTGAGCTTCCTCTTGTGTTGAATCCCTCCAAGAGCTTTTCCGGCAAATCGCAGGTCTCTGTCCTTGGTGACTGAAAACTGCGTCGTTCCTCTTTCTCTCCAACGTTTTTGCACTTATCTGCATATAAGACAATAGAAAACAAGAATGCATGTGGTTTGAAAGAGGATTGGTTAAGGTGGGGAACTAGCTAAAGATGAACTAGCCATTCAGGATCAATAGAGAGTGGTAAAAGGATAAAGGAGTCCTGAATGTATGATTCGTTTCCCTGGTCTAATGCTTCAATGAGAAAATTAAGTCCAAATTAAGTCCAAATAAAACAGAGCTAGTGTATCCCTTCATCTAAATCGAAATCATTCAAATTCCTCTGGGGTACTTCGTTTCAAATGTGCTTAGCTACCGCCTAGTCTAGTCCTAAATCATGAATGAGCATGTCACTAGGAACAGTCTAAAGCACACAATCAACTATCATTGATTCATGTTCACCATTCCCTTTTAAAACGTATTTTGTTTTGAAAACCGATTTTGAAAAACTTTAAGGAAAATGCAAAAAGTGTAGATAATGCAAGACTCATGAAAGAAAGGTGGTTAGAAAGGGATGAAATCCTCCCCCAGACTTAAATCACACTGTCCTCAGTGTGAAACAAGTCGAGATTGGATGAGAAAAATGCATAAATAATCGAATTGGTAAGGACAAAGAGAACTTACCTGGATCCGGGATGCTGGTGGAGATGAACCGGATTCATTCGAAGGGGTTTGGGAAGGTGATTAAGTGGTGATGAAGGTGGTGGAGGGTGATGAATGAGGTGGAGGGTGATTGGTGAGGTGAAATGAGGTGAAAGGGGTGGTTTGGGTCGGGCTCGAATCTCAACGACCAAGTGCCGCGGTCAGGGGCTGCACGACCACGGCAAACAAGCACTTGGCCGCGGTCAGAACTACGCGACCGCGGCCGACGGTAGGTTTCCCGCGGTCCGGACACCTGCGACCATGGGGGCTTATATCGCGGCCTCTTCCTGCTTCTCCTTGGTTCCTGCTGGGCCGAGCAGTCAGGTACCATCCTTCTTTTTGGTTTTTTCCTGGTTTTTTGATTTTTTTGGCTTTTTTGTTTTATAAGAAACACCTGAAACTAAGAAAAAGAAAAAGATCAAAAGAAAAAGAAAGAAAAATTCTAAAGAAAACAATACCTAAATGGGTTGCCTCCCATTAAGCGCTTTTGTTTTAAGTCGTTTAGCTCGACTTTTGGTATTGGACGTGACTTATTCCAATGAAGTAGACCTTGTCCTGAGAAAAGTCTTTTTCGACATCTCCTTGCTTTGCTTAGCAGGTTCTTCGTCACTCCAAAGCTCTTCTTCAAATTCTTCTGCTGCAGAACGTTTTCCTGCTTTGCTGTTGTATGGAACAGCTTCTGTGAAGACATCTTTGTCGATATTAGCAAATGAAATCCTCCGGTTTGGCCAGTCCATTATAGCTCCGGAAGTTGCTAGAAAAGACCATCCCAGAATCACTGGATATGTTGCATCTCTCATCTCGACAATGTAGAAGTCGACATGCACTATGCAATCTCCTATTCTCAAAGGAATTTCATGAGCTATTCCTTGAGGTGTTGCATTGGAATCATCAGCTAGGCTAATCTTTGCTCTAGTCCTGCGCAGGTGTCTAATACCAAGTCTCAAAGCAATTGCCTTGGACATCATGTTAAGACAAGCTCCAGAATCACATAGCACGTTTTTAAACATTTCTCCTCTAATAGAACAAGAGATAAGAAACTGACCTACACCATCGATTTTGTGAAGTGTTCGAACAGGTTTACCTTTTCTTGCATGATTGAACAAGTCCTCTATCTCAGGGATTGATTCTTTGCTTTCACTGAAGTAGTGGCCTATCATGAAGTCCTTGCAGGCTTTGGCAAAAGTGATTCCTTCAGGTAAGTTTCGAACCACATCATTGAATTCATCGAGCTTTTCTTTGCTGATTTTGTTGGTGTAGTGGCTGCAGTCTTCTGGATTTTTGAGGTGAATCTCATAGACAGCTGCTTCTGGTGTTGTCATGTATCGAGCTCTCATAAAGTATCTATGGATATCGTCTTTAGACTCCTTGCAGTATCTGAAAAAGACTTGCAAACGACCAAGTTTCCAGATTTCATCAAAGCTTAAATGAGCAGGGAATGATCTGACTACGTTGTTGAACTCCATTAGCTTCTCTCTACTAATGTTGTTGGTGATCCATTGAATTTCTCCTGAGCCATCTTCTGATGAATATCCTGCGTTTGGATCTTCTACAAACAATCCATACTCTTCATCTTCAGAGTATTGCTCTTCATACTCATCTTCACAAGACAAAGCCATGTTGCAAGGCCATGACTTGTCCTCTTCTTCAGATCTTTGGGTGCTTATGGAGCAAACCAGTTGTTGATGAAGTGGTTTAGTCATCCCAGGAGGTGTACCAGACGTACAGATGCTTATATGAGCTGAACGGGACTGTTTTGGAACGTTTTTACGGTTGGTCTTGACTGCAGGTGACGCGACCGCGGGGAAGCGACCATGGGCCGCGGGCAGACCCATCACGACCGCGGGGAAGCGACTATGGGCCGCGGGCAGACCCATCACGACCGCGGGGGAGCGCCTGTTGGCCGCGGTCGGAGCCAACGCGACCGCGGGGATTTGCCTCCGAGTTGCTCTGCTGCTGTTGCTTCCTCCTTTGCCTCCTTGGTGGTCTCCTGGGTCTTCTGGCTTGATGTACTTTCTCTCTGGGCTTGAGTTTTTAGTTTTGGTTGCTGGAATCTGCTCTCCAAGTCCTTGCATGATCTCCTTAACCTTTTCTTCAACTTCATCAAGAGCATAGACTACTTTGTCCATGGTTGAGTCAAGCTCTTCGGTTTTTGTCGATGACTTTGTACACCTTCTCTGAAACTTCGACTGTAAAGTCATAAGACTCGTTCTTAGCTTCGTTTAGGGATTTGTCCACGTCATCAAGCTTGAAATCCAGGTCCATGACTTTGCTTTTGGTGTTGCGAAGCTCATAGTTGTGCTTTGCTTGCTCTTCCTCCATGCTGTTGAACCTGTTAGCAATCATAGCTGCATCCTTGGTTGCACGTTCTTCTATTGAATTGACTTGTGAGGCTAGGTTATCGATTTTTTCATTGAAAAGTTTCGATATCCCATCAATCCTTTCGTTTAGAGCAGTTGTTGCGGTTGCTTGAGCTTCTATGAATTGTCTGATCACGCCTTCGAGCTGACTCAGTCTGTTGCTGAGCTGGACGTTCTCATCTTGCTGGAGAACTTGGTGAGGTAGGCGATACACAGAGTATCTAGGGTTCGCCATTTGAGGTGCGTAGGGCTCCTTCTAGAACGTTCTGTTGTCTTCGAGCTGAGTTTTTTCTTAGAGATCGCGTAGATGCTTCTCTCTGCGTCTGGTGGCTTGAGGAGTGTTATAGAAACCTTCCTCATTGTGTTTATTTCGATTTATAGGATCCATATATTCTGAAATGGAAAGAAAATAACCGAAAAATGGAAAATTGCAGAAAAAGGGGTTCTAGAGTCGATTTACTATCCTTTCTCGGGGTTTTGCAGAAAAGAAAACGCGTGCCTTCCCCGGCAACGGCGCCAAAAACTTGATGGTGACTTGATGTGTGGGTGTCGAGGGTTGTCAAGTTTTACCCTAATTGAAATCAATAGCCGCAAGTGCACAGCTGATCGATTGTAGTACTTAGGGATCGAATCCACAGGGAAGGAGGATCTTTTGCTGCAAAAAGCCTTTGAAATAAGTTAAAGTAAGGAAGTCTAGAACAAAAACGGTTTTGTAGGGGTTTGGTAGTGTGTTTAAAATCTAAAAACGAAATATTAAAAGAGAATACGGGAATTAAATGACGTAATAACTAAACTTAACGAAAATAACTAAAAATGATAAAAACGGATATTCTAATGCTTAAATGAAAATGAACTAAAAAGGAAAGACAATATTGAACTAAAGCTTTAAAGAAAATCTGTGTAAAACAATGGAGAAGAAAGCGTTGGGGTTCAGGGAAGTTTTCTCAGGGGTACGAACGATTCAAAACATTGCTAGAGAGGAAATTTTGTAAGATCTTAGCTTAAAATTTTCGAACTAGAGTCACAGAAGTATGAATACGCCACTGTCGTGATCATAGACAACTATCTCTCTCAACCCTGACCAGTAGGTTTCCACTCTGGCCCTGGAAGAGAAGAGATGCATTATGTTTAAGACTCGTCCTAATTCACAAATCGCCCATAGGTAGGTTTCCACTCCTATGTTTGTTTTGCTCTCCCAAACTAGATCTGATACCTGATGAACACTTTCGTGTCACCAAGCATCTGGATCAGATTGAAGTTCATGACGCTACTCTCATGCAGTAAAAACGAATTCAGAAGAAAAAGTTCTAAGATTCAGCTCAATAGCCAATGGAATCCTCACCGAACATATAAATCATCATCGAAAATCCCTTAATCCCAACAATAAAACTACTCAGACATGATGAACGAAATTAAAGACATAATTTTAAGAAGTAGAATAGAAACCGAAATTGAAAAAGAAAGAACAAGGGTTCAAGAGAACAAATCTCTCTCTCCCTAAAAGCTAAAGCAAAAACAATGAAAGTATGAAGTAAATAATTCGGTTCTCTAGGGTTGCATGATTTCTAGGGCTCCTAAGACATGTATTTATAGTGCTCAAGACCTCTCTAGACGTCACTTAGGGTTTCTCCAAATGTGGGCTTCAGAAATGGGCTTTTTGGGCTCGGAGGTTGAAGGCCGCGGTCGGGACAAGTGTGACCGCGGTGGATGAGTGGTTTGCCGCAGTCGGGATGCTCCTGACCGCGGGAAAACGCTTGTTGGGCGCGGGTGGAAGTGCTCGACGGCTGGTTTACGAGAATAACGGATAGTCTCTAATAACTAAACTTAACGAAAATGAATAAAAACGAGAAAAATGGATATTCTAATTGCTTAAATGAAAATTAACTAAAAAGGAAGGAAAATATTGAACTAAAGCTGATATAAAAACGGTGTGAATCTATAGGAAAGAAGGCGTTGGGGTTCAGGGAAGTTTTCTCAGGGGTATGAACGATTCAAAACATTGCTAGAGTAAAATTGATAAGATCTTAGCTTAAACTTTTCGAACTGGAGTCACGGACGTATGAATACGCCACTGTCGTGATCATAGACAACTATCTCTCTCAACCCTGACCAGTAGGTTTCTACTCTGGCCCTGGAAGAGAAGAGATGCATTATGTTTAAGACTCGTCAGCATTCACAAATCGCCCATAGGTAGGTTTCCACTCCTATGTTTGTTTTGCTCTCCCAAACTAGATCTGACACCGGATGAACACTTTCGTGTCACCAAGCATCTGGATCAGATTGTAGTTCATGACGCTACTGTCATGCAGTAAAAACGAATTCAGAAGAAAAAGTTCTAAGATTCGGCTCAAAAGCTCATGGAATCCTCATCAAACATATAAATCCCCATCAAAAATCCCTTAGTCCCAACAATAAAACTACTCAGACATGATGAACGAAATCAAAAACATAGTATTAAAAAGTAGAATAGAAACCGAAATTGAAAAGGAAAGAACAAGGGTTCAAGAGACAAATCTCTCTCTCCCTAAAAGCTAAAGCAAAAACAATAAAAGTATGAAGTAATAATTCGGTTCTCTCTTTTAGGGTTCTTAAAACATGTATTTACAGTGCTCAAGACATCTCTGGACGTCACTTAGGGTTTCTCCAAATGAAGGAATCATTGTGGGCTTCAGAAATGGGCCTTCGGGCTCGGAGTTGGCTGGTCGCGGTCGGGATGGCTGTGACCGCAGGAAAGGGATGGCTGGCTGCGATCGGGATGCTTCTGACCACGGGAAATGGCCTGCTGGCCGCGGGTGGAATTGCTTGCTGCCTGGTTTACGGGACATCTTGCTCTTCGCGTATCTTTTGATTGAACCGTTGGATTGCCAAGCTGTAAAGTGCACTGGAAAGCTGATACTTCCATCTTTAAGGTCTCCAAATTTGAGCTGGATCAGACGGTGAGAAGGCCTTCAATCAGGGGTGAATTTTGGATGGTTTGACTCTGAGCTGAAATCTAGTTTTCTATCCATTTTGTTAAGCTTTTCCCTAAGTTACCTGAAAAGAGTCTTGGAACTACAAATACTAGAAAAACATAATAAATGTACTTAAAAGCAATTAAAAACATAGAAAAAGTATTTCAAAACGATCCATAAAAGTGGTCAAAATACGGTGTTATCATTTTGTAAGAGCTTGAAGTTGTACAAGAAGTTGTCACCATTGCTATCTTCCAAGAACTTGACTTTGGTGAGTGTAGCTTCATCAATCAACTCATGCCTGACCTCAACATCATCAAAGACAAAACCTCTTGCTTTCAGAATCTTTGTCACCAGCCATCCATTGTGCAACTTAGTGAGCTTCTTTCTCTTACCCTCACTCCAAGCAATGTCCTTGTATATCAGCATATGGCGTGCCAAGAATGCACCACCAGTAGGGATGTAGTGTGGGAGATGAAATTTTCTCTTGCTCTTCAAATGACTGATGAGAGGATGTAAGCCCATACCCAGTATTTCCATATCAGCTAGATGCACCACACCATCATTGTGCTTGGTAAAGAACATTTGGCAAAGCACCTTGTGAGCATAGCGGATGGCTGGGTTTCTTATCCATGAACTCTTGCATCTTCCTCCCCTGAAGCTCCCAAAAGCAATTGTATCCC
This sequence comes from Eutrema salsugineum, assembly GCF_000478725.1. Classification (NCBI taxonomy): domain Eukaryota; kingdom Viridiplantae; phylum Streptophyta; class Magnoliopsida; order Brassicales; family Brassicaceae; genus Eutrema; species Eutrema salsugineum. Next base: position 8,326,220 of record NW_006256342.1, read on the forward strand.
ACAGGTCAGTAATCATGTGATCAGGGTATGTGAACTTCAATGACTCATCCTGAGTAGGTTTTGAGAATGCAAAGATCTCATCTAATTCCTTGAAGCTCACTTGGTATTGTGTACCATTGATTGTGAACTCTATATGCCCAAGACCATTTCCCTCCATGATCCTCTGATCTCTTGGGCCATATCCACAAACTTCAAGGGATGCAAGGAACTCTTGTGTTACACCATCATGAGCCACATCTTTCATCTCAAAGAATCCACCAAATCCCATGTTGTTAAAAATGAGCTTAACCTCTTCAAGAATCCCCATATTTTTCAGCAACTCCATGTCAGGGAACTTGGTTTGCAGCACCTTTACATTCTTGAACACAGCAAAGTAGTCATCAAAAGTTGGTTCTTTGTCCTCAGGTTCTGACTTTCTTTTTGCTTTCTTAACCGGCTGCATTGGGATTTCAGGATCACTCTCTGTTTCTTCTTCAATCCTCAGCCACAGCCACCTCTTTTCCTGCTCTGTGAACAACCTCAACCAGTGCCAGTTCTTTACCAGAAGTCTTTGAAGTAGGGGCCTTTGTTTTCTTTACCAAAAAATCGAGATACTTGGTGAATTTCAAGAAATTTTGAAGAAAAAAAAATTCCAACAACAGGTTATTCTCAAGCAAGATCCATGCATTTCCTATCCATTCTACTTGCACAATACTCACAAAATGATTCCAAGGTATCAAGAGGCCTATTAAAATCGATTCCATTTGTTTTCCTGTTCATGAATAGTACACTAAAGCATGGAAAAGGTGAGTTTTCACAGACTAAATACCTTGGAATCTTTAAGTTTCGAGTGAAAAACGAATGTGCAGCAAGAAACTAGACAGGATTACGAGTTCAATGCAGTTGGAATTTCTCAATTTGGTGCAAGAATGAGAGAGATATGAGTGTTTAAAGCTCAAGAATGGTGAGAAAGGAGCAAACTCGCGAAGAAGAAGAGGGAGAGGTGGGGAACAGCTGTCTTGGCGCGTCCTTTGACCGGTCAACGTCCGTACGGTCAACTTTTTTTTTCAAAATTTGGTCGCGCCTGGTTGACCGTGGCACGTGACCGTGTCAAAGCCCATGTGTGTTCTTTCTCTTTGCCGCGGCCTGGGTGCGTCCGTGTCATCCGACCGTGTCAATGTCCGAATGTTGGTTTCTTTTCCAATCTGTGCCACGGTCACTCCTTCTTCCCGTGGCAAACCCCTCGTGGCAATCACCAAACATATGTCCTTTTCTTCTTGCTTTGCCACGGCCTGGTCCTCTTCCCGTGGCAACTAAACCGTGGCAATCACCGAATGATGGCTCCTTTTCTCTTGCCTTTGCCACGGCCAGCTTGCGTTCCCGTGCCTTTAGGCCGTGTCAACACCCAAACCATGGTCATTTCTTTTTGCTTTTTGCCATGGTCGCCCATGTTCCATATCTTTTAACCGTGGCAAACACCGAACCATTGCATCTTTTGCCACGGTCACCTTCTAAGCCCGTGATTCATCCTCGTGGCATAGCTAAAAAGCTTGCCACGCCCTGGTATCTGACTGTGGCTGGTGACCATGTCAAAGGCCGAGCATAAGTTTGTGCCCACTCATTCATTCCTTTTCAACTCCTGTTCACTTTCCAAGGGTCCACACTCAAACCTGTAACCTGTAGACACTAAACAAACCCATCAAAGCATCCTAAAACATAAAAAAGAAAGAAATCAAAAGATCAAAAGCATATTTACAAATGATAAGCTTGGGGTGTCTCCCAAGAGCACTTTGTTTAAAGTCTCTAAGTTTGACTTTGGAAACCTGTTTAACAGGCTGGTGGTGGATCAAGAAAGGGAACTGATGTAGCTTCCTCCTTCCTTTGTGAAACCAGATAGTGCTTGATCCTTTGGCCATTTACCACAAACTGTTGGCCATTCTTTCCTTCTAAGACAATAGCACCATATGGTCTCACTTCAAGAACTTTAAAAGGTCCAGACCATCTAGACTTAAGTTTTCCAGGAAACAACTTAAGCCTAGAGTTGAACAGCAACACCAGATCACCATCCTTGAACTCCCTTTTCAGAATCTTTTGATCATGCAGAGCTTTTGTCTTCTCCTTATAGATCTTTGAGCTTTCAAAAGCCCCAAGCCTTATCTCTTCAAGTTCATGGAGTTGAATGATCCTTTTCTCTTGAGCTGTCTTGATATCAAAGTTCAGCAACTTCACAGCCCACAAAGCTTTGTACTCCAACTCAACAGGAAGGTGGCAGCTCTTCCCATATAGCAGATTGAAAGGTGATGTCCCAATAGGAGTTTTAAAGGCAGTTCTATAAGCCCACAATGCATCATCTAGCCTTTTGCTCCAATCTTTTCTGCTTGAGCTAACAGTCCTCTCAAGAATGGCTTTGATCTGTCTATTAGATACTTCAACCTGGCCACTAGTTTGAGGATGATAAGGAGTAGCTACCTTGTGTTTCACTCCATGATTTCTCAGCAAACCCTCTAAAGTCATGTTCACAAAATGAGATCCTCCATCAGAGATGAAAACCCTGGGTACTCCAAATCTTGGGAAGATAATGCTCTTGAACAGCTTCACTACAACCTTGGAATCATTGGTAGGGGAAGCAATGGCCTCAACCCGTTTGGACACATAGTCCACAGCAACAAGTATATACTGATTCCCATAGGATGAAATGAAGGGCCCCATAAAGTCAACTCCCCAACAATCAAAGATCACAACCTCTAGAATTGGGTTTTGAGGCATCTCACTCCTCTTTGATATGTTTCCATGCCTCTGACAGGCATCACATGCTGAAACAACCAACTGAGCATCTTTGAACATTTTGGCCACCAAAACCCACTCTGAAGAATCTTTGCCACAGTCTTGAATGCTCCCGTGTGACCTCCAAAAGCTGAACCATGACACTCTTGCAACACAGGTTACATCTCCTCCTCAGCAAGACACCTTCTATACAGCTGATCTTTGTTCAGGACATAGAGGTAGGGTTCATCCCAATGGTATCTTTGAACTTCTCTGAAGAAATTCTTCCTGTGGTAAGCATCTAATTCAGGTGGTTCCACTCCACAAGCGAAATAGTTCACAATGTCTGCAAACCAAGGCATCCTCCTCTCTTGAATGCTGTCCACTTCTTCAAACTCCAAATAAGAATGGAGCACCATTAGTGATTCCTCAGGAAGACTATCATTAAGAGGGACTTCAGAGTCTATTCTCAACCTAGAGAGATGGTCTGCAGCTCCATTCTCTATACCCTTTTTATCTTGTACTTCCATATCAAACTCCTGAAGTAGAAGAACCCATCTCAATAGTCTTGGCTTAGCATCCTTCTTGGTCATCAGATACCTGAGGGCTGCATGATCAGTATATACAATGACTTTTGATCCCACCAGGTAGCTTCTGAATTTGTCAAAGGCAAAGACTATTGCCAGCATTTCCTTCTCAGTAGTAGCATACTTCTCTTGTGCAGAGTCAAGTGTTCTACTGGCATAGTAGATAACATGTAGCTTCTTGTCTTTCCTTTGCCCAAGAACTGCTCTAACAGCAAAATCAGATGCATCTGTCATAACCTCAAAAGGAAGGGACCAATCTGGTGCCTGGACTATTGGTGCACTGACTAATGCATCCTTGATCATCTTGAAGGCTTATTCACATTCAGCATCAAAGATGAAATCCACTTCTTTACACAACAGCCTTGTCAAGGGCCTGGCTATTCTTGAGAAGTCTTTGATAAATCTTCTGTAAAACCCTGCATGCCCAAGGAAACTCCTTATCCCTTTGACTGAAGTGGGGGTTTGCAGGTTCACCATTACATCCACTTTTGCTCTGTCAACCTCTATGCCCTTCTCAGATATCTTGTGCCCAAGAACTATTCCTTCCTGCACCATGAAGTGGCATTTCTCCCAGTTCAACACCAAGTTATGCTGCTCACATCTCTCCAAGACCTGTGACAAATTAGAGAGACAATCCGAGAAGGAGGAGCCATAGACACTAAAGTCATCCATGAACACCTCCACCTTCTCTTCAATGATGTCAGAGAAGATATGCATCATGCAACGTTGAAATGTGGCATGGGCATTACAGAGACCAAAAGGCATTCGCCTGTATGCAAATGTGCCATAAGGGCATGTGAATGTTGTTTTCTCTTGATCTCGGGGATCTATGGGAATTTGGAAGAACCCGAGTACCCATCGAGAAAAAAAAAGAAGGGGTGGTTTGCAAGCCTCTCTAACATCTGATCAATGAAAGGCAAAGGAAAATGATCCTTTCTAGAGGCTGCATTGAGCTTTCTATAGTCTATACACATTCTGTGTCCTGTGACAGTCCTAGTAGCTATCAGCTCATCCTTCTCGTTTTTAACTACTGTGATCCCACCCTTCTTGGGCACAACATGAACAGGAGACACCCATCTTGAGTCAGAGATTGGGTAAATTATCCCTGCCTCAAGAAGTTTTAGTATCTCCTTCTTAACCACTTCCTTAAGGTTGGGGTTAAGACGTCGTTGATGCTCAATAGAGGACATGGATTGGTCCTCTAGGTGGATCCTGTGGGTGCAAATGTCAGGAGAGATCCCTATAATATCAGCCAAAGAATACCCTATGACTCTCCTGAACTTTCTTATCTCACTAAGCAATGCACTCTCTTGATACTCTAATAAGCTATCATTGATGATTACTGGATATGTGGGGTTTAAGCCCAAGAAAGCATACATGAGCCCTGTTGGTAGAGGCTTGAGCTCAACAGGGGGTGCATCAGCCTCATTCCAATCCTGGTACAAGCTGCTTTGGCTGGTGTCTGATTCTTTGATAGCAAAAACCTCAGAGCCACTTTGTTTCAGCTCCAAAAACCTTGTCTTAGGACCCAGCTCTCTAGCATTGTCCAAATACAACTTGTACCCTTCACTTGCTTCAGCTAAGAGCCCATTGTCTCCTTGTTCTTGAGTTAGAGCAGCTTGAAGAGGATCCTCAGTGTTCAGCTCCTCTAGCAACTCATCAGCCAACTGATCCATTGTCTCCACATAGAAACATTGACCATCAATGGTGGGTTTCTTCATCATCTCATTCACATCAAACTTGAGCTTTTCAGACCCAAGTTGAAGCTCTATTATCCCACCTCTCACATCAATTATAGCTCCTGCAGTTGCCAAGAATGGCCTGCCCAAGATAAGAGGATCAACTGGTTCTTCATCCATTTCCAGCACAAAAAAATCTGTTGGAACCTCAAAACCACCTATCTTAACAGGTAGATCTTCCAACATACCAACAGGCAATCTAACTGATCTATCTGCAAGGATAAGAGAGATCCTTGCTGGTTTGAAGACTCTAAAGCCCAGCTTCTTTGCTATGGAGAATGGCATCAAGCTGACTGATGCTCCTAGATCACAAAGACATCCAGAGAATAGAAGAGGTCCAATGGCACAAGGGAGTGTGAAACTCCCTGGATCAGTTAACTTCCTTGGAATGGACTTCTTCTGAATGATAGCACTGCATTCATGACTTAGTACCACCATGCCTTGAAGCTCTTTTGTCTTGTTCAGAATGGCATCCTTCAAGAACTTGCCCATCTTTGGCATCATTAGAAATGCATCAATCAGAGGCATTGTGAGTGGTGTCTCCTTGAGTGCCTTCTCAAATACAGCTCTTGCCTTGTCCACAAGTTGCTTCTTAAACCTCCCTGGGAATGGGAGCTTGGGTTGGTATGGAGGTGGTGGCGCATATGTCTTCTCTGGTTCAGGTTCCTTTGCTACCTCTTTACCCTTTTCTGTCCTTGGTTTCTCAGCAACCTGATCATCTTTTAAGGCTGCCTCCCCCTCAGTTTGATCATTGTCCTCAATGATCACATTGTTGTTCTCAATACCAGGTAACTCCTTTCCACTCCTCAGTGTAATGGCCTTAGCATATTCTTTGGGGTTGGGTTCTGGTTTTCCAGGTAGGTGACCTTGGTTCCTTGAGCTTGATGCCTGGTTTTGCTTCAGTTCCTTGATTTCCTGCTGCATAGCTGCATTCTGACTTGTAAAGATCTGTTGACCCTGAAGTAGTTGTTGCAGAATACCAACCATATCTTTCCCCATCTGTGGCTGCTGCTGAACCATTAGTGGCTGAAACTGTTGTTGAACCGGCGCCTGCTGTTGGAACTGTGGTGGACCAAACCCTGGTGGTGCCTTTTGTTGTTGCTGTGAGTTGAAACCAGTACCCTGAAATGGTTGTTGTTGCTGACCAAAACCCTGATTCTGAGCAAACTGATTCTTGGGTTGAAAAGACCCTTGAAAATTGTTCTTGGGAACAAAGTTCTGTGGAGCTTGAGAATTGGGATAGACTTGATCTTGTGGGTTAGCTACATTGGTGTTCCTGTAAGAAAGGTTTGGATTGGCATTACCATACTGATATCTCTGGAACCTCTGATTCCCAATGTAGTTAAGCTCCTCTTGGGTAAGACCTTCTTCACTTATGTTCTCAAAGATTTGAGAAGGTTCCTCATACTCTCCAACAAAATGCATTGGCTTCTGAGTGGTGAATTTCAGCTTGTCCAATTCACTTCTCAACTCCTTAACTTCCCTAGTGAGCCTCTGTTCTAAGCTTGAACCTTCAGATCTATTTGATCTGTCATAGTCTTCACCATAAGTATCATTGCTCAATGCTAAGTTCTCCACTAGCTCTAATGCAGCATGTATCTCCTTTCCCAGAAAGTTCCCATTGGAAGCAGTATCCAGCTGGTTTCTAATCTTGGGAAGAGCTCCTCTATATAGTGTGCTGAGAAATGAAGCCTCACTAAACCCATGGTGTGGGCATTGGTTTGTGTAGCTCCTGAATCTCTCATATGCTTCACCAAAACTCTCATTGCTGTGCTGAGTGAAACTAGAGATTTGATTCCTCAGTTTTGCAGTTCTTGAGGTGGAGAAGAACTTAGATAGGAAAGCTTGCTTGCATTGCTCCCAGGTTTGAATGGAGCCTCTTGGAAGATTCTTCTCCCATTGGTGAGTTTTGTCACCAAGACTGAATGGAAATAGTCTTAGCTTGAAGCTGTCCTCTGAAACTCCATTAATCTTGGTCAGGTCACATACTTTATCAAATTGATCCAAGTGTTCCAAGGGATCTTCCATTGCTAATCCATGGAACTTTGAGTTCTGGACCATATTCAACAAGGATGCCTTCACTTCAAAGTTGTTGTTTTGCACAGGTGGTGCCTGACTTCCAGCTCCATACTGATGAGCATTGGCCCTGTCATTCTCTCCAACATAGACTTGTGGTTGCTCATATCTTCTTTGCTGGTGTTGGAAAGGTTGATGTTGGTGGTGCACCTGTTGTCTTTGCTGTGCATTGGCCTGATGCCTCTGCTGATGAACTGGAGCTTGTCCCTGGTGGACATAAGCTTGTTGGTGATGCACCTGTTCCTGATGAACATTACCCTGATTTAACCCTTGACCAACTCCATTACCAGCTCCATTACCAGCTCCATTACCCTGAGCCTGTTGCTCCTGAACTGGTTGTTCTATGTCTACCATGAGCTCTCTTTGTTCCTCCATATCAGCCTGATCAACCTGTCTTCCACGTCTGTCCCTTCTCCTCCTTGGTACCAAAAGATTGATGTTGTCGTTGAGAGGGAAAGGTGGACCACAGCTTCTTGATCTAGACCTGGCGTTCATACACCTGAAATCACAAACATAACTTGAAAGTAATCAGTAAAAACAAGAAAATAAGCACTTGATCTCAAGAACAGATCAGAGCTTAATGCTAAACAAACCACAATTTGGCAACAGCGCCAATTGATAACTAAGAGTTTTCAAGGCTCTTTGTAGAGGTTATCAATCCCCTGTCTTGTAGTACAAGGGGTTTATCAATCCATATGTGGTGTTAGACACTAAACTATGTGATCAGGTTCTTAATTCAAGCAAACAAGAGTGATTTTGATTAACTAATGACAACTACAAACTTAAAAACAGGATTAAAGACTAAAGAAGTGATCAAACAAAGAACTAAACAAATGACAAGTGATGAGAATGCACTACAAGAAATATGCTTATTGATAGCACATTTTAATAGTGTAATATTTGTAACTGCTATTAAATGTCATTTTCGGAATTGGGTACTCTAATATAGCACTTAAAAAATGCTAAAGAGTAAATAATGTGAGCGGGAACAAAAAAAGGCTTTGGCTCGCATAAAACACTTATGCCCGCCAACACTTAGTAAAAATTTCATGTTATAGACAAAACATAACAACATTCTGTCGACTAAAAAAAAAACCATTTTCTCGGGTGAGCAAAAAATAGAAAGTTCTAGGGTTTACGAGAGAAGAGAGTGATCTCAAATTCATCAAGCCGATTAACAATCTGACGCTCTGAAACCCTCATCGTCGGAAATCTCTTTCACCAGTGTCGATTTCGGGTTTAGATCAGGTCATCTTGATTCCTGTTGGAGTTAAGCTCTCGATTTTGGAGATTTCTGGGTTTAGTAGGAAATTTTCGGCGATTGAGGCAGAGTTGTTTGTCAAGTTCAGCGGAAACTAGACGACGCACATGCAAAGGTAACTCCAATTTCACTCTTCATAAACCCTAAATGTAATTCCATCATTCGATTCATTTAATTCTTATACTTGTTTTACTTACTACACTTTCATTCTCATTTCTTCCCTCTTGAGGTTTCGAAGCTGAAGAGAAACTAAAAGACAGCGAGAAGACATCAAATACATAGGCGAACAAAGCTCAATCGTGTCTGATTTCATCGATAATCAAGGTAAATGTAACTCGTTAATCGGTTTAGGGTTTACACAGAATTGATACGAAACTCGTTTATATTGAACTCTACTTTCTCTTCCGGAGTACTTTTAGGGTGTTTGTTTAGGGTTGAGTCGTTTAGCTAACAATTGTTATTAAGGTTGGAGTATACAATGGTGGACAAGGCATGGGTTCACCTATGCATGTATCACTTAATAAACATGTGTTCAGGGTAGATGTGCTTCTATATAGTTTACCTGTATAGTTTTGACTTTTTATATTCATCGACATGCATATGTTGAAGAGCGGATCCTGCATATGAGATTGGTGCTAGGAATTTTGTGCCTGTGCACTGATTGTCGAAACGTAGACCGTCATTCTAAAAATGATGTAGTGGATCACTTGGTCACAAGAGGAATGGATGAGACGTACAAGCTAAGGACTGATTGGTATCATCATGGGGAAGTAAACTGTGGGTCTGACGAAGCAAGGAAAGTGATAAGAGAGTGGAACGAGGAGATTGTAGGGTTGTATCAAGCTGTCGAATACTTGGATGAAGAGTTAGCTAACAAGACGGACTTATGCGATGTTGCTGAAGGTTTAGACAAGAGAGAAGACGAGTTTCTAGCTAAACTTGCTGATGCCGAAACGCCATTGTATCCAAGTTGTGCCAGCCATAGCAAGCTATCAGCAATTGTATCGTTGTTTAGGCTGAAGACTCAGAATGGGTGGTCGGACAAGAGCTTCAACGAGCTGTTAGAGACACTGCCGAGTATGTTGCCGGAGGATAATGTGCTTCACACCTCGTTGTATGACGTGAAGAAGTTCCTCAAGTCTTTCCATATGGGGTACGAGAAGATCCATGCCTGTGTTAATGATTGTTGTCTTTTCAGAAAGGGGTTGAAGAAGTTAGACAACTGTCCCAAGTGCAAGACATCAAGATGGAAGACTAACTTCCAAACCGGTGAACTTAAAAAAGGTGTCCCTCAGAAAGTTTTGAGGTACTTTCTCATCATTCCGAGGCTGAAGAGGATGTTTAGGTCAGAGCAAACTGCTAAGGAGCTACGGTGGCATTTTACTAACAAAAGTAATGATGGAAAGCTGTGTCATCCCGTAGACTCCGTAACATGGGACCAGATGAATTCCAAGTACCCGTTGTTTGCCGCAGAATCAAGGAACATTCGGCTAGGTCTATCTACCAACGGTTTCAATCCATTCAGCATGAAAAATACAAGGTATTCTTGTTGGCCTGTATTGTTGGTGAATTATAATATGGCTCCAGACTTGTGTATGAAGAAGGAGAATATCATGCTTTCCTTGTTGATTCCTGGACCGTATCAACCTGGCAACAGTATAGATGTGTACTTGGAGCCACTGATCGATGACCTCCAACGATTGTGGGACATTGGAGAGCAAACGTATGATGCATTCAGTAAAACCACATTCACAATGAAGGCAATGCTATTGTGGACTATTAGTGACTTACCTGCATATGGAAATCTGGCTGCCTTCAGAGTAAAAGGTAAGATGGGATGTCCATTATGTGGAAAGCATACTGATAGTTTATGGTTACCTAATAGCAGGAAGCATGTTTACATGTGTCATAGAAAGGGATTATCACCCACGCATAGTTACCATGGGAAGAAGGCATGGTTCGATGGAAAAGTTGAATATGGAAGGAAGGGTAGGATTCTAATGGGTCATAACATATCTGTGTTGCTGAAGAATTACAAAAACGAGTTTGGAAATGTTAGACAAGCTGGAAGGAAAAGAAAAAGGGTTATTCCTGCAGAGTCATTAGCTGATAGTGAAGACGAAGAATCTGAATCAGAGGAGGAAGAGGAAGTAGATGAAGAAGAATTATCTAGATGGAAGAAACGATCTATCTTTTTCAATCTTCCTTACTGGGAGGTATGTTATCATTTTACAACTTCATTTATATTTGTTAAATACACTATACATAATTTAAAGACTTTCAGTTAACATGTCTAAATGCAATCCATATGAACTCCCGGTCAGACATAACTTAGACGTTATGCACGTAGAAAGAAATGTTGCAGCGAGCATCATTTCCACCTTGCTGCATTGTGGAAATTCAAAAGACGGTCTTAATGCTCGTAAAGATCTACAAGTCCTTGGTATTAGGAAAGAGTTGTATCCTAAAGCCAGAGGCAAACGAACTTACTTACCTGCAGCACCGTGGACTTTGTCAAAAGAAGAGAAGAGACTATTCTGCAAGCGTCTACATGAGTTCAAAGAACCGGATGGTTATTGCTCCAATATATCCAGGTGCGTATCATTAGAAGAGTCTAAGACAATGGGATTGAAGTCACACGATTACCATGTGCTCATGTAACAACTTTTACCAGTTGCACTTAGAGGTCTTTTACCGAAAGGGCCTAGAATAGCCATTACACGATTATGTGCATTCTTCAACAATCTATGTCAATGTGTTGTTGATAGGGAGAAAATATCAGGAATGGAAAACGAAGTCGTTGAGACTATTTGTATGTTTGAGAGATTTTTCCCACCTAGTTTCTTTGATATAATGGTTCACTTGTGTATACATCTTGGGAGGGAAGCTAAATTAGGTGGACCTGTGCACTTTCGATGGATGTATCCTTTCGAGAGGTAAGTTGTCTATACAAGTTTTTTGATAAGTTTTCTTGCCGCATATTTCATCTTCCATTATCGTTATTCTTGTCTTCTTAATTCCTACCAGACACATGAAACTGTTGAAAGACTACGTCAGGAATCCTGCAAGACCGGAATGATGTATTGCTGAATCATATCTAGCAGAGGAATGTATGCAGTTCTGCAGAGATTTCTTGAGGAAGACCACAAGTGTCGAAGGTAGACAAGAACGAAATACTGAATACGAAAGCACTTCTATACTCGAAGGGCGACCTATTTCTGCTGGGAGGTCTATCACACTTTCTGAAGTGGAAAAGAAAACAGCACACCTAGCTGTCATTCAGAATACCGCACTGGTAGATCCTTATGTAGAGTAAGCTCTAATTTCTTTATTATGCTGCATTCATATTCAGAATTCAGTCTTGATACTAATATATTTCATTGTTGTCTAATGTCACTTTGTAAGCATGCATCTGCAATACCTGCAAGACACAAACCCACGGTGTAGACAAGATGCTACTTTCCTATGGAGTACTCACACTAAAAAATTTTCAGAGTGGCTTAAAAAAAGTGTAAGTAAGCTGTTTCAGTTCCGTATTAATACAAGGTACATTTTAAACGTATTGTTGATTTACTTACTACATTACTTTTTGTCAGATACCACTTGACTCTACGGAACATGATGACACACTTAAGTGGATTTCATATGGTCCACGTAAAATGGCTAGATCATACACTGGTTACGTTTTTAATGGTCTGCGGTTTCACACAACATCAGTTCAGAGACAAACGCAAAACAGTGGAGTATATTATGAAGCAACTGCAATGTGTCGAGCCAGTGCAAGAGACACTTCCCAAATCGTGGATTTGGTTTCTTATTATGGCAGAGTGGTGGACATTATCTTATTAGACTACAACGTATTCTACATACCTCTATTCCGATGTCAATGGGTGGTCAGAGGCAAGGGTGTGAAGGTGGACGAAGGTTTTACGTTGGTCAACTTGAACCAAAGTCAAGTCTCTTTCGCAAGGGATCCATTCATTCTGGCATCTCAAGCTAAGCAAATATTCTATTCCAGAGAGGACGAGTCTTCAAATTGGTATGTGGTTATGAGAGGCCCTTCAAGGAGATACACTGAGGCAGACAGTGATGAGGCAGATGCTGGGCCATTACCATTGAGTGTTGACATGAACGTAGAAGATGTTGACGCTGAAGACCAACCTGCAAGGGTTGATTGTGAAGGAATATACGTTTAGGACATATACGTATTACCTATTGCGTAGTTAGAGTCGTTGCTTTCGGTTTAGTGTCTATGCTTGACTATATGGAATATGGTGGTCTGAATTTTTCACTGATGGGTTGTATTGAGTGTTTCAGGTGATAAAGTATGGGTCGACCAAAGGGAAAGAATAGAAAAAGGAAGAATTTATCTGAGGAGCCAGAATTTATTGGGACAGTATATCCGGAAAGTATGCATGATGGAGGAGAAGACAATGCAGCCGGAAATGATCAACCTGATGAAGTCATGAACGAGGCTGTGCAGACGCAGATTAATGATGAGACGCAGAGTCCAGAACATAGAGTGGCTCTCAGGAACCAGATCTAAATGATGGATTACCGAATGTTGATGAGGATGCATTCAATGAACATGCATTCATGAATGATGAAACGCCGGCGCCTGAATCAGAAGGGACTACAGCTCCAAACAAGCCTAAACGATCTAGAGGTCCAACAAGGATGAAAGACATCGCAAGAGATCCTAACAGTCGCATAAAGGTTGAATTCAATAGCATGGGAGAACCGTATGGATCAGGATCGGTTAAGCTGTCATCTTACCTTGGGCCCTTGGTGCGTGAACACGTCCCTGTCATTATTGAAGATTGGAGGAAGATTGGTGAAGAACGTAGAACAGTTCTATGGAAATCTGTACAGGTAGACCCATTTTAATTTAGAATAAGGTAAGTATTATGGACTTGTTTTTTATTGTTTGATTTGGAATTTATTGTAGGCAAGGTTCGAATTAGATTAGGAGTATCACAAGATGGCTGTCATCAAGCAAATGGGTTGTATATGGAGGGCCTCAAAGTCGAGGCTAGTCAGCCAGATCAAGAGTTGTAAGAATAACGCAGAAAGATTGAAGCTTCGCCCAAAGAATATTCCACCGACAGAATGGCGCAAATTTGTGAAGGCTAAAACTAGTGCAGCATTTGAGGTAATCACGTAGCCCTCACTTTACTTCCATATACAGATAACTGAATTTTCGTTTTCAGGAACTAAGTGACACATATAAAGAAAGAAGGCGAAACCAGATTCCTCATACTTGCAGTCGAAAGGGGATGGTCAGACTGGCTGAAGAGATGGTAATATTCCGTATGTGTAATACTGATGCAACTATATGCAAATAACTAACATTGCCACCTATTTTCAGAAAAAGAGAGCTCTGAACCGTCTGAAGTAACTAGACTACAGGTATGGGTTAAGTCTCGAACAAAGAAGGATGGCACTGCAGTCAATACAAATGCAGCCGAGAAGATCGTAAGTAATTAACAATAACTAGTTGGTTTATTTTTAAAAGTTGATGAATACTGGCGTATCTTGGCTGATGTCGAAAGTGTGTGTACAGAAAAAGGCAGCTGAACTTGTTGAAACGGTTTCTCCCTCTTCGACGTCCACAAATCCCAAAGAAGATCTCCATTCTCAGCTACTTGGGCCTGATAATCCCGACCGTTTGAGAGCGATGGGTAGAGGGATGAGTCAAACCAAGTTAGCATGCTTCCAGATGAAAACCAAGTTTATGGATGATATGAAACGAGACCAACTAAGATTGATTCAGCAGGTCCATGATTTAGAGGAAGCACTGTCAAAAATACAGAACCAGGTAAGCGAGTATTTCATGTCTGGTGATAGTAACTCTGAATTTTACATTGTTATTATATTAACTTAGGTTGTTATTTCAAATTACATTTTTCAGAAACAAGAAGCTGAAGTCGGAGAGAATTCTGCGCCAAGAGTAAACTCTTGTTTTGTCTTATTTAGCATTTAAAATATATATCATATGTTTACATCTGTTTTTACAATTCACCATTAACGTTTGCAGAGTGTCAACATGAAATTACAAATGAAGTGTCTGTTATTCGACTGGGCTGGAACGGATGAAAAAGTTGGTGAAGGACGTATTTTGTCTGAAGAGCCTGAGGAATTTGTCAACAGTATACCCTTAGGCCCAAACTCGTACAAAGTTTTGGTGGAAACAGCGATTAAGCCAGAAGCTTATCTTTGGAGACCTGCTCGCAACGTCTTTAATATGGAGCAAGCAGTTGGAGAGATGATTGCATGGCCTCAAAGTTTTGTGGTTCCCTTTAGCAGCGGATGTGAACCAGAAGACATTACGCCTCTGGTAAATATTCTTTCAGTACGGAATATTATAGTTGAGTTTATAGTAAAAGTAAAACTGTGCAATGCTTGACAATGGTTTCATTTGTTTACTGCTTCACAGAGTCCTAATACTAGCTCTCGGAACTTCTGCAAGCTGCTTGACTGGGCTAGAACTAACGAGGAAGTTGTTGCAGAGGGTCGTTGGCATTCTCGAGAGCCAAAAGCATTAGTCAACGGACTACCTCTCAGACCTAATGCAGTGAAGGTATTCGTCGATGTGGTTTTATGCCCAAATACCTTCCTCTGGAGGCCAACGACTGAGTTCTTAGATTTGGAGAATTCAGTCAACACCTTTGTCGCCTGGCCTGCTAATAGAGTAATCTTTGAGGCAAGTCCTGAAACGAGTTCTCCTATTGCTAACTCTGAATCAACTCCACCAGCTCCAATAAAAGAATTAATGAAAGCAATGTCAGAAAGTTCTACTCCTATAACTCAGGTAGGTTTCCTTACTAAACTTTCATTTGTTTTGTTTGTTTGGATTTGTTGATTTCGTGTATAGCTATATATTCAAAATGTCTTCGCTACAGGAATCCAACCAAATGGAAACGGGGAATGAAAATAAGAAGTGCTTGGTGATGGCTATTACTGGAAAGAAGCGAGTGATTGCTGAAGGACGTTGGTCCACAAACAATCCACTTCAAACAGTACATTTTGTTCCCTTGGGTCCAAATGCAGTTAAGGTGTGGATTGATGTTGTCAAAGTTAAAGATGCTTGCGTATGGAGGCCTTCGTCTGAGATCGAGTGCATGGAAGATGCAATAGGAACAGCTATTGCTTGGCCAGAGGATAAAGTGGTACTCGTCTAAATGCAGTAGTCATCTGATACTTTAGTTTTTATCTTCTCTGAACTTAAGGATGGTTTCGTTGAAGACATAACCTGATATGTGTTTATGGTTTTCTTTGTTGGAAATGCTTGTATGGTTCTGAAACATTAACCAGTACTCAGTTCTTCTATATGGAAAAGCAGATGCATTTCAATTTTTGTTTACCAGGTTTTGATATTTAGTAAGTGCATTTCTTGAGGTTTTGGATATATCGTATTTGGTTTAAAAAAACCTACATCGCCAAATTCAATAGCACGTAAGAACAGCTCCAACACTAAACAATACAGCGTGAAAAAATAGCTACAGTATATGATGTTGGAGCTAAAATATAATGCTACGACTCAACTAACAACAGCAATGAATTTCTCTTATAGTAAACTAGAATGTAGCTATAAAACCACGCTACTATAAAGGTGTCAATAACACAAAAATAAAGCTACAACATTTAATAATACAGCGTCTAATTTGTGCTACCGTATCATTTATAATAACATCATAACAATGCTATTATATATATGAATATAATAACACTTTCCATAAACGCTATATTAAGGGGTGTACCCTATTATAGCTCCGGCAGATACAGCGTTTATGAAAACGCTATGAAAGTACTTTCATAGCGTTATTCGTATGCTATGAATGTACATATTTCTTGTAGTGATGTATGTATGATGATGAGAAAGGTCTTAGACATGATAGTGGATTAGGGTGCCTTCAGTGATAAACTAATGAGCTAATGAATCACATGATCAAGCAAACCATTCAACATAAACATCTTTAGTTAAGTTAATCCTCTCATGAAGGTATTAACTCCTATGCTAAAACAGTTTCTAACCCAATCATCATCAGTGAAACATGAGTTAACAAGCATTAAGAATCAGTTTAATCTGTCATTTAAGCATATAGACAATCATTCCCATGACGAATAACACTTAAACCTCTAACAACCTTGGTTCAGACATTTCATCAAACACTTTTGGTGCATGAAATGCCCAGAATCTAGACCAAATATGATTTGTATGGATCTAGCATAGAGAACAGGTTGTAGAGAATGGAATATGCATGATCTAACCCCTAAGCTCACTAATCTACCATTTAAGCACCCTAATCTACATATCTAAGACCTTAATATGAGATTACTCACTAATCATGATCAACACACTAGATCCTTTGCAAGATGTGTTGTTAATCATGATTAGAAGTGTGATTTGATGATAAGAAATGATAGAACAAGATGAAAAAGAGTCTTTAAATCGATATTAAGCTCAAAAGCAAAGTGTAATAAGTGGTCTTTCACAAAAAGGGAAAAGAGACTAGAAATGGATAAAAAGTTCTCTCCAAATTAGGTCTAAAAACTATATATAGATGCCTTGGACGAACCGGGTCAACCCTGAACAAACCGGGTGCTGACCCGGCCTTGGTGGGTAAAGAAGGGGTTTGCCACGGTCTAGCAAGTTCTGGTCAGCCCGTGGCAAGTGGCCGTGGCAAAGTCTTGTATCTTCGTGTTCTTGGATGAATCTTGGTGTCACGGTCTAGCAAGTCTGAGTCAATACCCGTGGCAAGTGGTCGTGTCAAACGCCAAATGTATGTAAAAGGTTGCCACGGTCAAGTCCTAGACCGTGACATTCAGACCGTGTCAATCGCCAAAGGTGTGTAAGATGTTGCCACGGTCAAGTCCTAGACCGTGGCATTCATACCGTGTCAAGTGCCGAATGCTTGTAAAATTCTTCCTGGCCAAATGTTACTTTGCCACGGTCAATTGTAGACCGTGGCATGAAGATCGTGTCAAACACCGAAGGATTGCAAATAAGTGCCACGGCTAAGTGTGGATCGTGGCATTCCATCGCGGCATGTTTCACTTAGCTCGCATCATTCAGGGCTTTTTGGACCACTTCGCATTCCGGAGAGTGTAACTTCTGAGATACTTGTCCGAATTGTGTGCTTCCGGTTCCAAAGGACAGAGGACTCATATATATACAACTTTGGTGAAGAAAGCTTCGGTGCTTGGGAAGTGGAAGGCTTCCTGGAGGGCTCATCTTCGCAATGCATTTACACGATCAGAGAAGGGCGTCTAGACATGTGTCCATTCCGGAGACCGTATCTTCCTGCTCATAGCTCCGAATTGAATGATCTCGGACGTTCTGGAAAGAGGACTCAAATTTAGCTGATTCCCATGAAGGCCCCGGAAACTGAATCGGTCTGGAAGTGCACCGTTCTTCGCGTTCTTCGGAGCTCATCGGCTTGATCCAAAACGGCAGCGAGATAGGAGTTTCTTCCAACGAGCTTAACTTTCTGCTCACGCGTCCGAATTGAATGATTCCACTTGCTCTGGAATCGTGATACAATCCTCTCCAACTTTTATGAAGCACCCGACAGCTGAATCGGACCGGAAGGTTCCCCGGACAGGCGATTTCGGAAACGTTTCTGCACCCGGAGATTTTGGCAGAGAAATCCATTAGCCGGTACGTGTTTTGGCCGATAAAATCCACCCGCGGTACGCGTTTTGGCCGAGAAAAACCTTCCTGGTACGCGAGAATGGCCGCCTAAGTTCTAAAACAAACCCTAAGGACCTAAAATGCATGAAATAAAACATGATTTGGAATGAAATATGCAACCTAAATGATGCAAATTATGAACATATCAATTAGAAATGGTGAATTTATTATTTTTTTATAGAAAAATATTTTTGATGACATTAGAAATAGTAAATTTTAATTTTTTTTAATAAAAAAGTTTTTAGTTTTTTTTCCTAAATTTTGGTTTAATCTTAATTTAAAAACGGTTTGATTGAATACAGAATTAAGCATTAAACCATAATAATTTAGACCGGTTTATTATAAATTATTTTTGATATGTCATCAAATGAGAACCAATAAAAAAAATGAAATGTAATTATAAAATAGGGCTAAAAAGTCTTTTTGCGGCCGAAACTCATTTTTGAGCTGACACGTAGGCGAAACATTGTGAAACTCGCTGTGAGCGCGACACGTAAGCAAATCACTACACAAATAAGTATATAGATTCCGTTCTCCAAATAAGCTATGACATCATTTTTCAGATGGGAACATTTTTCAACAAAGTTGAACTAATTCTGTTCTTGTTTCCCAGAATTAGGTAAAAATCGTTCCCTTATTTTTTCTCCAGGTGGTTGGAGCAGGTGCTCCACGAAAGGGTGAAATCGGGAGCAGGAGCTCCGGACCAAGAATGATCCAACTTCGTGTAAATTGGCCTCTTTTGTTCAGCTTCAGCTCCTTTTTGCACCAAAAGCACCAGCTGCTCCAATCCTAGCCTAAAGTTCCCTAGATACCTGAAACAACCTGAAAAAGACTTCAAAAACTCCTAAAAATATCAGAAAACACATGTCAGAATGAGTCAAAATAGCCACTTATCAACTCTCCCGGACTTAGACCTTTGTTTGTCCTCAAACAAACTAAAATCTAGTTCCAGAAAAATTGAATAGACAATGGTGGGAACTCGCAAAAACTCAGAAGACCGTAAATTTGACCACAGCATGCGGAAGACCTGTTGCTACATCAATCCAAATCAAACTACCAAGTACTTCTCCGCAGACATTGTAGCTTACCAGATTAAATCCATAGTTTCACGACATTATCCATATCGCATCATCGCTGGGTCTCACTGATGAAACCAATGCCAAAGACCTTCTAGACTCATTCTCATACTGTACCATGATAAACTGACCAAAACACACAAAGGTATTTTTTCCTCTCCCCCAGAATTATTCATTTGCAAGCTTTTTTATCTATTCAAGGTTGTAGGTGAATAGTGGGGTCACGGGAAACTTTTCTACCCCTCACTTCTAATCTTTGTGTGATAATTTCTCTCTAAAGTAAAATAATGAGGTCCATGTAAACTTTTCTACCCCTTTACTTTGAAAGAAAATCATCTCATCTTTTCAGCTTTAGCTAATATTTAGAATAAGGGAGAGGATACCAATTTTTTCATCACACATGTCTTTATTTTTCGGGTATAAATGAGGAGTCAAGCCCTGTGAACACCAGTCACATCAATGAGGTAAAACGAAGAGCTCAGAAATTAGCTCAGGCCAAAGGATTTTGTCAGAAACATGGACGCCTCTAGTCCGCTGGTCAGCCCTTGGATTTTCCATTAGTCGGATCTAGACTGATTCTGCAACAATGGTCACTAAAAAGAACATGGTCAAAATTCACCAATGGTCGAAACTCATCACAGATTTGGTCCTAGTTCCCACAAGTTGTGACTTGACTCATATGACAGACTCACTCATAGAAACAAAATGACTCAAAGAAACAAAATAAAAACTGACTCAAAGAAAGTACTAAAAGAAAGAAAGCAAACGAAAGAAGTGCAAGAGACATGACCCTAGCCACTCCCCCGGATTTACTTCACACCGTCCATGGTGTGAAAATAAGCTAGAGAAGTGCCCAGAAAACTTACCTGGTTAGCACATGTAGAGCACCCTGGCGGAGCAGGTACTCCGGAACAGAGTTGTGTGCTCCCTTGTCATTTTTTCGTCTGGAGCAGGTGCCAGAGCAGGTGCTCCAGTTTCCCTTGGGTTGCTCCTTCGTCAATTTTTCGTCTGGAGCACCCTGTGGAGCAGGTGCTCGGACAGTAGGGGGTGCTCCTTCGTCACTTTTTCGTCTGGCGCACCCCGTGGAGCGGCAGGTGCTCCGACAGAGGGGGGGGGTGCTCCTTCTTCACTTTTCACGCCTTGAGCAGCCAACCCAGCAGATGGAGCAGGTGCTCCGGTTGGTTGCTCTTTCTTCCTCTTCCTTACATCCTTTCTTGCACGATAAACAACTTCCTACTTTTTTTTTTAAAACAAAGAACCTAAAAACAAAGTTAGTAGCTAAGAATTGAAAGACACAAAGTTAGAGACTCTTACCGGTGGGTTGCCTCCCACCAAGCGCTTGTTTTAAGTCACTAGCTTGACTTGGAAAGCCATTTAGGCTTGAAGAGGATCGCTTAAGGTGAGTGATTCACCTTCTGCGACAATTGGACTTGCAAGATATGACTTCAACCTCTGTCCATTGACAACGAACTCGCCTCCTTTAGTGTCCAGCAACACTACAGCTCCATATGGCCGAACCTCTTTGATGATGTAGGGTCCAGACCACCTTGATCTCAGCTTTCCAAGAAAAAGCTTCAATCGATAATTAAATAGCAGCACCTGATCGTTTGGTCCAAAACTCCTATTTATGATCCTCTTGTCATGGAAAGCTTTGGTTCTCTCCTTGTAGATTTTTGAGTTTTCATAGGCCAGATGCCTGATTTTCTCCAACTCGTGCAGCTGCATCACTCTCCTCTCATGAGCACGTCTAGCAACTTCACTGGCCAAGCAGCTTTGTACTCGAGTTTCACTGGGAGATGACAAGCTTTTCCATACACCAAGTGAAATGGTGTAGCTCCCAAAGGTGTCTTGTAAGCCGTCCTATATGTCCAAAGAGCATCATCAAGCTTCATTGACCAATTCTTCCTTGTGGTGCTCACAGTTTTCTGCAGAATATTTTTGATCTCCATGTTGAAAATCTCGACTTGCCCACTTGTCTGAGGATGGTATAGGGTCGCCATCTTGTGCCTTACATCAAAAAATTTGTTGATGAAGTGAGAACCTCCATCACTAATCACAACTCGAGGCACACCAAACCTTGGGAATATGATAGTTTTGAACATCTTCAGAACCATTTTTGCGTCATTTGTAGGGCTCGCCAGAGCTTCAACCCACTTTGACACATAGTGAACTGCTACCAAAATATACTCATTACCATAAGATGATGAAAATGGCCCCATGAAATCGATACCCCACACATCAAAAATCTCCACTTCCAGAATGAAGTTCTGAGACATCTCATTTCTCTTGTTTATGTTCCCTTTCCTCTGGCATGTGTCACACCTGGATATGAATCTCTGCGCATATCGGAACATAGTAGGCCACCAATACCCAGCCTGGAGAATCTTTGACACTGCTTTAAAAGTGGCAAAGTGACCAGTATCAGGTGAACCATGGCAATGAAACAAGACCCCAGGTGTAACACCCCCGATTTGTTCTATACTTAGAAGGAATCCAGAGTGTTGCAGTATGATACCGGGGACAGTCCGGCTAGAGCATCCCATAATACTCTAACTAAACTATTACCGATATCATTCCTCTCGACCAAGGCCTAAGGCTTGTCAACCCGTACCCCGATCTTGAGTTGTTCCGACCCTGACCAGGGTCTAGTATCTTGAAAAGCGAGGTTTGTACAGAAAAATGCCTTTTTTCGTATTGAAAATCTTTACAAAGCACGTTAACAACATGAAATCCGACAAAGCATTTTACTTACAAAACCAATTCCGGAAATAGCTTTCAAGACTTCTTTACAATCCCACCGTAAAACTACTCCAGCACTCCTAATGTCCGATGCCTTCCCTTCTAAATCTGTCTACGGCTTCCTGCGAGACAAAAACGTATAATGAGCATTTCTATAAAATGCCCAGTGAGTTCAGGCTCTGCTAAATGATAACACCGTATTTTGACCACTTTTATGGATCGTTTTGAAATACTTTTTCTATGTTTTTAATTGCTTTTTAAGTACTTTTATTACATTTTTCTAGTATTTGTAGTTCCAAGACTCTTTTCAGGTAACTTAGGGAAAAGCTTAACAAAATGGATAGAAAACCAGATTTCAGCTCAGAGTCAAACCGTCAGAAGTTCACCCCTGATTGAAGGCCTTCTCACCGTCTGATCCAGCTCAAATTTGGAGACCTTAAATATGGAAGTATCAGCTTTCCAGCACACTTTACAGCTTGGCAATCCAACGGTTCAATCAAAAGATACGCGAAGAGCAAGATGTCCCGTAAACCAACCGGCGAGCATTTCCACCCGCGGCCAGCAGGCCATTTCCCGCAGTCAGAAGCATCCCGACCGCGGCCAGCAGTCTATTTCTCGCGGTCACAGCTCTCCCGACCGCGGCCAACCAACTCCGAGTCTGAAAGCCCATTTCTGAAGCCCACAATGATTCCTTCATTTGGAGAAACCCTAAGTGACGTCCAGAGATGTCTTGAGCACTATCAATACATGTTTTAGGAACCCTAAAAGAGAGAACCGAATTATTACTTCATACTTTTATTGTTTTTGCTTTAGCTTTTAGGGAGAGAGAGATTTGTTCTCTTGAACCCTTGTTCTTTCTTTTTCAATTTCGGTTTCTATTCTACTTATTAATACTATGTTTTTGATTTCGTTCATTATGTCTGAGTAGTTTTATTGTTGGGATTAAGGGATTTTCGATGGGGATTTATATGTTTGATGAGGATTCCATGAGCTTTTGAGCCGAATCTTAGAACTTTTTTCTGAATTTGTTTTTACTGCATGAGAGTAGCGTCATGAACTACAATCTGATCCAGATGCTTGGTGACACGAAAGTGTTCATCCGGTGTCAGATCTAGTTTGGGAGAGCAAAACAAACATAGGAGTGGAAACCTACCTATGGGCGATTTGTGAATGCTGACGAGTCTTAAACATAATGCATCTCTTCTCTTCCAGGGCCAGAGTAGAAACCTACTGGTCAGGGTTGAGAGAGATAGTTGTCTATGATCACGACAGTGGCGTATTCATACGTCCGTGACTCCAGTTCGAAAAGTTTAAGCTAAGATCTTATCAATTTTACTCTCTAGCAATGTTTTGAATCGTTTGTACCCCTGAGAAAACTTCCTTGAACCCCAACGCCTTCTTTCCTATAGATTCACACCGTTTTTATTTCAGCTTTAGTTCAATATTCTCCTTCCTTTTTAGTTAATTTTCATTTAAGCAATTAGAATATCCGTTTTTCTCGTTTTTATTCATTTTCGTTAAGTTTAGTTATTAGGCCATTTAATTCCCGTAGTTTCTTTTTAGATTTCGTTTTTACATTTTAAACACACCACCAAAACCCCACAAAACCGTTTGGTTCTAGACTTCCTTACTTTATATTTCTTTCAAAGGCTTTTGCAGGAAAAGATCCTCCTTCCATGTGGATTCGATCTCTAAGTACTACAATCGATCAGCTGTGCACTTGCGGCTATTGATTTCATTTAGGGTAAAACTTGACAACCCTCACACACCACCACATCAAGTTTTTGGCGCTATTGCCAGGGAGCGGCGCGCGTTTACTTTTTCCGCAAAACCCCAAGAAAGGTTGGTAAATCGACTCTAGAACCCCCTTTTCTGCAATTTTCCATTTTTCGGTTATTTTGTTTCCATATCAGAAGATATGGATCCTATAAATCGAAATATACACTATGAGGAAGGTTTCTATAACACTCCTCAAGCCACCAGACGCAGAGAAGAACACCAAACCCGAAATCTTAGCTACATGGATCGATACAGCCAGCCAAACCACCCTTACCACCGGCGCAGAGAGACTGTTCGACGCCGGGAAGATCCTTATGGTCCTCCTCCAACCTACTTCGAGCCACATGCCTATAATCCTCCAATGCAGAACCCTAGTCAGCAAAAGGATAACTTGAGGATAAGCAGACGTTTGGGACGCCTCGAAGGGATGATAAACCAGTTCCTTGATCAGCAGATTCTCACCGAAAACACCCTGCTCAAGAAAATTGATTCAATCTCTGAAGAGTTCAACAAAAAATTCGATGATATGGCCAATCATGTTCGAGTTTTGGAAGAGCAAACCCACAAGGACTCACAAACACTAGCTGGGATGATCCACCAAGTCGCAACAGAGCAGACGAAACAAGGGTATGACATCATACAAAACTCTAGTGATATTGTCGAATCAAAACAGGAGATTAAAGAAGTCAGAGAATCCGCCTCCTGGTATAGAGAGAAGACAGACGAAGAGTTACAAGAGATCGAGCACAGGCTGAACAAACTCGAGCTCAAAGCACGAGAGATTGATGCAAGAATGGAGCAGAAGCCCAACATTGAGCAAATTGAGAGATTTTCTAAGAAATCTCCCAAAAATCCTGATGTAGATGCCCAACAACGCCTTGGTATGAGTTCAATTGATGCTAGTCTACCCAATAAAGAAGCTGGAGAGGTTCGTATCAAGTACAAGAAGGAAGAGACGGATTATGAGCAGTTTACATCTGGGGCTGCGGGTCCGAGCGTTCCGACCGCGGCCAAGACCCTGTTCCCCGCGGTCGCGACTCCTCTGACCGCGGGAGTTGGTCGCTCAGATGCACCTCCGGGTTTTGAGAGGAAAATAATACATTTTCTGTCCCAACTTCAGCCTCCAGCACCTAAAAAAGCAACTCAGGAAGAAGAAAACCAAGTTTCAGATGAAGAAACAGATTGGCAGGAATCATTACCTTGTATGATGGTAAAGGAATGTGTTGAAGATTCAGCTGACTCTTCAATCCAAGAAGACCAGACATGCAGCGAGATAAAGATGCCATACATCGATTCAATCATTGAATATGACGCTGCAGCTTTTTTTTGTGAATCATATTCTGCGTTTGAAACACAAGCCAACACCTACAGAGAAAGGCAAGTCCGAATTCTCCATCAGGTCAAGACTACATGTCAGTTTCTTATCTCTTGTTCTATCAGAGGAGAAATGTTTAAAAACGTGCTATGTGATTCTGGAGCTTGTCTTAACATGATGTCCAAGGCAATTGCTTTGAGACTTGGTATTAAACACATGCGCAGGACTAGAGCAAAGATTAGTCTAGCTGATGATTCCAATGCAACACCTCAAGGAATAGTTCATGAAATTCCTTTGAGAATAGGAGATTGCATAGTGCCTGTTGACTTCTACATTGTCGAAACAAGAGATGCAACATATCCAGTGATTCTCGGATGGTTTTTTCTAGCAACTTCCGGAGCTATAATGGATTGGCCAAACCGGAGGATTTCATTTGCTAATATCGACAAAGATGTCTTCACAGAAGCTGTCCCATACAACAGCAAAGCAGGAAAACGTTCTGCAACAGAAGAGTTTGAAGAAGAACTTTGGAGTGACGAAGAACCTGCTAGGCAAAGCAAGGAGATGTCGAAAAAGACTTGTCTCAGGACAAGGTCTTCTTCATTGGACTAAGCCACGTCCAACACCAAAAGTCGAGCTAAACGACTTAAAACAAAAGCGCTTTATGGGAGGCAACCCATTTAGGTATTGTTTTCTTTAGGATTTTTTTTTCTTCTTCTTTTGATCTTTTTCTTTTTCTTAGTTTCTGGTGTTTCTTATAAAACAAAAAAAGCCAAAAAAATCAAAAAAACCCGAAAAACCAAAAAGAAGGATGGTCCCTGACTGCTTGGCCCAGCAGGAACCAAGGAGAGGCAGGAAGAGGCCGCAAAATAAGCCCCCGCGGTCGCAGACGTTCTGACCGCGGGAAACGTATGATCGACCGCGGTTGCGTGATTCTGACCGCGGCCAAGCACCTGTTTGCCGCGGTCGCGTGGCTCCTGACCGCGGCAATTGGTCGTTGATATCAAACCCGACCCCAAACCACCCACTTCACCTCATTTCACCTCACCAATCCCCAGTCCACCTCATTCATCACCCTCCACCACCTTTATCACCTTCCCAAACCCCGTCGAATGAATCCGGTTCATCTCCACCAGCATCCCGGATCCAGGTAAGTTCTCTTTGTCCTTACCAATTCGATTATCTATGCATTTTTCTCATCCAATCTCGACTTGTTTCACACTGAGGACAGTGTGATTTAAGTCTGGGGGAGGATTTCATCCCTTTCTAACCACTTTTCTTTCATGAGTCTTGCATTATCTACACTTTTTGCATTTTCCTTAAAGTTTTTCAAAATCGGTTTTCAAAACAAAATACGTTTTAAAGGAAATGGTGAACATGAATCAATGATAGTTGACTGTGTGCTTTAGACTGTTCCTAGTGACTTGCTCATTCATGATTTAGGACTAGACTAGGCGGTAGCTAAGCACATTTGAAACGAAATACCCCAGAGGAATTTGAATGATTTTGATTTAGATGAAGGGATACACTAGCTCTGTTTTATTTGGACTTAATTTGGACTTAATTTTCTCATTGAAGCATTAGACCAGGGAAACAAATCATACATTCAGGACTCCTTTATCCTCTTACCACTCTCTGTTGATCCTGAATGGCTAGTTCATCTTTAGCTAGTTCCCCACCTTAACCAATCCTCTTTCAAACCACATGCACTCTTGTTTCCTATTGTCTTATATGCAGATAAGTGCAAAAACGTTGGAGAGAAAGAGGAACGACGCAGTTTTCAGTCACCAAGGACAGAGACCTGCGATTTGCCGGAAAAGTTCCCGGAATGATTCAACACAAGAGGAAGCTCAGTTTGCCTTACAAAAATCTCAAATTTTGGTACAATCTCGTCCTCTAGTCTCTCTCTTTTTAAAAGGCATTTCCTTTCAAAAAAAAAAAAAAAAAAAAAAAAAAAAATCCGAAAATAATAAAAGAAAGGAAATAAAAGCCTTAGAGAGTTTAGAGAGGTCGAATTTTAAGTCCCAAGGCAACTGGAGTTTGATGGAGTTTTTGAAGATTGTTTTCTGATTCCCGGAAAGAATCTAAGTCTGGGGGAACAGCTGTTTACAACAAAGAAGGAAGGATTATGCAACAACATTTGGCAAGAAGAAGTAACTGAAAACTGTGGTCATCAACAGGTCCTTATCTCTCTTGCGGTTTTGCATATTATCTTGCATCCTCCAGATCTTCAGGTAACCCGAAACACTTTAACTCCACCACTTAAATAGCCCTTTAATGCCAAACGCCGTCTACCCTGGATAATGTCTTTAATAAGAACTCACTATTGAACTTAATGAATGTAGAGAGCTAGTTGACTGAAATCAAGATTTATATTGTTTAAGTTTTGCATGACGGAAAAAGTGGACTAGTATCTCTTGTGCTTTGGTGAGAATTTTCTAGACTAAGTTGTGGATTGATGCACTATCTTTAGTCCTAGTTTAGAGTTCATGTCTATGAGATTTGTGCATTTCCTATTTTTGTTTTCACTTAACCAGTTTAGGCTTTTGTTTTGTTTGAGGACAAACAAAGGTTTAAGTCTGGGGGAGTTGATAACACCGTATTTTGACCACTTTTATGGATAGTATTTGTAGTTCCAAGACTCTTTTCAGGTAACTTTGGGAAAAGCTTAACAAAATGGATAGAAAACCAGATTTCAGCTCAGAGTCAAACCGTCAGAAGTTCACCCCTGATTGAAGGCCTTCTCACCGTCTGATCCAGCTCAAATTTGGAGACCTTAAAGATGGAAGTATCAGCTTTCCAGCACACTTTACAGCTTGGCAATCCAACGGTTCAATCAAAAGATACGCGAAGAGCAAGATGTCCCATAAACCAGCCGGCAAGCAATTCCACCCGCAGCTAGCAGGCCATTTCCCGCGGTCAGAAGCATCCCGACCGCAACCAGCCATCCCTTTCCCGCGGTCACAGCCATCCCGACCGCGACCAGCCAACTCCGAGCCCGAAGGCCCATTTCTGAAGCCCACAATGATTCCTTCATTTGGAGAAACCCTAAATGACGTCCAGAGATGTCTTGAGCACTATAAATACATGTTTTAGGAACCCTAAAAGAGAGAACCGAATTATTACTTCATACTTTTATTGTTTTTGCTTTAGCTTTTAGGGAGAGAGAGATTTGTCTCTTGAATCCTTGTTCTTTCTTTTTCAATTTCGGTTTCTATTCTACTTTTTAATACTATGTTTTTGATTTCGTTCATCATGTCTGAGTAGTTTTATTGTTAGGATTAAGGGATTTTCGATGGGGATTTATATGTTTGATGAGGATTCCATGAGCTTTTAAGCCGAATCTTAGAACTTTTTCTTCTGAATTCGTTTTTACTGCATGACAGTAGTGTCATGAACTACAATCTGATCCAGATGTTTGGTGACACGAAAGTGTTCATCCGGTGTCAGATCTAGTTTGGGAGAGCAAAACAAACATAGGAGTGGAAACCTACCTATGGGCGATTTGTGAATGCTGACGAGTCTTAAACAAATGCATCTCTTCTCTTCCAGGGCCAGAGTGGAAACCTACTGGTCAGGGTTGAGAGAGATAGTTGTCTATGATCACAACAGTGGCGTATTCATACGTCCGTGACTCCAGTTCGAAAAGTTTAAGCTAAGATCTTATCAATTTTACTCTCTAGCAATGTTTTGAATCGTTTGTACCCCTGAGAAAACTTCCTTGAACCCCAACGCCTTCTTTCCTATAGATTCACACCGTTTTTATTTCAGCTTTAGTTCAATATTCTCCTTCCTTTTTAGTTAATTTTCATTTAAGCAATTAGAATATCCGTTTTTCTCGTTTTTATTCATTTTCGTTAAGTTTAGTTATTAGGCCATTTAATTCCCGTAGTTTCTTTTTATATTTCGTTTTTACATTTTAAACACACCACCAAAACCTCCACAAAACCGTTTGGTTCTAGACTTCCTTACTTTATATTTCTTTCAAAGGCTTTTGCAGGAAAAGATCCTCCTTCCCTGTGGATTCGATCCCTAAGTACTCAAATCGATCAGTTGTGCACTTACGGCTATTGATTTCATTTAGGGTAAAACTTGACAACCCTCACACACCACCACATCAAAGACCCATGTGACTTTTTCAGCACAAACGAAGGCTAAGATCAATTCTTTCAGACCAACGACCACTTGGAAAACATTCTCAGCTCATCCAGAGAGCACCTCAAAGTGGAATCGGTTCAATCGGAGTTCAGATGAAAGAGTTATTGATTTTACAATTCAGATGAACTCGAGCTCAGTCGATTTGGACCTGCACGCAATCAAAGGAGGATTCCGACCTAGCCAGAATAAATCAACATGTTCTGGATTCTTGATCCATCCCAAAACCACGTCGAATTGGATTCACATCAAAACTGGTTCAGAATTGGGAGATATGGATTTTACAAACCAGTAGATCTGCTTCAGATCCAATTATGCGTCCGTGCCAAAGATCAAGTCACACAGCTCAACTCAGAAGAGATCTCGACATGAAACCACTTGGAGAAGCTTGATAGATCTCTTGTGGTTCTAACAAGCCCAAGAACAGGAGAAATGGCCAACAGATCACGAAAATACATTCAATTTTCCTAAATTGATCGACATGAAGAGTTTCAAACCCAAAACAAATGATTTAATTTATGGCCTAAGAGAAATAACGAGAAATTGAAGATCTAGAAGCATTTATCTTTTTCTACATGTATTGGCTGTCTTTAATTCTCATTTTCCTAGGTTGTATGCATATAGAGTAGCTTTTATTTTTTTAGCTTTCTCTTCAAGTTTTTATTTTCTATTTAAACTCATGTAAAAGAATAAATTTTAATCAATATTTTTGGAATCCTTTAAGAGTGATTCTCATTCTTGTTTTCATCGTGGTATGTAATATTCATTGTTCAGATTATGGTGTTTAATATCCATGGTTACAACTAATTCGTCTTGGTGTGTTATATCCAAAGGATCACCTGGTAAATCAGGAATCTTCTGTAGCTTCTGTGTAACTATTTGCTCTACATCCTTGTTCATTAAGACTTCACAGTTTTTTTGAGACAAACTTATTCTTTTCACCAATTTCTGAGTGCTGATTTTTGGGAATATCTCATCAATATTGCAACAATGAAACTTGCGAGTGTCCTGCTTAAGAGTTGCAAAAAGTGGATACAAACAAAGTCGATATAAATACTATAGATCTTGGGCCATGTCGCACAAGCCATTTGCGAGAAAATATGTGGTCGAGACTTATGACGAGGGGCGAGATGCATAGAACTGATAGAAAGAAAATGTTTGTGTCCGAGCAATGTGTATATACAGATACGATATAATTTTTTTTTTTTTGAAATAAATACGTTATAAATTTTAAGAAGTTCAATCATGTAATTTAAAATACGGCAAGTGAAAAAAAAAAAAAAATCATATGCATTTGAATAAACATATGATTTCTTCAAAAAAAATTGGTTAATCTTTTTGTTATCTACGACTCGTACACTCATAAGTCCAACTTTTCTACGAGATATGACATATAGGCTGGCACTAGTACAAACAAAAATACTACAAATCTCCTTCACTTCAAATTTTTATATGTTATCTGTATATAATTTCATAGTCGTACATATTATTATAGTTTTTAAAAAAAAAAAAATTCATTCTTTATTCCTCAAACCTTAGAAGGCATCCTTTAGAAGGTACAAGATAAGGCGCAGACCGGAATAAAGAAAATTACAAGCTGAAAGGAAATATGCAGAGAATAAACAAGACATGAAACTCGCAGGAAACAGAAAATAAGACATATTATTATAGTTATTCCATACTTCTGTTTGTCTTACAATAAAGCAATTGATAGATTAGATGCTAGTTTTTTCTTTGTAACAAATATTAATTAGATGCTAGTTTATCGTCCAAGACCCTTTTTTATCGGAGTTTCTTGGTTGTAAACAGTCGGAAAAATGGTGCGCTAAAAATAATAATAAAAAAAGGTGTGTCGTCTATGCAATGAGTTCGTTTTTTGGATTTGAGCCTTGGACTTTGTGTTTTAAAATTTAAGAGTTAAATCAAATTGATTAAATGATATGATCTTAATGTCAAGATAATTTTTCTTGGTCTAGTATGCATACACTTTACAAAAGACCAACACATTACAAAATAACATGCTATTTTAGACGGCCAAATCCTTTGGAAAAAAATTATTATTGAGGAATAACTTTTCTGATGTATTTCTGATACATTTTAAACGGAAAAAAATCAATAAAGAATCCATCAAAAACTTTTAAGATAATTGTAAGAAAAATATATTTTTATTATATTAAACGTTTTTGATATAAATGATTCTTCAGTTTGCGTTTTCAGCCGCATGCTTATGAGTTATTAGCTTCTATATTGATGAACTTTTGATTTTCAGCTTATGACTAATCATGAATGACGATATACTATGTATCATCCAAATTTTTCAAGATTACTTAAAAAAAAAAAAAAAAAAAAAGAGAAAAAAACGATAAATGATCAACTCATAACATAGGCGCCAAATGTTTGAAAACAAGCAAATAAATCAGTAAATGTTTGAATAACAAACAAAAGATCAACTCATAACATATGAGGCTCGAATCGATTGGAACAAATTGTCTCTAT
Source organism: Eutrema salsugineum (assembly GCF_000478725.1). Taxonomy (NCBI): domain Eukaryota; kingdom Viridiplantae; phylum Streptophyta; class Magnoliopsida; order Brassicales; family Brassicaceae; genus Eutrema; species Eutrema salsugineum. Next base: position 8,357,879 of record NW_006256342.1, read on the forward strand.
CTCTTTGACAACAACAACAGTAAATCCAAACATTCCACAGGAGAATCCTCAAAACAATCCTCCAAACCACCAGGTAACAGTGCCTTGTTTTGGGATATTATAGAAGCAAATGCGAATTGTTCCTTATCTCAAGCTCAACACTATTAGTTGCCATGTTGACCGCAGAGACTACTCTAATTCCTGTTAGGTGTAAACCGAATGAAAAGAATGCAAACCAAGTTGCTGAGAGAATGGTTTCGGATGTAAACGCAAGAGCCACTAATCAAGAACAACAACACAACTTAACACAAGATTTTTCTTTTAACTTCAACTTTATTGCTAGTAAATCGGTTAACACACCTTACAAGATGTAACACGATTTGGTACAGACTCAAGACACACCTTGATCTGTCTCCCTAGCTCTCTCTGTTCTTCGATCGATACTTGATCTCAGAACTCCCCTAGAAAACCCCTTAACCCTTGATGCAGACTCTCACTTCTAAATCTCTCACCCTTATGCTAAGTGCTCTCTAGTAGTTGTGTTAAGCTTCTACAAGGCTTCAACACGTCTACTTATACCTAGTAGACTCAGCGGCTCTACATGCCAAAAACCCTACACCACAGCTTCCATTTTTGTCGCTTGATGTATATTTCCTATTTCCTTAAACTTTTGCTTGTTTAAGAAAATCTTCCATTCTTCCTGATCCGCTCCGTTATTCCCATCCAGCTTTGCTTTTTCTTCAAGACTTCCATTTCTTCTAGTCCAGCTCAGCTGCTCATCTGACTCCTCGTTCCGAGAGCTTCACTTGTCACGTACTCCATGCTTGTGGCAGTTCATTCTTCACTCCATCTGGTACAGCAACTGCGTCAAGCACAGCTACATCTTCAATCTCCCCCTTTTTAGCTTCGTGTGACTCACAAGCACCTGTTTCAAAACATACCACGCAAACCGCCACAAACCAACAAAGTACCAAGACAAGACAGAACGCATTCCATAAATAAAAACGTCAGAGTCACATAGTCTTTAAACAAAAACCAACAGAAGTCTTTAGAGCAAAACACACACGCTCCCACACACTTAGCCTACTTCTTAAACAAGAACCTAGACTATTACACAAGCTCCCCCACAAATTAAGCACCCGCATCATCTCCTGCCTCATCTCTTGGAATTTCTTCCCACCTGTTTTCTCTCCCTGCTTGTGAGCACCGAAGGTAAAAACAAAGATCAATATCCAAAAGAAATCACAAGAAAGAGTCAGAAAACTTACTTGCAAACGAGTCAATCACCATGTTGACTATCCCGTGAAGATGGTTCAGCACGCGACTCACATCTCGCAGGGCCATAGTGACTTCATTCGCACTAGCTGGTGCCAACGGAACACGAATTACCCCGAGAGGAGCACTCTGAGTTCGACCCGGCGCAGAATCGGATGGCCTGAAAGGATGCATCAGGAGGTGGCCCACGGAAAAGACCGAAGTGGTACACCCGGTGATGATGCAGGTTGTTGCTGAGGCGACTTTGGGTGTCGGAGTTGGGGATTTCGATGCATCAGCCTTTCGCTTCCCTTTTCTTTTATCTTTCTTTGCAGCTGCAGCGTCTTTCTTAACAAATTCCTCACCACTGCGGGAGTCCTTCTTGTAACGGACAGGCACAATGTGTGTCTCTCTTTGACCGATCTGAGGTTCGTGTTGAAGATTGAGAATCTTCTGTATCAGGCACGGAAACAGCAACCAGCGAGTGTCCTTCTTGATGATTTTGCTCATTAGGAGAATCTGTCTGAAAGCCAGCCTTCCAAAGTCCACCCTCACACCATGACTCAGCTTGTACAACAACCGAGCACGCTCCTCAGAAATGTGATGCTTGTTGGTTGAGGGAATCCAGTTGTATGCTGCAATGACAATCAACGCTGCAAAGACCGGTGGAAGATTCCTCGTGCTCAACCCACTCCAACCACTTCCTCCCTTCGACAAGTGCTTGGCAACTTCAGACAGGGAAACTGCATCAGCAACTGATTCTTTGTGAACCTCTGCCTCACTAAGTGGAGTCAGATTGAGAACCCGATTGATCCAAGCAGCAGAAAAACTATACTCAAAACCCCTCAGCTTAACACGAATCTCCTGATCCAGATCAGAAGATAGCTCACCAGGAAGCCCAACATAGAATTCCTGAATCACTTGTGAAACATACGGAGTGAGTCCCACAACCGTCGACTCTAACCCGCTGTCTCTAATGATCTTAATGTACCCCTATTCATCGGCTTCGCCTACATCAACAGTCCTTTCACACCAAAGTTTCCGTGTAGCAAAGTGGACATACCTCGCTTGATCAGGAGATGCCTGTGCTTTCCGAGACCGAGTCTTTTTGGTCCGATGTGGTGGTACTGACTCTGTAACTGGCTCCGGTTCTGCTTCTGGAGCAGGATACGGTTCATGTCTGGGTTTCTTGGATGGAGCTGGAAGTCTCAAAGCGCGCAGCGTCTTTCTTTTGCGTTCTGCTTTTGCCGCTTGCGCGCTCACGGAGATCGAGGTAGGGGATGCTTCAGCAGCAGAGGCTGTTCCCTCGTCTTGAGTCGTTCCGACCAGAATCGGAGCATCTGTTGGATTCGGCACTTCCTGTGGGACAGAGTGAGTTACTTCAGGCGAATGTTTGCTCTCAGCACCATCAGCTTCGCCTTCGTCACTGTCAATCTTCTGAGTAGCCTCTGAGACATCCTTGTTTTCTCCGCCACCTGCCTGCTTCGTAGAATTCGCCGACGAACCACTCTGAGCATCGCCATCATCTGCTGTGGCAAAAGAACCAGCACTATCCGCCGTATCAGCATCTGCTACGAGAGTCTGGTCAGGAACTCCTTCAGTGGATTTCGAGCCATCACCACTGTGCTCATCGATGAGATGAGGCCTCTGAGCATCACCATCTGCATGCGTCATCTTAGCTTTGAATCGGTTACCAATTAACCCCCTTCGAGTTCCTCTCACCATTGATGTCTTTCTCAGTGAGTCGCCTTTTTGAATGACGAAGATCTAGGGTTTAAAGCAGAGAGTGGTGCGGATTTCTCGGATGCCCACTCCTTGGACTTAACTCCCCCACTTTCCATTTTCACACATCTTTTCAACTTCCAGTGGTTTCAATGGGCTTTTTCCTTTACAGCAAGCCCATTCCGCAAATGTTTCCACACACAATTAGGACTTTGAGAATCCCGGCCCACTTTCCTGTTTCACACATGACAACAATACTGGGATACACACTGAATCAAATATGCATGCATTAAACCATCAATATTCACGGGCACTTTCATACATAAACCGATGATGAAGAACAAATAGTGATACTTGAACTATCACCTATGCACTGGCTTTTAAAAAAAATATTTGCACAATATTTACCAGGTTCTTTGAAGTGCAGTAGAACGAAACACAGCCTCTGACTCACGAGACACCTTTAGCTTGTTCTGATTCATGGAGTCTGGTCATCCCGAAACACGGGCTAGCTTTCACACTCAACTGCCTTTATCGACCCCTTTCACCAGTTTTCAACCTTTATCCACGAGAGAGAGAAGCTTTTAGAACCAAGGAGGAGTGTACTTTTGAGGAGGCAAATGAATTCCTTTTTTTTTTTTTTTTTTTTGCAATGAGCCTCCCCCCTTTTTTTTTTTTATTTCTCCCCCCTTTTTTCGGTTCAAGTGCAATGAGCTAGTTTCATCACTTGACTTCTCCGAAACTAGCTCAGCTTCCCTTCTACTACAATGAAACCTGTACTGGTGTCCAGGTGCGGTGGAAGTTGAGGCAGCTCTTTTCCACTCGCATCAGAACTCCAGACTGAATCCAAACCTCGAGTGTCCCCTTGAGTCAGTTTCTGTATCAGTCCTGCACACTTCGCACACATTCACATACCACAAACCCCGATCGAGTTTCTTAAGGTGACAAAACGATTAAAATCCAGAGGTTTTGTGAATAAATCAGCTAGTTGCAAATCAGTGACAATGTGTTCGATCACTACCTGTTTCTCCTCCACTAGCTCACGAATGAAGTGGTGCCTTATATCGATGCTTGGTTCTAGAATGCTGCACCGGATTCTTCGAAATACTGATAGCACTTTTGTTGTCACAGTGAACCAGTAGTGGTCCAGAATCCATCCTATAGTCTGCGGACATCTGCTTCATCCACATCAGCTGACTGCAGCAGCTCCCCATAGCTATGTATTCTGCCTCTGCAGTAGACAGTGAGACAGAGTTCTATTTCTTACTCAACCATGAGATTAGATTTTTCCCAAGAAAGAAACAACCTCCACTAGTGCTTTTCCGATCATCTGCACTTCCTTCCCAGTCTGCGTCACAGTATCCCACCAAGTGCTTGTTTGATCCTTTAGAGTACCAGATCCCCAATTCGACCGTCCCTTTGACATATTTGATGATTCTCTTAACTGCTTCAAGATGTGACTGCTTGGGTTTCGCCTGATATCTAGCACAAATGCCCACACTTAAGGACAAGTCTGGTCTACTTGCTGTGAGGTACAACAAGCTTCCAATCATCCCTCGATACACCGTGGGGTCAACATCTGTTCCATCTTCATCCCGAGTGAGCTTGGTCGTAGTGCTCATTGGGGTGTTAGCTTCCTTACACTGATCAAGCTTGAATCGTGTAAGTAAGTTCTTCGCATATGTGCTTTGAGAGATAAACACCCCATCATCAGACTGAGTTATTTGCAGACCCAGAAAGTACCTCAGTTCACCTACCATGCTCATTCAAATTCTTGAGTCATGCTGTGACAAATCGATCCACAGTGACTGAGCAGTTCCTTCGAAAATAATGTCATCCACGTAGATTTGCACAATCATGATCTGCTTGTTTTGCTCATAGATGAACAGGGTCTTGTCAACGCTTCCCCTAACATACCCTTGTTTCACGAGGAATCCAGTGAGTCTCTCATACCACGCTCGTGAAGCCTGCTTCAAGCCATACAGCGCCTTCTTCAACTTATACACGTGCTGTGGATATTGAGCATCTTCGAACCCCTTTGGCTGTTCCACATACACCTTTTCTTGAAGCACTCCATTGAGGAACGCACTTTTGACATCCATCTGATATACCCTAAAGTTTAGGATACAAGCCATCCCCAAGAATAGTCTGATCGACTCAAGTCTTGCCACAGGGGCAAAAGTCTCTTCGAAATCGACTCCCTCGACTTGTGAAAACCCTTGGGCAACCAGTCTTGCTTTGTTACGCACCACCACTCCGTTCTCATCGATCTTGTTTTTAAAGATCCACTTTGTTCCCACCACATTGCCTTCAAGAGGTCTTGGAACCAGCTCCCACACGTCGTTTCGCATGAACTGCTCTAGTTCTTGTTCCATGGCTATGATCCAGAATTCATCACCAACTGCTTAGATTTAGGTTCAATCACAGAGACAAAGCATGCAAACAGGACCATCTCTGAGAATTTTCCAACCATCTTCTTGAAGTCCAACTAAACTCCCCGAGTCCTTCTTCCTTCATTCACATCACCAATGAGATCTGAAGGTGAGTGATTTCGGTGAACTTGCTGAACCTCAGATGGTGGAATCACAGCTGCTTGATCACCTTCCTCAGCGTGAGCTGCTGACCGATCTTCTTCCTCTTTGTCTGAGTCACTGCCTGTAACAGTTCCTTCCCACTTAGTGCAAGCATAGTCATCAAACACCACATTCACCGACTCGATCAAAACTTTTGACCTGATGTTGAATACCCTGAATGCAGTGCTATTTCCCGAGTATCCCAGAAATATTCCTTCATCGCTTCTTGAGTCAAACTTTCCGAGATAGTCTTTGTCGTTAAGGATATAACACCTGCAACCAAAGACATGAAAGTAACTCAAGTTAGGAGTTTTTCCTTTCCACATTTCATAAGGTGTCTTACTAGTTTCCGTTCTGACGTAGACTCAGTTTATGATGTAGCAAGCTGTGTTGACTGCTTCAGCCCAGAACTTCTTCGACACTTTTTTCCCATGTATCAATGCTCGTGCCATCTCTTGAAGTGTTCTGTTCTTTCTCTCTACAACCCCATTCTGTTGTGGGGTCTTGGGCGCTGAGAACTGATGAGCAATGCCGTGGCTTTCACAGAAAAGTTTCATGGATTCATTCTGAAACTCACCACCATGATCACTCCGAATGTTTCTTATGCCACCACGCTGATTCAGGAGTTACAGTGCCAATATTCTGAAGCTTTCAGCTGTCTTAGTCTTTTCACGAAGAAATCTGACCCAGGTGTACTGAGAAAAATCATCCACAAGGACGAACACATAGCGTTTGCCTCCCAAACTCTCGGTTTGAACTGGTCCCATTAGATCCATGTGAACCAGATTAAGAACTGCTTTTGACTGTACATCAGGAACCCTCTTGTGTTGAATTTTGACTTGCTTGCCTTGAGTGCACGGTCCACAGACCGATTTATCAACTCCCTTGACTCTAGGCACCCCTCTGACGATTTCCTTGTCAACCAGATTGGCAAGACTCCTGACGTTCATGTGACCCAATCGTTGATGCCACAAATGTAGATCATCGCATGCCGTGAAGCACTTTTCTTCTTTACAAGAGGAATTCCACATGTAACAGTTGTTTCCAGATCTAATTCCTTGCAGAATGACCTTTCCGACGTCATCCACAGCTCTGCAGTCTCTTTTGGTGAACACAACTGTCAGTCCCTCATCACACAGTTGGCTTATGCTGATCAGATTTGCTTGCAATCCATGCACCAGATAAACATTTGCTAGTTGAGGTTGACCGATTTCCCTTGTCCTGCCCTTTCCTTGGATTGCACCAATGCTTCCATCACCAAACGTGACCTTGCCTCCTCTGATCTTTTTCAGACTCTGTAGGAACCCTTTGGTACCAGTCATGTGTCGTGAGCAGCCACTATCGAAGTACCATGTGGCAGATTGATCATCATCCTCTGTTACAAGAGCCATGTTGCACTTAAACCCCAATCCTGGGTTCGTGCTCTGCGTAGGCACTCCCCTCTGAGATTGTCTTGGAGTTGCCTGTCTTAGATCACCTTTCCTGGCCCAAATCTGGTTTCTGAACCCATTCCAGGTAAATCTCCCGAGTTCCTTCAGCTTCCTCACTTGCTTCCAGAACCTGTAGCACTACAAGAAAACAATCGCTTTCCAACGGTCCATTACGACGGTTTTCAAATCGTCGCAAGAGTACAACGATTTTACGACGATCTAACGTCTAATTTTAAAACCATCGTATATAAAAATCGTCGTAAACTCGACGTACAATTTACGACGAATTACGACGATTATACATCGATAACGAGAGATTTGCTAGTAAATGTAAAATCGTCGTAAATTCGTCGCAAAATTACGACGACTACATTTCGATGTACATGTTACGACGATTGTACGTCGAAAAAGGAGTTAGGTGAAAAACATTTAAAACATGTTTACCTAACAATTGTAGATAAAAAATTTTATCGCAAAATCGTCGTAAACTCGTCGTAATATTATTGTTGAATGTAAAACCGTCGTAAAAAGTCGTCGTAAAAGCGTTGTAAAGCCCAAAATTTTCCTATAAATAGATCTTCATTCCTTCATTCAATCACAACACATCATCATTTAAACATAAGAGCATCTTCATCTTGGAGACCCATTGTAGGTCTCTTAAATTTTAGTATAGTGTTGTAAATCCTTATATATTGGGTTGTCCATTGCTGAAAACCCGAATTAAGAGTTATATTACTTTGAATCAAAGAAGTAATAATATTATAAGGTTAATTTACTCATTCACGTGGCTAGACGTGACACAAGAGACCACCTCCTTTATTGTCTAATCAATAAAAAGAGATAGTATTTTGAGTTTATTTTCAAGATGTCTATATACAAGTTAAGAAGTTGGATGTATATGCGTAAAGATTCAGATGGGGCGTTGACAGAAGAGTTCAAGAACGGGTTAGAAATATTTATGTATCAGGCTACAAATATGGAGAGAACGAAAGATAGTGGGAAGATGTTTTGTCCTTGTTTGAAATGCAAGAATACGAGGTATACACTAACCAAAACCGTGTGGACGCATTTATTAAATAGAGGGTTTATGCCGCAATATTTTGTTTGGTATCTACATGGAGAAGGATATGGCAGTAATACTCATGGGAATGCTCGTAGTAGTAGTAATTATCAAAGTCATGTTGATATTGATGAATCGAATTATGGTCATCAGCCTAATCAGTATCAATATGACCAAAGTGTAGATCATGATAGGATGCACGAAATGGTGACTGATGCATTTCATGAAACGCATACGGGTAATGCTATTGAGGAACCTAACGTAGATGCCAAACGATTTTATGATTTGTTAGACAATGCTAATCAGCCAATCTACGAAGGATGTAGAGAAGGCTTGTCTAAATTATCGTTGGCAGCTAGGATGATGTCAATTAAAACAGATCATAACCTGGCTGAGGTTTGCATGGATGATTGGGCTGATCTTCTGAAGGAGTATCTACCGGAGGATAACTTGGCAGCGGGAACATACTACGAAATTCAGAAGTTGATTTTTAGTCTTGGTCTATCTTCTGAGATGATAGATGTATGTGTTTACAATTGTATGATTTTCTGGAAAGACAATGATCAGCTGGAGGAATGTCGATTTTGCCATAAACCAAGATACAGGCCTCAAACTGGTGGGCGTAAAAGGATATCGTACCAACGTATGTGGTATCTCCCTATAACTGATAGGTTAAAACGGCTTTATCAATCTGAAAGGACAGCTGCATCAATGAGATGGCATGCGGAACATACACAAGTAGATGGAGAAGTTGTTCATCCATCAGATGCAAAGGCATGGAAACACTTCAATATGGTATACCCAGATTTTGCTAAGTTCAAACGGAATGTCTATCTTGGTCTGTGCACTGATGGTTTTAGTCCATTTGGTATGTCTGGTAGACAATATTCATTATGGCCAGTAATCCTAACTCCTTATAACCTTCCTCCAGATTTGTGCATGCAAAGGGAATTTCTTTTCCTCAGTATTTTGGTTCCAGGTCCAAATCATCCGAAGCGAGCTCTCGATGTATTTCTTCAGCCACTCATACATGAGTTGAATCAGTTATGGTATACTGGCGTTCGTACATATGACTATTCTACGAGGAAAAATTTTACTATGCGGGCTGTACTTATGTGGACAATAAGCGATTTCCCCGCTTACGGTATGCTATCAGGATGGACTACACATGGGAGGCTATCTTGTCCTTATTGTCTTCATCAAACTGATGCGTTTCAGCTAAAACATGGTAGAAAAACTTGTTGGTTTGATTTTCACCGGAGGTTTTTACCGGATAACCATCCATATCGGAGGAACAAGAGGTTATTTTTGAAGAACAAAAGTGTACGTGTCCCTCCACCCGTTAATTTAACAGGAGCTGATATACAGGCGCAAATAGATCATTGGAGGGCAGAAGAAACAGTAACTCGTGGGGGAAACTGGCACACTTCTGCAAATATGCCTGAAGGTTATGGAGTTCATCATAATTGGCACAAGAAAAGTATCTTCTGGCAACTACCTTATTGGAAAGATCATCTGCTCAGACACAATCTTGATGTCATGCACATTGAAAAAAACTTTTTTGATAACATCATGCATACAGTTATGAACGTAGCGGGAAGAACAAAAGACAATGGTAAATCAAGATTGGACTTGCCTGATTTATGCAACAGAAGTGAGTTGCATCTACTGAGAAACGGGAAAACACCAGTTCCTGAATTTCGGTTGAGTGCAGATCAAAAGTCAGCATTGTTCAGATGGGTTTTTTCTGACGTTAATTTTCCTGATGGGTATGTCTCTAATCTTTCCAAATCTGTTGAAAAGGGGGTAAAGTTTGCTGGGATGAAAAGCCATGACTGCCATGTCTTTACGCAACGATTATTTCCATTTGCATTTGCTGAACTCTTGCCCAAAAACGTCCATGAAGCTATTGGAGGCATTGGTGCTTTTTTCGGGATCTTAGTACACGAACATTATCAGTTGATGTAATATCACAACTAGCATTGAATATTCCAATCTTGTTGTGCAATTTGGAAAAGATCTTCCCACCATCATTTTTTGATGTTATGGAACATCTT
>NW_006256342.1:8369441-8389660 GCF_000478725.1 Eutrema salsugineum
TTTATATCTTATTGGTTGTAAGGTATTTCACAATTGTGTTTTGATTGGTTATCTTATTTTATATGAAATGCTATCAATCTGATCAAAATCAAAAATTTGAAAAAAAACATACATATTTACAAGTTCATGCATGTTTTCGTAAATGTTAAGTGAAAGGTTATATATTAGATTACGGAATTTCATTTTTTTACTATCTCATGTCATAAATCCATCATACATGCAAAGTTGTAAACCTTTTATTATATGTTAGGATACAATAACCTTTGCATTGTTCTTTATGCAATATCCCATTTATAAGATTTAGGGTTTACTCACTTTTTTAAAAAAACATCGTAAAACCGTCGTAATATAATCGTAAATTTACGACGGTTTTACGACGACTAAACCCAAAACCGTCGTAACGTTTGCACCGGATATGCTCTTGATCCGAGGTACGAGGTTATAAATGTTTAGACATTACGACGGTTTTACGACGATTTAACCCTAAACCGTCGTAAAATCGTCGTAACGGTCAAATGCTCCCATCACGACACGTGTCATGTCATGCAGTGGACCGACTGTTCTACAACCAAATCGTCGTAAAACCGTCGTAAAGTTACGACGATTTTACGACGATCACAAAATCTATATAAGGGACGCGAGATTTCCCCCTTTCGTCGCTCATTCCTCTCTTCTCCCCTCTCTCTCTACAATACTTTCTCTCTCTAATCCCTAAACCACTCCCTCTCTCCCTACTCTCACAGCCAAAAGTTGTAAGTTTTTTTTTAAATTAATTTCATTACATATTATTTTAGATTTAGGTTCGGAATTTAGATTTAGGTTCGGAATTTAGATTTAGGTTTAGGTTCGGAATTTAGATTTAGGTTTCAGAATTTAGATAGACCCGGATTTTGTAAATTTTAATAAATATTTGAAAAATTAGTAACAAATTTTTTAAAATTTTGTAGATTCTGTCTCGATGGCTCCTCAGGCTAAGAGATTTCACTACCGACAGCTCGTCGATTCTGACGGTACGGCCCCGTCTACCTCGGCGACCGGATCAGCCATCCCGGAGTCCTCGGGAACACAACGGACGGTTTCCCAACCGGTCGTTGTTCCGCAGCCGGCACCGCCTCCACCACCACCAGCCGAACCAGCGGCTCCCGCACAGGCCAAGCCTGAGGCTGATCCGATCCCGCCTGTACCGTATGCCTAGTTTACGGTACAGGATCTTCTGGCACAACCCGGTCGTGGGACCATGAACAAACTCGACCCGGATCGAGCCCCCGGCACCTATTGGTACGTAATTTTTTTCCTACAATATTTTTACATTAATAAATATTTATTCTTATATATTTGATATTAATCTACTTTTTTCTTTCCATTTGACTAGGTTTACGACCGACAATGCAGTCGGTCGTAACGTTGCGGATATCATCAAGGGGTTTTTCGTACAACCCCATACCAGCTGGTAGAAGCTGGATCAGGCCACACTTGACACTTGGTTCAAGTGTTTTGCGGTAAGTAATTTACCATTTCGTTTAATTTTAATTTTAAATTTTAACTTTTTAAAATAATTACTAACTTCTTTTTTTTTTCCTAGCAAAACTGGCATTGGGAAACATCCGCACACGGACGTGTGGAGACGACCTTCAAGGAGAAGGTCAAATTCCGCGTCAACAACACCGTTTCCGACTGGAAACGGAAGTGGGAGGTTGACGGCGACAAGGCCAAGCCGGCGTCTATGTCCAATACCGTCTGGCGGGGCCTTGTCCAATACTGGTTGGATCCGCACAACCAGACTACGGCCGCCAAGTGTTCCGGATCTAGGTAAGTCGTAGTTAATTTCAATAATATTTACATTATTTTTTTTTTATAATAGATTCTAATCAAAATATTTTTCAGGAACGCTACTGACGATGCGGGAAATCGGAAGAACGTCCCGCACACTTCCGGCCAGATTCTTTTTGCCGGAAGACGGCATATGATGGTAAGTAAATTAAAATTATTAATTTTTTTGTTTTCAAATAATTAACTCTTATTTCTTGATACTAATTAATTTTTTTCATTTTGATTTTGTAGGTCGAAGATAACGGAGGAGAACTTCCTCCGATGACGAAGGTTTTCGCCGAGACGCATAAAAAGCATAACGGCGAATTCACGGATCCTCGGGCGGAGGAGATCTACAACGCCGCATGTGCGGCGATCGAGGAGCGACAGACGCAGCTGACTCAGCAGGCGCGTCAAACGTCTCCCAGAGCTAGCTCGGTCTAATCGACCCCGGCGCTGACGGTGGCGGAGATGGACCAGATATTCGAAAAGGTAATTTTAATTACTATATTTAATTAATGTAACTTTAGTTTTAAATTATATTTCTAACCATAATGTTTTTAAATATTTGTAGGTTGCGCCAAAGAAAAAGGGGCGGGTATTAGGGATGGGGTCCATCCGTGATACCCCGAGTCCCGGATCCGGTTATCCGCCAGAAGATCGATCAGATGCAGACCCGGTACGAGACGAGGATCGACCAGCTCTACGGTCTCTTCGAGATCATGGGAGCCGACAACCCGGTACTCATGGCGCAGTTGGACAAGCTGCGGGCTGATAGGGTTGTCGGATCGTCTGCCGCCGGGTCATCCACTAGGACGCAACCGCCGGTGCAGACGGACGAGAAGATGTTCCGATCTCTCGGGTTTGAGCCTCTTAGAGCCGGAGATCAGGCGCCGGCGGAAGCATCAAACTGAAGACCCGGCAAGGAACACGTCCAGGACGATGGGGAGGAGGCCGGTGACGGGATCGACGGGATCGATTTAGATTTAGATTTAGATCTGTAGAGTTTTTTTTTGTAAATTACAATTAATTTTAATTTCAAATTTTCATAAATTTTAAATTGTAAATTATTTTTTTATTTAAATTTTAATTCGAATTATTTTTTTTTTTTTTTTCAATTATATTAAACGTCGTATAATCGTCGTAATAGATTTATTAAAATCGTCGTACATTCGTCGTAAATATTACGACGAATTTACGACTACAATGTACGACGATAAATACGACGATTATACGTCCGAGAGTTACGACGATTTTACGACGCAATGAAGAAATACTTTACGATTGATTTACGACGGTCGTACATTTTACGACGATCTTACGTCGACAATTAACGACCACTTAACGACGGTCCAGGCGAAGACCAAGTCGACGCAATTCGATGTAAACTCGTCGTAAACTGTACGACGTATTTACGACGATTTTGTTTCTCTCGACGTTACGACGAAACAAAACCGTCGTATATTATACGACGATTTTACGACGATTTGTCTATTACGACGATGACTTTACGACGATTTCGAAATCGTCGGTAGTCTGTCGTAATGGCCCTATTACGACGAAATAACGACCATTTCGGCCGTTGTAAAATGATGTTTTTCGTGTAGTGTAGCAGTGATTTCTAATGTGCTCTGGTTTTCCACAGTAGAAGCATCCACTCAGTCTCATTGGTAAACCTTCGTTTCTTGAGGTTGACGCAGCGGTGTTGCTCTTAACTGTGGTATTTTGTGCCCTGTTGCCCATTTCTTGTGATCGAGTAGTACCTCCTGACACAAACTTTGTGGTACCTGTTTCAACCATGGTTCGAACATTGTAACCCAGTCCTCTACGAACGTCAGACCTCCTCCCATAGCTTAAGATCTGATCAAGTTGTTTAGTTCCAGCAAACATGTGAATCTTTTTGCGCTGCTCAATAAGCTCTCCCATCAGGTTGTTTGAAATACCTTTGTCCTGACTCAGATCGTGCTCCAGTTGTTCAGCCTTCTTTGCCAGGTTCAGTTTGTCTTTGATCAATGCAACACTTTCTTTACTCAGTTTCTGAGCTGCTTCCAGTTCTCTCTGCAACTCTTCCACCTTCTCTTCAAGTAGAAGATTCTCCTTCTTCAAGTCAGCGTTCTCTTTTCCAATCTTGATCAGAGTCTCACGAACCTCTTTGTAGCTTTAACTCAGCTCATCATCAGCCCCAACTTCCGACTCAGCATCTGTCACAGCCATATTCTCATCAAATTCAGCAATGCCTATGAATGAGACGAAGTTGTTAACTTCCTCCACAGTGCCTTCACTACTGTCATCTCTGGTATCCTCCTCGGCCAGCATGGATCTCTCCTTCCTTCGATTTTGATCATTAACACATTCCAGTTGTGTGTGACCAAAACCCTTGCATCCGAAGCACTGAATTTCCCTCCTCTTAAGAGTAGGACACTCAGTCTTGAAATGCCCAACACCTTTGCATTTGTAACATTGAACATCACCCCTTCTCTCACTGCTTTCTTTTGTCCGTCTTGCTGGTACAACCTTCTTCTGATCATATGTCTTCTCAGCTCGTCTTAGTGCCTTGTCAAACCTCTTCACCAGCAGCCCTAGTGCATCCTCACACTTCTCTTCCTCTGATGACTTTGTCTCAAGGACCGATGACAGTGCCAACCCTTTCTGCTTCTTCTCACCGTTCAGTTCCATCTCGTGAGACTGTAGCATCCCAACAATCTCTCCAAAGCTTAGAGATTCAGTATCCTGATTCACACTCTGGACTGACTTATACCCCATGAACTTGGAAGGAAGACACCTTAGAAACTTCTTCACAAGTTTTTTGTCTTTGTAATGCTTCCCAAGAGTGGCAGCCTCCTGAGTCAGAGAACTCAGCTTGGAGCTGAAATCAGCAATGGTTTCATGCTCTTCCATCTTCAAGTTTTCAAAAAGTGAAGCTAGCATGTCCTTCTTTGAGTTCTGAACTTTGGTAGTTCCTTCAAACTGTATATGTAGTATGTCCCAAGCTTCTTTGGCTGTCTCACATCCCTGAATTAGATTGAACGTCTCAGCTGATATGCTACAGTGAATAGCCGTCAGTGCTTTTGAGTTGTATTTAAACTTCTTCGTTTTGTCTTCCGACCAATCTTCTTCAGGTTTAGGCTCATCAGCTCCAGAGTCATTCTTCTGTTTCGGCTCTTCCCACTTAACCAAGACCAACTTCCATACCAAAGGATCAATTCCTCTAATGAGCGATCTCATCCTTGCCTTCCAGAAGCCGTAGTTTTCAGCATTCAAAATCACTTTTGAATGGTTCACAAGTTCCTGATAGCTCCCCATCTCCGCAGGATCTCACCTGTTTGCAAAATACAGATGACCGCTCTGATACCAAATGTAAACGCTAGAGCCACTAATCAAGAACAACAACACAACTTAACACAAGATTTTTCTTTCAACTTGAACTTTATTGCTAGTAAATCTGTTAACACACCTTACAAGATGTAACACTATTTGGTACAGACTCAAGACACACCTTGATCTGTCTCCCTAGCTCTCTCTGTTTTTCCATCGATACTTGATCTCAGAACTCCCTTAGAAAAACCCTTAACCCTTGATGCAGACTCTCACTTCTAAATCTCTCACCCTTATGCTAAGTGCTCTCTAGTAGTTGTGTTAAGCTTCTACAAGGCTTCAACACGTCTACTTATACCTAGTAGACTCAGCGGCTCTACATTCCAAAAACCCTACACCACAGCTTCCATTTTTGTCGCTTGATGTATATTTCCTATTTCCTTAAACTTTTTTTTGTTTAAGGAAATCTTCCATTCTTCCTGATCCGCTCCGTTATTCCCATCCAGCTTTGCTTTTTCTTCAAGACTTCCATTTCTTCTAGTCCAGCTCAGCTGCTCATCTGACTCTTCATTCCGGGAGCTTCACTTGTCACGTACTCCATGCTTGTGGCAGTTCATTCTTCACTCCATCTTGTACAGCAACTGCATCAAGCACAGCTACATCTTCACCGGACTCTTAGCTTCAAGCCCTAGTGCATCCCTCATCTGTGCTGACTACCAACAACGAAGGAATGTGGCCTAATTATATAGCGTACCATCAACCATGAGCTGATTTCGACTACATAACCATTCACGGTAATGTTTGTGAAATAGAATAGCTCCCATCAAAAGAAAGATCGAGAAAATTGAGTGGTGGACCGGCTAGCTCTTTCAAAGAACATGAGGACACGGAGTTGTCTAGGAACAACAATACAGAAACAACTTGCAGATACTGAAAATGTCGATAATAGGATTGAAGCGGCTAGAGAACGGTTTCTTGCTCGTAAATTATAGAAATAAGTTGATGAAAACAGAGCCTTATAAATAGGAATGGAGAATTCAAGAGCTTTGACTAGCCTAATTTCTTTTCCCATTAAAAAAAAAGGAATAAACGTTTCAGGGAGAAGCTTTTTCTTTTGTTACATTGTATCTGACTCCGACTAAATATTTGGAAGTCTCGTCGTTGGTTGCAGGAGAAAGAAAAAAAAGTCTATAATTACTAATCTTTAACATAAAAGAAAAATAAAAGATAGTATATAATTACTAATCCTTAACCTAAAAAAATATTAAAAAAGAACATCGTTCATAAATTTTCTTTCTGCTAATAATTTATGTCTCAAAGAAGATAAAATAGAAAATGAAACATAAATGAAGTTATATTGATAAACTCTCTCTCAGCTTGTGAAAATAGGAAGATAAACTCTCTAAGCTTCTGAAAATAAATTGGTATTGAGATTTTCTCATATTATGAAACTATAAAAAGAATAGATGAAATATTTATATTTCTTTTTATCAATGTGTCGATGTAGAAAACAAAAAAAAAAGAAAGTAAAAACTAATTTTATAGGAATAGTAGAATTAAGAGTTTAAGAAAAAAAGATCTAAACACAATTCAAATGTCGAAGAAAATATAATTTAAATAAATTGATGAAGAAAACGAATTTTAAAAAAAAACTGAGAGAATCAAAATAACGGTTTTATTTCTCTTTCTATAGCTTCACATTCGTGTCTATAAATTTTAATAGTTACTTAAAAAAAAAAAGTAAATTCAATTCATTTAGGAATATAATGCTATTTAAAAACTGCTATGGTGAATTCAATAACGTCTCATTCAATAATTGTTTCGCATATCTATTTCTTAATTAATGCTGTCTAAATAATAAACATGCCCCAACAATAAATTCCTTAAATGTTCAAAAAAAAAAAAGTTTCCTTAGCTATCTTTTTGTGAAATTAATAAATAATTTTTCCGTTTTGAGGACGCACGAGAGCGAATTTTGAGGATTTAACCGGAAGCAAAGAAAAGCGGATGGGGTGGCGCTTTCCAACCAAAACGTCCACTCCTCTCTTCTGTTCATTCCACGTGTCGTGTTCGTAGTTGACCAGCATGAGCAACTTTTTTTTTTGGACATCCAGCACGAGCTACTTGAGAACCACACAATAAATAAACTAATTTGACACGAAAATATGTTTTTCTTATTTAAAAAACTTGATGTTGTAGTAAAAATAATCACGATCAGCCAATATATCAAATCAAATTGTGACACATCTAAAAAAAGAAAATTTAATACATATAAAAAAATTCACTTAGATTTTTTGACTTATATAAAAAATCTTAACTATTTAAACAAATTCAATTGTATCATAAAAAACCGCTTTCGTGTTTTCAAATGTTTCATTTCCACGTTTCCACTGTTCCACATACCCGCTTCGGATGTATATATAGATTCCTTTGATTCATTTTTTCAATTGTGTCATAAAAGAGTATCAACAGACCAAAAAGAGTGTGATAACCCACCATTGCTAAATTGTTTTGTATTTTAATCACATAACTAGATTTTACCCCGTGCATCCATACGGGAATTTTGTTGTAATCAAAATTTGTAATCTAATTTACGTTTTCTTTCTAAATACAATTTTTTAATAAGTGATATAAAAAAATTTTGTGTTTAGATATAATTTTTTTCAATATTATTATGACCATCATGATCATAAAAACATAATTTTAATATGGTTATTTTATTAATCAAAAAGTGATCGTTATTATAAAAATATATTTTTAACTCGCTTATTTTATTAATCCGAAAAAGACCATGATTATGAAACCATAATTCTAACCCGCCCGTTTATATTACTTTATAATATAAATATTTACTAATTTTAAAATAATTTTCTCCTAATATCTTGCATGCTTTGATAACCTAACCCGGATAAGACTATAATTATAAAAAAACACTTAACTTGTTCCATCAAATTATTATATAATATTAATATTTATCTATTTTCAATATGTAAAATTTTAATCTGATAGAATATGATTAAAAAATATAATAAGATATTTGTTGATCATATGTGTTATTCTGAAAATTTTATTTAAATTTCAAATGTTAAATTAAATCTAACCTATATTTAAGGAAGTTTATTTAAATTAATATCTATAGACTATAGATATAACTTATATTTAAGGAAATTTTTAGTTGTTTAAATTAATATCTAATTTTTGGAATTAAATTTATATATATATAAAATATTTTTAAAAAAACTTTAGGAGTGTTTAAAATAAATCACATTTTCCAGGAATCAAACTCTGGATCTCTTGATGTAGAAGCATTAATTAACCCATTAACCAGTAGGCTTCTATATATATATATATATATATATATATATATATATATATATCTTTTATTATTATTTGAGAAGGACAATTTAAAAATGATATTTATGTCATCTGTGATTTACAAAAATGTCATGCTGATGTGTCATTATCAGAGAGTTTCTCAAAACACATATAAAAAAATACTTGATTTACTAGAGTAATTACATCATTTGCCATTAGGATTAATTTGGTTAGAGATTAGTTTATATCAATTTTATATTTAATACTTAATATTTAATTTGTAAAAATATTCTTATTCTTTCTATTTCTTAACAACACATTTATAAAAACATTAATACATAATTACTTTGGTTACTAAACATTATATTTCTTTATGTATCTTATTTTTTATCTTAATTTTCTAAAAAAATAAAATTACATTATCCATTTAATAAAAAAATTTAATTTTTTCATGCATATTATGATTAATTTTTTTTTTCTATTAAAAATTTAATTATCTTAGTCTGATGTTGAACCGGTTAGATAAAATGTATTAATTTAATTTAGTATATTCAAATGTGCAATTTTATTCATATAAAAGATATTATTAAAGTTAATTAATCAACAATTATCTAGCATCTATGCAATTATACTACAAAATAAATGTAATTGTAACTATTATTTGTAATTGTATAATTAGTGTATAAATTTGCAGTTATAAATATCAGTTAATATTTTTAATTGTATTTATATATATTATATTTGTATATTTAAATAAAAAATTATGATTAATATTTATCCCACACAGGATGTAATCACCTAGTATATGTTATTATGTTTATTATATATGTTATTATGTTTATACACACACGCAGACAAAACACAATATCTATAAATTATCCAAAGATAACAAGTAACAATAAAGAAATGAAGCTTTATTATCATTATTCCCATATCAATGAATTTATATAAAAACATAAGAAGAAATGGTAAAATAAAAAGAAAAAGGGAAAATGGACCACCTCTGTGTGAACCAGGAGATGGAAAGGTTGAATTATAAATCTTAGTGCTCAAATTTATCCTTACATTCTTTTTGTTCTCTAATCTTTATTGATAACCTATAGATATACACACACATACATATATCTGTATGCATATATATAGGTGGTTGCCAAGCTCACCCAACTCTCTGTCTTCAACTTGCAATAACATTTACTCTGTCAGAAGAGAGACAGAAAGATAAAGAGAGATTAGAGAACAAAAAACAGAGTATATCCTCTGTTTTATTCATTGATCAAAACAGAGTCTTTAGAAAGAGCCAGAAGAAAAGAGAGAAAGAGAAATGGGGAGACAACCATGCTGTGACAAAGTAGGGTTGAAGAAAGGACCATGGACTGCTGAAGAAGACAGGAAGCTCATAAACTTCATCCTCACCAATGGACAATGTTGCTGGAGAGCTGTTCCTAAGCTCGCTGGTCTTCTCAGGTGTGGCAAAAGTTGCAGACTTCGTTGGACAAATTATCTCCGACCAGACCTTAAGCGAGGTCTTCTCTCTGATTACGAGGAGAAGATGGTCATTGACCTCCATTCTCAGCTTGGCAACAGGTAACATCAAAATCAAAACTTTTATACAATAAGATAACTTCTGAGATGTTTCTGAGATGTTTTGAGATGGTTTTTTCTTTTGTACGTGAAGGTGGTCAAAGATAGCTTCTCATTTACCAGGAAGAACAGACAACGAAATCAAGAACCATTGGAACACTCACATAAAGAAGAAGTTAAGGAAAATGGGGATAGATCCTCTCACTCATAAACCACTCTCCATCGTTGAACAAGAAGATGAAGAACCCGTAAAGAAGCTGGAGAAACCAATCGAGCAGCCTCTCGGAGGACCAACTAGTTATTGTCTTACCAAAGACAGCAACAACAGCAAGAACATGTCCCTAAGTTACAATGATCAGCTCATGGCGATAAACCTTGAGTATGGCGTAGAAGAAGTCCCTCTGATTGATCCAGAGTCTATAGAGCTTATCGGCAGCAACTCTGCAATGTCTTCATCCACATGCACGTCTTCGAATTCCTCTAATGATTCGAGTTTCTTAAAAGATTTGCAGTTTCCGGATTTCGAATGGTCGGATTATGGTAATGATGATAATAATAATGGTGTGGACAACATTATAGAGAACAATATGATGAGCGTATGGGATGTTGATGGCTTTAGCAATTGGGATTTGCTGCTAAATGATGATATTCCTCAGAGTTCTTCCACTTTTGGGTTGTTTTGAATTTATACTCACTTTTGTAAAATGGAAACTATGAGGGGGATAGAAAACCTCAAATACCTCTTCTTTACTCTAATATTTGGGTGGGAAATTTGAAAGAACGTTTAACGTGAGAGATAATTAGAAACAAATAAAATATATATATATATATATATATATTTATTTTGTACAGACAAAAAAGTTAGAGAGGATTGTGTCTATGTATCGTCATAATTGTGTTTTTTTTGTCCATTTTGCTTTGTATTTTAGGTTCCATACTTCCACGTGTTCAGGCTTACAGTCACTAAAAATAAAATTTTACTCTATCGATTACATTACACACATATTGACTTTAGTCTTTAGAGGCATATAATATTTTCATAGATGTTTATTGACGAATTGAACTTGGGATACAAAGCAACAAAGCACATTGTGTATGTTATCATTTTAGGAAACTATGGATCAAAACTCTGAAAACCTTTTTTCAATAAATAAAAGAACTAAAATGGTTCTACTATTCAAAACTGGTGACACCAAATTTACATTCTAAAGATCATAAGGGTAGATACAAAATTTTCTTGTGATTTTGATGTCACTTAAAAAATAATCAGAATAACAAAATAATGAATATGATTGATGAGAGGATATAGAAGCATTTGTAAGAAAGAAATAAGGTAGCTCATATACATCTCTATGCCTTTATCTTCACTTAGCAAAATCTAAAAAAAGGTTGCTTTAGCTTGTAATTTAATACCGTAGAATACGAGTAACAAAGACTTGGATTCCAACCAGAAATTAATATACGATTCATTTTTAGTTATTCTCCGTTTCTTTGTACGTCAATTTTTAAGGTCCTAAATTTTGACTTTAGACGGTCATGACTCATAAGCGATATGCTTTACAAATTTATGCGCATGCACATCTTATTATTTTAATTGAAAGTGATGGCACTTTTGTGTACGGTGATCCTAGGAAAAGGAAAGTAGATTAAGTTTGAATTCGAATGAATTAGAGAACCTAAAGATCATAAATATATAACAGAGATTTCGAATACGTTATTGGTTATCGGGGAAATTCTATGGAATCATGTATTAAGGGTTGAGACCCAAAGATCGTACATCATCTTTAGGATCTGCATTTTGGGTTTTTGAATCAATTTCGGGTCTGGTAAACTGTGGTTTATAAATCATGTTTTCTAAATTGTTTAACAGGAACTTCACGGTTTAACGAATGAGTTAAAATCTGTAATTTTTTCAAAAAAAAAAAAAACTCAACCCTAAATGTTTTTTATTTTTAATAGATTACTAGATAAAATAGTAAATATTTAAGATAAGAGTATTTTGAGTTTTACAAAATAGTTTTAGTTGGGAAATTTTAGTTACGAACGTAAATCCTTTTACTTTTTACAATATGCACTAAATGATCATATATGTTTTTGAAAAAAAATACAGATTGCAGTATAACAAGTTAGATAATTTACTGCACATGTTTCTTTAGCATAAAGCCATAAAGTCTACATGTATTTTTTTCTCAAAAAAAAATCTACATGTATTTTTAACATATATCATACTATTTATATCATATCGCTTTTTTTATAAATTACATGCGAAAATACCATTCATTTACGATTTTACCTCATGTGTTTCTCAAATAGAATTCACATACTGTATATTCATTTAGCAAACTCATCCTACTTATTATTGTAGATATGGTAATTTTGTAAGAATCTCTCAGAATAGACATAATTGATGTTTCTAGGGATTATATGAGTGGAGACTCATTATGAATACGGAATGATAGGAGGAAACCATAGAAAATAACCTTTATCGAAACCGAATGTCTGAATCATGTCTTGGCAGATAACACATATGTCGACATCACTTAGGTGTATTACTATATCTCAACGTCACGCTGACCTAATAATTTAATTCTTTTAGATTTTGTCAAATTGAAGATGGTGTGTTTTTGGTCAAACTTAATGTCATATTTAGAAATATATTTCATTTCCTATAATCCTATAGGAACCGCGTCATCCTAAACCAGTCAAAATTATTAATAACGTTATAATTATTGTGACATATATTATTGCGAATATGACTTTTTGTTAAGCTTTGAAGGTAATTTGGTAGATCATAGTAGTTTAGTGGATATTGATACTTGATTAGTCTGATAGAAAGTAACTAAAATGAACTTTGAGAATGTTGAAACCTAATTGGCTGAGAGGATAAATAGCAATAAATTAAGTGATCCAATTGTTCACTTATAATTGGGAAGAGAAAAAGGTCCTTTTCAAAAATAAAGTTAAACAAAAAAGGGAGTGGTTGGTAGAAAAGGCTACTTAGGAGTATGTATTTGTGTGGAATGAGAGCTAGGCCCATAAGTTAATCATGAAACGAGAAGACTCTTATGCATCTCTTAGTTATTTTTTTTCCTTTTGTTTTTATAATCGAAATCAAGTCTAAGCTTATCTCCAATACTTATGAAATATATTTTACCATTTGAAACATCTATTAGGCTTGAGAATTCAGGTTAATCGAACCATTCGGCTTGATTCAGACCTCTAACTCAAAGCCATACATTTTAGTAAATTTTGAAAGGATTCAGTATAGTTCTATAAGTTGGTTTGGGAAAATTAAAAATCAAAATCAAAATATCAACTGATGTTAACTTTAAAGAGTTATCAGTTCAGAACTCCAAAACGAACAAAAACCAAAACAAACAAAATTTAGTTGGGCTTGGTTCAACTCACTAGGTTATGTTGGGATGGTAAACATAAATTAAAATCCGAAGATGATGATTTCAACTAACATGAAATGATTTTCTATAGAAATATATAATTTTTAAGTAATTCTTTAACTTAGCGTTTGATGTTTAGTTAATAAAACGTGGTTTGTTAAATTAAGAAGACACCAACTTGTAAAACTTGCTTTTGCTAAATATTGTTATGACCATCTACGTATAAAAGCCGATTCACTATTCTCAAAAGTTCATAGGATTTATCAATTAGTCTTCTTCTTGATTACTGAATTTTTTTTAAAATAAAAATGGGGATATCTTAATTTCTCATCATGAATATTCCAGTGATCAATCGAGTGTTGGCACGGCTTTACTTTAATATTGGATTTTTCTCTGCATATTATTGTGAACCTACTATTATGTGTCGTTTTATCTTCAATTCTGGATAAATATTATTAGTGGTGTTGTTCAACGAAACAATTTCTTTTAATTAATCACAAAAGCTTGAACTAAGGTTTCAAAATTGGGACACATGTCATGAAATGTGCTATATAGAAAACACATTATTCCTTATGTACCACTAAAGGCACTTTCCTTTCTCCACCGAATTCCAAACAGCAATGTCGATGGAAAGTTCTTGTCCAAATGTTTTTTTTTCTTTCAAATATTGTTCTTTTATTGTTTTTTCTTCTTTGCTGTAATTAGACAAAGCTCCATATTGTTATATAGTTATGGTCGGTGCATGCTTTACTGTTCATCGAACTTTAGCACACAAGAACAGACTTCACGTTATGTTAGTGTTAAGGTCAGTTCACGATTTACTGTGCAAAGAATAACATCAGGTTAAAATATTAATACCAAATTAGATTCTATCCCGTGCATCCATACTGGAATTCTTTTTTTCAATCAAATTTTGTAATATAATTTATATTTTTGAGTTTAGATATAATTAATTTTATAGATATATTTTTAATACGTAAAAAATATCTATTTTTATAGATATAATTTTTTTTAGATATAATTTTTTTGTAAATTAAAATTTTTATAATATTAAAGATATAATCTAAATTAATATCTGATTTATTATTTTTGTAAATTTAATCTATAAGAAAATCTAAAATAATCAATTAAAATTATATATATATAAAATAAATATTTTTTATTAATATTTAACTGAATTAACCTGTTTGACAACATGATTAACAATTATCTAAAAACATGGTAATCTTAAATAAAGAAAATTCTGTTTGGACACAAAAATGCTTCTCTTTTAATAATATTGATTGAGCCCCAATAATCTAACCTAAACATTTTGATTCCAAAAGTTTTCTTTTTATAATGAAGAACTCTTAACCCAAAATGTAATATTATGAAAGCAAAACCAATTTCACAGCAACCAATACCACAATGGCAAACAAACCAATTCATAAATCAACTAAATTCAAGATATCTGGATAGATTCCACCTCTAGTATTATTTTGCATATTCCTAAAATTTTACAAATCTGATTTGGAAAGACCTATATTACAACTAAATTTGTATCATCAAATCGACTGCATATCATAAATTAATAATAAAAAATACCATTATATATAGCTTTTATAAACATAAAAAAAAAACAAACCTTGAGAATATGTCGCCTAATAATATTATTAAACATTCAAAATCCAAATTATGAAAAAACAAAAATAATAGTAAATTATATGTAGAAAATAAACTAGTAACGCATACATCAACCAATCTTTGGTCATTTTCATCGCATTCCACTCAATTTTTTTTCAAGTGGCATAGTGAAATTTTCATCAAATAAAAAATCTCATAAAACGTATTCTTACTCAATATATTATCTACAAGAAAACCTAAACAACATTTTTCAAAAATGATCGGTTCAACCAGTATTACCAGATCACGGGTCAATGCAGACATTCTTGAGTTTTTTTTGTGTGTGGATTATACTGAATTTATAATTAGCAGATTCGAGCATTGTTTATGGACCAGATTACTGACCAGGTTGTTGGATTTACAATCTCTACCGTGAACTCGAGTAGGGTTTGAAAACATTGCTAGATATTTAGGTAATTAAACAAAATAACTAAACCATATATATTATTTAACATCATATCGATCGTATATGATCCAATAGTGTGTTTGTGTACGTACGTTCGTTGTTAAGTTGAATACGTAAATGTGGGTAATTAAGTAAGTGGAGATAGGTGGAGAGACATAACTGGATGGGGCAGGCAGATAATGATAATATTGTCTTCCATATCTTTTATCCAATATCCTTTATCGTGACACATGATCTCCTCTCCATTCCTATGCTTTATATCTATTCTCTTAATTAGCAACAGGTTATTGAAGAAAAGAAAATATATAAAAGGACCAAAATGTAATATAAAATGATTTATCAAAGTCCTAATTATAATTTTTATGTCTGATAATCATGCACACGCACACAGACGCACCCTCATCCAACAATTTATTTTCGGTTTTAGTTGATATATCTTCTCTATTAAGATTGATTTTTAATTGATCTTCTAAGTAATATCTGATACTGTTAAGACTAAGTTTATGTTAAGACGTGTCTTTAGAGAATGTATTCCTTCTTATTGATAGCAAATGATATACAACTCTATTTATATAAAAGAGAAGAGCATCTAAAATATACTACGAAGATTACAATCATATCAGAATATATATATATGAACTAACATATTTACTTAGATATTGTGAATATCTTCTATACGCCCCCTCAAGATAAACGACCGGGAGAGAGGCCTATTTTGTTATAATGATTGGCAAGCAAGGAGCGTGAGACTGGCTTAGTGAGAGCATCAGCGAGCTGGTCTTTAGAAGATACATGAGCAACACGTAGGAATCCAGACTGAACCAATTTACGAATGAAATGATAATCGAGTGCCACATGCTTCATACGCGAGTGAAAGACCGGGTTTTCCGAGAGATATGTGGCACCAATGTTGTCGCAATAAATAACAGGCTGACTAGAAGAGGAGACACCAAGTTCACTCATCAGAGAAGTGATCCAGCGGAGATCGGCTGCTGTGTCAACGACTGCACGGTATTCTGCTTCAGTGGAGGAGCGTGAAACAGATTTTTGTTTCTTAGAAGACCATGTAATCGGATTGGTATCTAAGTAGATGATGTTTGCACTAGTCGATGTGTAGTCGTCACGATCCCCTGCCCAGTCAGCATCAGAGAATGCGTGGAGATCCAGAGTGGTGTTGCGACAAAGGAGAATGCCATGGTCACGAGTTCCAGAGAGATACCAAAGAACACGTTTTGCAGCGAGCCAATGAAGATCAGTAAGGCAATGCATGAACTGCGAGAGCTTGTTAACAGCAAACGCAATGTATGGACGGGAAAAATGGAGATACTGTAAGCGTCCCACAACCATGCGATATCCAGAACCATCTGTAAGAGGAGTGCCTGATCGAAGTTGCAGCCGCGAGTCAGTAGACATAGGAGTGGATACTGGTTTCACTGAACGCATGTTAACACGAGCAAGTAAGTCATTAATGTATTTATCCTGCGAGAGATGTAACCCAGCAGAGGAACGAACAACTTCAATTCCCAAGAAATAACTGAGTTCACCTTGATCTTTGAGAGAAAATCGGTTGCTGAGAAGTGTAATGAATGCTTCGACATGTTGTGACTTATTTCCGGTGATGACAATGTCATCAACATATACAAGCACATAGATGGTAACCTCCTTGGTGATAAGAATAAACAGAGAAGCATCATATAAAGAGTTCATAAAACCAGAGTCTTGAAGAATTTCTTGAGCTCCATTTACCAAGCGCGAGGAGCCTGTTTCAGGCCATATAGTGCATTGCGAAGTTTGCAGATGTGATCAGGTCTATCACGATCAACAAAGCCAACAGGCTGCTTCATGTAAATGTCTTCGTTGAGTGTCCCTTGCAAAAAACATTGTTTACGTCTAGTTGACGAAGAACCCATTCATTTGAGACTGCCAGATCAAGAATGAGAAAAATTGTTGGTGGCTTAATGACAGGACTGAAAGTCTCAAAGAAATCAATACCAGACCGTTGGTAAAATTCTTTCGCGACTAAGCGAGCTTTAAAGCGATCAATGGACCATCAGGATTTCGTTTAATGCGAAAAACCCACTTGTTTCCAACCAGATTGAGAGATGGATCCAGAGGCACCAAGTCCCACGTACGAAGCCGAAAAGCTTGATTGAATTCAGTACTCATTGCACTACGCCATCGTTCATCCTTGATTTCTGAATCTCCTGTCAAAGCAACCATAGAAAATTTCTTGTTAGGCTTAGTAATCTGATTCTTCGCGCGCGTAATCATCGGATGAAGATTAGCGGGTGGTGCTGGCAATGTGGGAGCAGAGACATTCGCCGGAGCAGATGATTCTGATAAATCTGGTGAAGTCACTGTTGTCAGTGAGTGAACCAATGGACTTGGTTCTGGTGCCGCTGTCGAATCCAACAGAAGTGGAGTAGGACTGAAATGTTCAGCTGCAGAGGTGACCGATGGTGAAGAATCCGAACCTGGAGGCTCAACTGTGTGTGGCGGAGATGGTGACTGTGTCGAGAGGATGGTGAGCAGGGGTGACTCGTCTAAGGGGAAAACTGGAGTGATTTTGGGTGTAGTGGTGGATAGTTTTTGAAAGGGAAAGGAGTTTTCGATGAACGACACATGACGAGAGACATAGATCCTAGTGGAGACAGGGTCTAGACACAGAAAAGCACTTTGGGTGAGGGAATATCCGAGGAACACACATGCTACGGAGCGTTGATCAAGCTTGTGGGTGGTGTAGGGGCGAATCCACGGGTAGCATAGACAGCCAAATACTTTGAGCTTCACATAGTTCGGAGGAACATGAAATAACTTCTCATAAGGATTTTCGTTGGCGAGAGTTGGTGTTGGCAGGCGGTTAATTAGATAGACCGCTGTAGCAAGTGCATAGCTCCAGTATGTAATGGGGATGGAAGCATGCGAGAGTAACGCCAAGCCAGTTTCGATGATATGACGATGACGGCGCTCAGAGAACCCATTTTGTTCATGCGTGTGTGGTAGTGTTGTAAGATGAGTAACACCATTTCTGCTAAGGTAATCCGCCAGTGCTATGTACTCTCCACTATTATCGCTGTAGAAAGAGATCAAGCGATGTTGAAGCTTGTTCTCTACTAAGGCCTTCCACCAAATGAATGTGTCGCGAACATCAGATTTTCTGCGAATAGGATAGAACCAGATGTAGTGTGTGAAGTGATCCACAAAGATGACATAATATTTGTAACCATCGATGGAATAAACCGGGGATGTCCAGACATCAGAGAAGACTAGTTCAAGGGGTTTGGAGGAGGATATAGACGAAATAGAAAACGACATTTTATGACTTTTATTAAGAGAACAATCGGGACAATGACCAACAACATCTTTATTTGAAATGGAAAAGGTAGAATTTGAGACAATGGTTTTTAAGGTAGAGAGAGATGGGTGTCCTATAGAATGCCAAAGCGACAAAGGGGCTGAAATTTGAGAAGAAAAGGCTGACGGAACTCGACACGGCCACTCATATCCACCACCTTTAGACTGTCCTGTTAGAACCGGTGCCCCCGAGTTGAGATCCTTCACCTGAAATTCATTGGGGGAAAATTCCACAGAAACATGATTGTCAGTGCATAGCCTCTTGACAGATACAAGGTTCTTGGCAATACTCAGAACACGTAAAAAATTATTGAGATTAAATGGACGAGTAGAGGAATGTAATTGAGTAGAACCCATATGTGTAATTTGAAGACCTTTACCATCACCAATGACGACTTCCTCACTGCCATTATATGGAGAGTGAAGAGAGAGGTTTGCAAGGTCGGAGGTGATGTGGTGGGAAGCGCCACTATCTACGAGCCAAGACGGAGATTCACCAGGTGTGGTGAGAGCTTGATAAGCTTGAGGGGAGGACGATGGTGAACCACGGTGCTGTGGCTGTTGAGCCGAGGCAATGATGCAAAACTGAGGGAACCTCTGAGGGGTATGACCTTGAACACCACACGCCTGACATTTACCAAGGTATGGTTTGCGCTGAAAACGTCCGTTGCTTGCGCCAGAAGTTTGGTTGGAATAAGAGGGCCGAGAGGACCCTGAGCTGGTGTTGGAGTGTTTCCAGTTCGTCGATCTGTTCTGAGCAGTGTTTGCAGTAACCGGGAACGGAGACGACGATGGAGATTGTTGGAGAAGACGAAGTTCCTGATTGATGAGCTTTTCATGAAGCTCAGCGAAGGAAATGGAGACATCGCGACTGTGAACGGCATCGACTACAGTTTTGTAGTCATCACCGAGACCATCGAGAATGATGTCTGTCAGATCTTCAACGGAGTAGGGGCTGCCGAGAAGAGCAAGTACATCAAATTTGGTTTTGATGAACTGCATATACTCATCTATCGTCTTGCTTCCTTTGGTGCAGTGTTTCAATTGACTCCTCAATTGATTTATGTGTCGACGGCTGGAATTAACGTATGTACAACCCAGAGTAATCCATGCTTCACAGGTTGTCGTTGTTGCAACAAATAAGCGGCTGATGAGCAACATCAATGGATCCAATGATGGAGCTGTAGAGAAGGCTGTCTTGACGAAGCCAGGTCGAGTAGGCTGGATTAAGAACTTCTTTACCATCAGTTGTGATGGTTTTGGAGGGGACATCCTTAGAATCATCGATGTATTTGAACAAACCATAACCTTGAACAAGAATTTTGATTTGAAGGCTCTAGATTAAGTAGTTTGTGGAAGAAAGCTTCCCGAAATTGGCCCAT